>NW_024425341.1:2679308-2725554 GCF_017311325.1 Ursus maritimus
AATCCAGCGAAGGAGAGGAGTCTGCTCCTCTCCCCCTCTCCCTGGCTGTGGTGTAGGAAGATGTCTCCCCCCCCCCCCCCAGGGAGGAGAGGAGAATAAGCTGAACTGTGCTATAATAATGAGTCACTCAGGTTAACTCAACAAACTCCTACAGGCATTTGAAAAATGTTAATGCTATTAATGAGTTCAGTCCGCGTCCAAGAGGAAGTAATTGGAAGTTACTGGTTAAAAATCGAGAGGAGGTGAACTTGGGCCTCCTATCCGGTGTGATTAGCCAGCTGCATTCCAGGGAGTCCCCGGGGAGGCCCCCCGGGGCTGTTTCAGCTGTCTGTGACTTCAGCTTCCCTGATTGGCCTCGGGACAGGGTAGGCCCTTCGCAAATGCAAAATAATAATTAGACTAAGTGGCCTGGACAAAGCCCTGCCCTGGCACGCACCAAGCGGCCATTAGAGAACAGAGACCTTCCCTGGTGTTCTCTCATTGCTTTCCCAGACAGAGCTGACGCCTCGTTTATTTATGGCGTCCTCAGAGTTCCTGGGCTTTCTATCCTTCCACAGTCTCGGTGTCCACGAGAGCCGAATGCTCGCAGGGGCAGGTTTGGCTCCAGATTGCAGAATTCAAATCCTGGCTCTACCACGTATATGCTGTGTGACCCTGGGCAAGTTTGTTAACCTCCCTGTGCCTCTGTTTTCCACTCGTAAAATAAGGACCATTAGAGCATGTACCTTCTGAAGCTGCTGTGAGGATTAAATGAGTTAGCGCTAGCATTGTTATTTAGGTTTTTTTGCATTTTCATTGGTAAGAGTAAATGGACTATAACATTTCCTTTTTAATAATATCCTTATCAATAAGGTTTTGATATCAAGATTATGTTGACCTTATAAAACAAGCTAGAAAGTTTATACTCATTTTCTGGAAGTTAGTGTAAGGTTGGAGTTATTTTTCCTTGGTGTATAAATCCCTCACTAATAAAGCCATCTTGGCTTATAGTTTTCTTTGTGGAAAGGTTTAATTGTGGGTTTAATATTTTTATTAAAGTCTAAGTAAGGGGGCGCCTGGGTGGCGCAGTCAGTTGAACGTCTCCCTTCGGCTCAGGTCATGATCCCAGAATCCTGGGATTGAGCCCCACATTGGGCTCCTTGCTTGGCGCAGAGCCTGCTTCTCTCTCTCCTCCCCACTTGTGCTCTCTGTCACTATCTCTGTCTCTCTCTCTCGAATAAATAAAATCTTTAAAAAAAAAAAGTCTCAGTAAGTTGCATTTTCTCAAGGAATTCTTTGTTTTTGAATTTTCAAATGTATAGACATTAATTGTTCATAATGTTTTTATTATTGTCTTCATGTCAAAAGGATCTGTAGTGATGTCCCTTACTTCATTCCTGACTTAGGTCCTTGTGCCTTTTCTTTTTCCTTGATCCATCTTCCCAGGGACTTACCAGTTTTATTAGTTATTTTAAAGAAGGGGCACCTGGGTGGCTCAGTCAGTTGTGTGTCCAATTCTTTTGATTTTGGCTCAGGTCCTGATCTGAGTCATGAGATCCAGCTCTGGGTCAGGCTTCACGCTCAGCAGGAAGTCTGCTTGAGATTCTCCCTCTCTCCCTCTCTCCCTTTCCCTCTTTCTCTCCCCCTGCCCACCCCCCACCCCACCGCATGTGTGCACACTCTCTTTCTCAAATAAATTATAAGTCCTTAGAAAAAATAAAGAAAAACCTTTGACTTAAAAAAAAAAGAGTTAGCACTTAGAGGATCTTAGAACAGCACCCACCCCATAGTAAGCACCCCCTGAATGTTACCTGCTGCTGTCTCTTTCTTTTGGTTCCTCACCAGTGAGTGCTTCTACCTTCTTGTCCAGTGGACATCACCAAAAGATGCATAGAATCTGTGGGTGTAGAACAGGGCACTCCTGACCCAGTAAGAGGCGTGTCTCAGTGGTGGCAGAGCGGTGGGATAGAGCACTAGAATGTTCCTTGACCACATCAAGATACCTCTCACCACCTAGGCACTTCTGGATACCACACACTCCACCTCTGCCTGTGTTCGGGCCTCTGCTCCAGCGTCACCTCCTCAGCGAGGCCGCCTGTGTCTGCCATGCATCCCACCTCACTCCCTGTCCTTTTCCCCGTGGGATTGTCCGTTGTGGGGCTTGCCACTTCCCTACCGGATCAGTATCTTGTTGCCCATCCATCCACTTCCGCGCCCTCCCATTAGAATGCAGGCTCTTTGAGGGCAGGATTTTTGTCTCTCTGTGCCGTGCTGGATCCTGAAGAGTGTCTGGCACCTAACAAGCATACAGATATAGAATTTTTTTTTAAATAAGCCCTGAGCCCAGTGTGGGGCTTGAACTCACAACCCCAAGATCAAGAGTCACATACTTCGCCGACTAATCCAGTCAGGCGCCCCCTTGCAGATATTTTTTGAGCCAATGAATGAATCCAACAACCATCATCTCATTTTCCTGTTTGCATAAAACCGTTGTGAGGGACGGAAACTCCCTTCGACCTCACAACAGGAGATATTTACAATGTTAAAAGCTGTGCTATCATTTGGAATGAATTATTCTTTTACATAATATTCACACAGTTCCCTAGAGTGGACATATTTCTTTTGTCGCCATACATATATGTGTGTATTTACAAGTGTTTGTTTCTGGATCCGTGTGTTCTATCTTCTGTAACCAAACACCTGGAGCGTGGGGGCCAGGGGGAGGTGCAAGTTGAAACTGATCCCATGATTTCCTAAAAACTGGCAGTCGGTCCTTAAGGTTTGATTCAAATCTCTCTGCTCAATAAAAGATGGCCCTGAGTGCTCTTGCCCCCTCTGACCTCAGCGCGTCTTATGGGAACCTCTCTTTCAGTTTTAGCTGGGCCATGGGACATCCCCTCCTGGACCTTCCACCCTTCTATTTTCCATACAGCGCATCTTTTTGTCTGCTAGTTTGCAGACTTCCCAAGGGTGGTAACCATGGAATCTGCTGATTTCTGTCTTCCATCCGGTTCTTGGAGTGCACGTGGCAATTCACCAGTTCATGTCTGAATGGAAGGTTAAATGAATGAGATGCAGACCTATCAGCACCACCAAGTCTTATGTTGATAATTGATCTCTGTTACGCTCACCCTAAAAGCATCTGAGGGGCCAAAGGTCGATAAGGATATTGGCAATGATTTTCCTTTGGAAATGTTGATTGGCATCTTTGTATCTTATTTCAGAAATCCTGGAAATGTTTCTCTCTCTCTCTCTCTCTTGGCAAGAACCAGCTCAGTCATTATAGAAACGATAATGGGTTTTTTAGTGATACTTGGTTCACTGCCCACTTCTCTTGTTCTTTCTCCAATACTTAACATGCCTTTATTTAGGAGTTCAAGGTCAGGAGTGTTGAGAAAGGTCATTGTGAGAAACAGCTTGTAGAAGTACTTGTCAAGGTTGATTTTAGAGTACAAGGAAGATATTCACAAAGTCTAACATTTTAGATATGGAAAGAACATCAATACTTCTGTAACATTTTATTTCTTTAAAAAGATATGAAGCCAAGGTTTAAAAAGGGGCCATCTAGATATGTTTCATCATTGTACACATTAGAAATGTCAATGTCCAAATGAGTAACATACCTTAGGATTCACTCATTGTAGGTGGGGATTTCTGCGGACCAGCGGGACAGAGAGACATGCAGATGTGGCTGATTTATAACTTATTTCCTCACCTTTTATGTAAGTAATTATAAAAGGGGTGATATAAATACTGTATGAAATGATATCTCAAAGATTAGCCAGCCAGAATTCACAAGGGGATTAAATAGAAAGATAATGGTCTCTATTCAATTATTAAGACTAATATGATGAGCCCCATGTGAAATATTATGGGCGGCACCTGCTCTTGTTGCCCTGGTAGTAAAGAGGAAATAGGCCTGGGAAGTAGAAGGCAGATACCAAGGTGTTCTTCAGTGGTAACTGCTAAGTACGCTGTTGAAAGGAACTTAAGAGGATCTTGAAGGCAAGAGCCTATCTTCTTGTTGTCAGGTGGTGAGGAATGGCAAAATTCAGGAGATGCTAGGTAGGCCAGGTACTGGCTTAATTGGGTTTAATTGCTTTGAAATGTTTGGTCTCCGGGAAGAGAGAAGAAGCCCCTTCAGTCAGCATTTGGCCAGCTGGGTCTGCTCTGACCATCAGGGCTCCAGAGAAGGGGAAAGAGACGGTTTCACAGCAGAGGGTCCCTAAGGACTCACTACCTCATTATCCCTCCCAGGGTTGAGGACCCAGGGCCAGCTGTGGAGGCTTAGCTCCTGCTTCCTGGAGCTGTTCTCACCTGGCTCCAAAGGGGGTATTACTGAAGTTCCTGTGATAATTCTAGGGAACTCAGTTGGACTGGGATTAAAACCCATCTTATTGTTTCAAGACTCTGCATTTCCCCAACCCTTTGGGAAGAGACAGTCTTGGTTGGGTCCCCTCTCATTAAACCCTTTAGGGCCCAGGGTCACGCAAACATTTCGGCATCGAACTTGCCTCTGATCTGTGTCTGGGGTCTCTTTTGACTAGCGGGAATCCCAAATTAATAAAGAAGCCCTTAGCTGCACTCAGATTTCCAACACGGATCCATTCTTCCTGGAGAACACTGAATTTCACTTTTCTCACTTACCCCCCAAATACCTTAGCTCATATAATCAAGCAAAACCCAGAGCAGCTCTCTTCCCTCTGCTTCATGCCCTGCCCAGAGCACCATCGTGCTCTTGGGTGACTTTGGGCAAATTACTTCATGTTTTTGTGCCATAGCTTGTCTTCTGTGAGATGCGAATTCTAATGGCAGCTGCTCCCTGGGGTGGTTGTAAATGCGCTGACATCTACAGTGCTCAGGACAGCATCTGGCTCTGAACTCTTAGCTCCCATGATTTTCAGCGTCTTTCCCCTTCCTGCTCTTGTATCTGTACCTCATTGGCACCAGAGTGAAGTATTATGGGCCAGAGAGCAGGGAAGGGGGTCACAGGGCGTGATCTTCCCAGGCCCCAGTTCCTACTGGGGGTCTCAACACTACCTCCCCCGAGCTGGGGAAGCCTTGCTCCAGAGACTGGACGAACTTTGGGGAGCATGACCCCCTCTGGAATTCTTTCTGTAGGTCAGGCTGGCCATGGGCCACCCATTCCAGCTCTCTCTTTTTAGGGAGGATTGTTCAAATAAAGGAGAGGCCTGAGCAGATCTCCTGGCCAACCATGTAGGGCCATCTGAAGGAATACTTGGACATCCTTTGGAAAGTGAGCCATGGGGTCCACTGCCAAGAGTCAAGCCCATTTGGCAGTTTGGAAAAAAAAAAAAAGTTGTCCATGTTAGCATGTCCCAGTGTGAAATGAGTTTGATTTTGCAGCTTCTTCGCATACCAGCAGGCTGCAGAGGAAGGTTTCCATAATGTGTGGGAACGCCGGACAAAGTGTAGTAAACTGGGCCATTCTGGCAGTGCGGCGCATACGTGTTTTCCAAAATGTGTGTAATTTCCGTCCTGAGTCTTGGGCTCCCCCGGTCGGCAGCCAGGCAATATGTTCTGAAGTGTGGGTTCTGAACGTAGCCAGTGCCTTACAAGAGTGGCGAGCAAGGAACGTGGCAACGGGACGCGGGCCAGCACGCTTGATGAGGGGGACGCCTTCAGACGTCTCTTTATGCACCCCGTGACATGTCAGCATCCTCCCGCCCTCAGCAGACAGATAGGCACCATTAAGGACCCGCCTGCCTCATTGCCTTGGGAGTGAGGAAGCACACTTGCTTGGTTGGGGCGGGGCTGGCAATTTCGTGCAAATGCAGACTGGGGGGGAAGCTGCGGGTGAGCCCTGGGGTGCAGGATCCTTTCCTGCCGCACAGCCCAGGGCTCTGCCCCACCTAGGAAATGACAGAGGTTCCGAGGCCGTTTCCACAGGGGCCATCACAGCATGGGGGGAAATGAACAATTTGGCCAACCAGCTCAGAACATCTGATTTTTTTTTTCATGGATGTGACTCATTTTAAAATCTGAATTGAATGAATTTCTTTGGCTTCCAGTTCGGCTAACCTTTCCTGAGCCTCTGGTGTGCGGTCTGTATCCTGCTAACACGCACTTATGTGGCTTTGACCCGGCCGGGCTGAAGCTCCCATTTGGCTGACTTGGGAACATAATCCTTTTCAACTTGAGAGACACGTATTCGTGCTGCTTCTGTGCTGGGCATGCAGATGTCGAGATGAACGAATATGAGAAGATCCCTCATCTCATACTTAGTTCCTTGCCTGGGTAGTCCTGGCTGGTTCCAGAACTGCTCAGCAGGCAAAAGCTTTTGCTATTCTCAAGGCATTGAGTTCTTTAGGAATTCCGGTTCTAGTTCTTCTCCAAACACAGAAATGGGTACTGAAGTTGAAATTTGTTATTGTACGTAAAACATTCTGCTCTCTTCATCTGGTTATTGGATGCGAAACAGTGATGTTTGGATGCCTCTTTGCGTCTCACTGTTGGGAAAATAATCCTGTCCCCTGCGGATTTGCCATTGGGGTCCACTCCCCTCCTTTCTCTCCAGCACAGGGGCAGGATTTCTGGGGTGCTGGGCACAGAGACCACTGGGGAGGTCAGGCTTTGTTGGTCCCTCCCATTGGCAAACTCTTGGCTGTGAGCGCAGCCTTGCTTCGGGGGTGGGGGGGTTGGGGGTTCCAGAGTACATAATTTGAAAATCAGAGAGGGAGGTGACAAGTATATTCAAAAGCACATTGATTTTTCACACCAGGAGTGGGGATATGCCAAAACAAAACAAAACAAAACCACTCAATACTGAAAAAAGTGGACCCGGAGTATAAAACCCTTTTCCAAATCAAGGACTCGCGAGGGGTCAAATTCCACTGAGGTCGAGTCAGAGTGCACATAAAACTAAAAAGATCCCTTTGGAAGGACAGTCATTATCTGGTCCCAGGAGTAAGGGGAAAGCCTGGGTGTATGTTAAGAGAAAATCCTGGATTCAGCCCGTCTCCCCCGGAGCAATCCCGGGTTTAATGTTGGTCCTCTCCGGATACCACCTTTCTCATGGGTTTAAAAATAGACTCCAGGCCTGCCAACCCTCTTAAAAGGAACATGATAGAGATCAGTGCCAGCGCGATGGGACCTGATACCCGGCTCTGATCGCCTCCCTAAATAGAGCCCACACTTGCGATCTCTTGCTCTGGTGAGGCAGGGCACCCAGGGCTACCCAGTTAGCCACTGAGTGCTCACCACACAAAATTAAATAGCAAAACAACCAAGACTGTCTTTTCTCCTTTCCCTTTCTTCTCTCACTATTGAAAAGCTTAAGAAGGAATTACAAGGTCTGAAGGGAGTCAGAGTGGATTTCTTAGTCCATTCAGCATAATAGCTACAGCACATATTCTGCGAAGTGCCTTCCTAATTAATTATTGGGCAGGGGGGTGGGGGCTAGTGCAGGAGGGTGCAACCGTGTCTCCGTGAGGAATAACATCTTCCCAGCAGCCATGCTCTTGATGGTTTACGAACTCCCCGGGGTGGTTGATGGCTGGCTCCGCTGGCGATAAAGGAGCCTGCCTTTCTCAGTAAAGGGTGGAGTTCCTGGTACCCACCCTTATCCACTGTGCGCAGAGGCTCCAGGAGCTGGGGCAACTCCCTGTGTGCATGAGGGCCCAACCAGATAGAAGACTGGTTGAGGCAAAGCTCTGTTTGTCGGAAGGCCACGGGGCAGCCAGAGGCAGGAATGCCACCAAGGGAACTGTCAGATGCGTGGCTCGGGAGCGGGGCTTGAGCTGGACATACGACTGGAGACTTCTTCACCACAGAGGAAATGGATGCTGAAATGGTGCATGATAAGCCCAAGGGGGTCTAGTCGCTGCAGCAGAGTGCTGGGGGCTCTTGGGGGTCCTGTTCTCGGCCATGGATGTTGGACTTTGGGGAAGCTCTCCCTAGGCCCTAATTTTCCACAACAGAAACAAAGCAACACCCCATACCTCTGGGGGTGGGGGAGTTCACCTTTGACAAAAGTTTTAGTTGAGAAGAAGGAAGGGAGAGGAGGAGGGAAAAGGGGGTCAATTGTCATTTTACTGAACACCTGCTTTGTGCCCCATAATGGTACTGGGCATTTTTCATGATTTTCCTAATACCTGGAGAAGTGAGTCACCTTATTTTCATTTTACTGAGGGAGAAACCAACACTTCGAAAAGTTATTTCCCTTATCAAAAGTCACACAGCTCAACAGCAGCGGAGTGGGCCTACTGCCTTTGAGAATTGTAAGGCTGCCCAGAAAAGCAAAGAGTGCTATTGTCATTAACTTAGTTCCAAGTCTGAGGGTTAAACCAGGGGAGCAGGAGGGGCTCGTGTGTCACTCAGTGAATGGCAGGGGAGAGCCTTTTTGCCAGGGCCTGAGGTGCCAGGGAGGCCCCTCTCTGGAATCCTGGGTCTGCACTCAATTTGCCAGCTCTCATGTTCCTTTAGAGAGGAGCCAGCTTGGATCTAGGCTGGCCGCTGCCTGAAGCTGCCTGTTCCTGTTCTCCCAGCACGTTCTGTGGAGACACGGTCATCTGAGAATCCCACGCACCTGAGAATCTTTGCTCCAGGCTTTTGAGCAAAAAGCCATGTTCTCCCAGTTTCTGGAAGAGCTAGATTCATGGAGGAATCATGGCAGGGGCCCCATAAACTGTCCTGGGCTCCCACTCCCCCCCGGGGTTTCTGTGTCACAAGTGAATAGCTTGGCTTTCTTCTCCCCACAGAGCTGGAAGTGGCCTAGGGACAGGCCCCCCAGCTGGAGCCTCTAGCACCATTAGGCCTGTCTGCAAGGGACCGTCAGAGACAGTGGGTAAAATATTTAGTGAGATTAGAAAAAAACCTGTAGACGCCGCGAACCTACAGGCTAGAACAAGTGGTCCCGTGTCCTTCCTGAGAAGCCCCGGGTTTTTCTCTAGCCCATCAATTGCTTTCTGTCGCTTTAGTTTGATTTCAGGGACGCGCACTGGCAGATCTCACGGACACCCTCAATTCCTGCAGGAAAAAATGCAGCCCTCAGGTTTGGAAAGGAAAGGAAATAGGCAAGGAGCAGGATGGTTATTTGTTGTCTGAGGGTGTGGTCGTGATGGAGGGCACAGGAGGGGCAGGCAGTTCATAGGGAAAATAATAATCCCTTATCTTTCCGAATGCCTAGAGCCCCAAGACTCCGCGGTTAGTCATGGAGTTTCCCCTGTGCGTCTGTACACCTTATCGAATGGTGAGCTATCTGTCTCTGCTCTCCTGAAGGATCCCAGCAAAGATTCAGCCCTTTCTGAATAATGAGTTTTATTAAGTCACATGCCCGACAGCTGGAAAGTTCTGTCTAAATGTCTAATGGAAATCTTCTCCACATCAACTTAACCCCATGGCTTCCCATTTCCTCATGACGGTGGGTATGCCCTCTTTAAACATCAGTCGGCAAGCATTTATGGGCACCACTGCCCAGCACTGGGCTGCTCCCATAGGGGAGCAGGTGGGGAAGGGGAGAGGTTGGGAATAGAGAACATTTGAACCAAGCTACTTCTGCCTGGAAGAAGCATCATGGTGACCATGCCTGGGAAAGGCACCATATAATCAGGCCAGTCCTGGGGTTCCGGGCTCTTGTGCTAGAGGACTTTACATCCGAAGTGCCATATCCTTTAGCCTTCTCTTCTTTAATGCTAACCACTTCAGCTCCTGTAACCTTGGGTCTTACTGAGCAACACGTATGAAATTGTTTCCTCTCTTCTCTTGGGCCTCGCCTCTCCGCCTATTCAGGTTGCAAAGCCTCAAAGTAATGAGGTCATGGCTGACGTCAAGAATTCTTGGCAGCCCAGAATACTCAGGTCCTCTGATCGCACCTCAGCATCTTTCCCATTACTCCCACGGTACTCTGTGAGAGTACTCTCCTCTGTAGTCAGCTTCCGGTCCACTGTAACTGTGTCATCCTTTCTCTTTGTGATTGTGTATAACCCATAGCATTGCAGGGTCCAGAGGACACTGGGCTTAAGAGTTAAAAGATCTGGGGGGCACCTGGGTAGTGCAGTCATTAAGTGTCTGCCTTCGACTCAGGGCATGATCCCGGTGTTCCGGGATCGAGTCCCACATCGGGCTCCTCCGCTGGGAGCCTGCTTCTTCCTCTCCTACTCCCCCTGCTTGTGTTCCGTCTCTCGCTGGCTGTCTCTCTGTCACATAAATAAATAAAATCTTTAAAAGAAAAAAAAGAGTTAAAAGATCTGGGTACCAAAATTGCACTGGGAATGTTTTAGTATTTAACTTTGAGTATTTCACTTTACTTGCAAGGTCTTAGTTTACCTCACCTTTAAAACAGACATTCTGTATATAAAGAACCCTTAAAATTCAATAATAAGGAAACAAACAACCCGATTTTAAAACGGGCAAAGGATTTGAACAGATAAACCATCAAAGAAGATATGTGGATGGCGAGCAAGCCCCTGAAAAGATGTTTAACACCATTAGCTATTAGAAAAGGCAAATGAACCGCACAGAGAACTACTACACATCTATTAGAATGTCTGAATTAGGACTGACCACCCCAAGTATTGTCAGCCATGTGGACCAGCTGGCAGAGGGGAGGCATTATGATGCCAGAGGAAACTTTTGGAGGTGATTCTGGAGGTTCGTTATCTGGATCGTAGGGACGGTTTTATGGGGGGTATGCATAAACCAAAACTTACCAAATTGTACATTTTACATATGCTGTTTGTGTTATGTCAATTAAATTCGGTAGAGCACTTAAAAAAAATAGTCCATCTTTTATCGCGCGAGTCAATTCTATCAGTGTTTTTGAGAGTATCGTACATATTACTCATCTTCCATTTGAGTAGGGCGTTTTCTCTGTCTCTCTAAATATTAATGCTGGAACGGTGCTTTAGAATCCCTTGAGCTATTCCACTGGGCTATGATCAGGGCTGTTCCAGTAAGCATAATTTATTAATTGAAGCTCTCTCTGTAGAGCATTTTAGCAAATCTGAGAGGCAGGTTTAAGAGGCGTGGGGCCAAAGACCTGTAGGGATGTATGTTTTAACATTTGCATGGGGTGCGGAGGGGCTGGGGTGGCTTCCCACACCCAGACACCTTCCCTTTGGGACAGTGGGGCAGAGGTGGCCTGGCATGAAGTTCATCCTCTAATGATGTTGAAGGTCTCGGACCTGGAACATTCTGAGGCTGCAGTCTTCAAGTGCCAGTTTTTTCACCCCCATGGGGAGGCGTGAGCTGCATTATACACTTCAGATCACTCTTTCTTGACAACATACTGACCTCATCTCTTGATCTTTATTTATCCCACTTATTTGGGACTTTGCCTTAATTGTTGAATGGCTTTGAAGAGCACTTCACTTTGGAAAACACCCAGAGTTTTTTCTAACCTTCAGGAGCGTGCTCCACATTACCTATTCCTGGCCCTGAGTACACTTTCGTTAGGAATCTTGCCAGTGCTGTTAATGGAAGGGCTTTGGGTCCACTGGACCCTCCTTTTACTGGTGGTGAGCATGGTCCCGACCCTTTACCTCTCTGGGCTTAGTTTCTTTGTCCCTACAACCATAATAGCACCACCTACCTTACGGAGGATTAATTGAGGTAAGGCAATATGTCCATCACCTAACACGTGCTCAGTGCATTAATTCCTCACCGATACACACACCTCTACCATACCGATGTGTCAGGGCAGGAGGGGTGGGAAAAGAGCATTTGGTATGGTGTCTAGGCTGCTATTTGAAGACAAGGTGAAGCCGGGCTCCCATGCTCTGAACAGTTTTGCCAGGGGCCTGGTTACCTGGTGTTACTTTTGCTGATCCCTTGTTATCACCTGTTCTTAACAATCTGGCATCTCCCCAAGGCTTAGCCGCCTTGCCCCCCCAACATGCTTTTGACATCTGCCCCTGAAATGACCTCAGGAAAAGGTGAGGCTGGTCCCGAAAAACTGGGCGCTTACTCCAGCCTCCTCGGGTGGTGTTTCATTAACCCTGCAGACTTGAGGGATGAGGGAGATGGTAGTAACAGATCTGTGCCCTGCCTCTCAGCTCCATTTCGCATCGCGGCTCTCTGGCAGAATCTGGAATAGGCTGATTAGCTGGTATCTCAGGACACGGTGTAAGAGCTCAAAACATGCAAATTGGTTATGGGGCATAAATAGACTTTGCTGAGCTCACCCTGGCCGTCTTTGCAGGCTCCGGGGCCCGTTCACTAGAGCAGTCGGGGTGGCGGGAGGCAGGGCGGGAGCGCCATGCAGCTTGGAGCTCCTCACCTCCATTGGACGTGTGTGCCTCCCTTCTGCAGAGGCAGGACGCTCGCTCCCCGCCCGGCCGGCCGGCACCTGCAGCTGGGGCCGCACCCCCACCCGCACCCTCCACGCACCCCCTCCGCTGGGCTTGGCAGCAGGTGCCTTCTCTCCGGAGATCGCTTCGCATTAACTTTCCCATCTGACATAATAATGGAGAGAAAATGAAGAGATCCCATTAGCGGCTGGCTAGCTGGCTGGAGGGCTAGCGGGCGAGCGCGGGGTCCGGGCGCCGGAACCCGCGCCGGAGCCCGAGCCCGAGCCGAGCGGAGGGAGCCTGTATTTTTAGCCAGATGCCGCGTAACTTGCTGGCGCTCCCCGCGCCGCCGAGCAGATAACGGGGGAGGGGGAGCAGGGAACCGGGCTCGGATTTCAGCGCGGGCGCCGGACGATGGCAGCGAGACAGGGCAGGTCCGGTCCAGACCCTGCGGTGAGTGGACGGCCTGCTCGCGGCCGCTCGGGCGGGGAGCTCGGCGCGCGTTGGGCCGCCGCCGTGCGGGGTCCGGGCCGCAGCGCCCCTGGCCGCGGGCTGCGGGTCCCGGCGGGCTCGGCGGACGCCAACTTTCCGGGCGGGTGCGGGGACGCGCGCCGGCGGCCCTTCTGCTGCCTCACGCCGGCCGGGCGCCTAGGCTTCTAGCAGGATCCAGAGGAAAATTCCTTTGGCCTGGAGGCTGCCGCCGCGAAGGGGCCGGTGGCGGGAGGCGGCCTGACCTGTGGCCGGCCCGGGTGAGGCGGGCGCACGCGGGAGCGCGGGGGAGGAGACCAGGGCGCTCGGGGCCCTCGCTGAGGCTGCGTCCCCTCGCCCCGGAGGACAGTCCCGCCGAGAGGGTTTGCTGCTGGGGACCCACCCCCACTCGCACCCGCGGGGATGCCAGTGCCCTGGCCTTGGCCTTGGCTGGAGAGGGGGCCGCCTCTCCCGCCGCACATCTGACCCCTCAACCTTAGAAACCTTAGTCCGCCAGGTCCGGAGCTAGCGGGAAATGAATGGGGATGAGAGGAAGGCAGACCTGTTATGTGCTGGGGTGCTTTCCCCGTACCCTGTCATCCTCAGGGCCCCCCAGCCAGCCGTGTATCATCCCTGTTTTGGCAATGGGAAAATTGAGGTTTGGGAACTTGTAGGAGGCACAGCATCAAGTGGCAGACCGGGGATCATGCCAGGTCTTCCCAGCATCAGGGTCGACTCTGGCTCCACAGACATCACTGCATCACCCAGCCTCTAAGGCCAGAGGCAGGAAGTGCCCTGGCTTGGGCAGGGCTTTTCCCAAGGCCTGGCAGTTGTGTTGGGAGATTACAAGGGAACCCCGCCCGGGACTCCTGCTTGCACCTTTTATTTCCTTAATGACACCTTTAATATGTTCATTCTACCTTTGCCAATGGCAGTCTGACTGGGGCTCCTGGAGACAGTTGGGGAAGCATGACTAGCATAACTTTCTGGAAAGAAAAATGAAAAACTTAATGAAAACACACGCTGTGGCCCAGGGTTCACTTCTGTTTGTAGCCGGTGCGATAAAGGCAGGGGCGACACAGGTGTGCTCACTGGCTGGCGCTGGCAGTTCTTCCTGCAAGGCCTGGGGGAGGGGGGGCTCCTAGGAATAGCAAGGTGCTGAGTATGAAGGAGCTGTCAGACGTGGGGGCAACCCCCAAACACAGCAGACAGCTCCTTAGTCGTGTAGATCTACCACAGCAACACCCCCCCCCCCCCAAGGATCTAGAATCTCTTCCTGGGAGTCCTGACAATGGCCTTATTAAAGAAACTGCATTTTGCTCAAACAAGACCCCTAGAGAAAGAGATATTATCTTATTTCTGTTATCTTATCACTGTTTACTGATAATAGCTCAGTTTCCATTCACCTTTTTAGACATGAATTTTGCACTAAAAGAACTTGAGAAACTAATTCATGATTTGTCCTGGCAAACTTGGATGGGCTCAAGCCCCAGAGAAGGTACAAAGAGGCCCTGGGATTCTCTTACTCGGCCTGAAACTCGACTGCGCTTGGCCTCTGGCGTTGGTGGAGCCTTCCGTGCTGGTGTGTTCCAGGCACGCTGACATTTCGTAGTGTGCTTCCGGCCTCTCCCTCCCAGGACACTGGAGCCCCCTGGGCTACTTATCTATTGCTATATTCGTATCACCCCACTCAGGAAGTGCAAGTTTAATAATAGTCTGGGTGTCTCAGGTAACCAAGGGATCACCTCCCTTTTCCAAGCAGACCTGATGAGAACACAAGGCCCTTCCTATCTCCTCCATTACTTCCTCCTGAAGTGAGGGCCAAAGTGGGCACGGCCTCTGAGCGCAGGAGGAAGGCTTCCTCCCGCAGAGCTGAACTTGAGAGAAACATCATGAGCACTAAAAGTGATTGGCCCATGGGGCAGCATAGCACAGGGTGAAGAGAAAGACCCTGGAGTTCGGCTACTTGGATTCAAATCCTGGCCAAGCCATGCATTAGCTGTGTGACTTTGGATAAGTTACTTAACTTCTCTGTGAGTCATTCACCTCACAATAAGTGCACCTGCCTCCTGGGATTATTGCGAGGAGCAAATGAGCCAATTTATGTAAAGTGTCTAAAACATAGTAAGGGATTTAAAAAGGCAAACTTGGGACGCCCAGGTGGTTCAGTCACTTGAGCGTCTGCCTTCGGCTCAGGTCATGATCCCGGGGTCCTGGGCTCGAGCCCTGCATCGGGCTCCCTGCTCGGCAGGAAGCCTGCTTCTCCCTCTCACATTCCCTTTGCTTGTGCTCCCTCTCTCACTGTCTCTCTCTGTCAAATAAATAAATAAATAAATAAAATCTTGGAAAAAAATAAAAATAAATAAAATGAAGCTCAAGATGAGGAAGGGGCAAAGACACAAGCAGGCAGCCTTCGTGGGGTGCTTAGAGGGAGGGCAGCTCCTCGGCGTGACGCAGGGTTCAGGGCCCTTGTGGACTGGTTTTCTGGAACACAGTGAACAGCCTCCTTCAGGTCCTCTATCTAGTTTCCTCGAACAGAGAGGCCTCGCTGAGGCTGCCCCACATCCCAGGGACAGGTGGGACTTGGGGAGGGCCACGAATTCTGCTCCAATTTATCAGAGCCCAGAGATAGTCTGGTTAGCATTTTGTCTTTATTGCCATTGTTGTTTTTCTGGTTAGTGTCTACTCCAGTAAACATTCTAAATGGAACGTGTTGGATTCTTTTGACTCTCTTTCTGCCCTATTGGATTACACAGACTGTTCCTGGATGCACCAGGAAATTGCACCTGGGACAGGTCATCGACTTGGAGGTAATTGAATTAGATAGATGGACAGCATGGGCTCGGAAGAACAAGATGGTGAGAATGGGTCTCATATTCCAACCAGGGTCATTTGTTCCATGGCTTAAATATCCCTGGGCACCTAGGAGGTACTCCCTGAACACTAGTGCAATGAATCAACGAGTGCGTGTATGCATGCACGAGTGACCCCTTTATAACTCCGTCACTTTGTTTTTCAAATCATGAGGGCAGGGACCTATATTCTGATTTTCTATTCTATTTCTTTTTGCCCTAGCAGAATCCTGGGTTTGAAATAGGACCTCAGCAAATATATTGTACAATTAAACTGAGTGATATACACAGTGGGAGTGACACCATTATCTATAATTCACCTGTAAGATACCCTGAGGATCCTGCTAACGTCCTGACTACTCTATGCCAGAGAAGACCAAACGGAAAATGAAAAGGCCTTAGCAATTGAACTTCACCTCTAACTATATAGGTGACTTTAGCCAGTCACTTTATTCTTACCATTGGTTTTATTGTCCCCAAAAGGAAGGACTGGGATGAGATGGTCCCATTCTCGAGGCCTGTCTTGGGCTTAATACAGCCCTCAGGGTTAGAGCTGGGACCTGCCTGGGACCCTATCCCTGCCACGGATTAACTGTTTGATTGGCAAAGGCATGTGGCTCCTCCCAGGCCCTACAATCTGTCAGGGCTGCCTTAGGTTTGAAATTGCTGGCGATGCATCTCGGGGTCAAAGGCAGCGGACGGGCTTTCATCAGGGAGTCTTGGGCTGAATCCCTGGGTATTAACTAACTGCAGAACCTGGGCAAGTTATTAACCTCTCCAAACCTCGGCTTCATCACCTCTAAAATAGGGATGTTAATTGTACCTCCCTGACCGGTTGCAGTAAGGATGGAAAGATACCATGTTGGTAAGACATCTGCCCAATTACTGTTGTAATTTCATTCTTACAGCATACAAACCACACAAACTATTTTGGCCTCTGCAGCCTACTCTCAATTGGGCTTTCCTTACCCTCTATTTATTTGCTTGCTTGTCTGTCTGTCTGTTTATCTGTCATAAATATTCTGCTTCACCCCAAACAGTCAAGCCGTATCACGTTGCACTATTTTTACCCGCCATGCTCAGCTTTCCGTCCTGAATCCTATCATTGTGCTGCGGAAGGTAGTGTGGGTAGGTGGGATAGGTGGGAGATATGTCTCTCAAATACTGTCGTTCTTGGGGAATCATTTAGTATTTTTCCTAATAGTTGAATCCAGACAGACTTTCTGATTCGGCAGGTACAAAGAGACATTTCTCTGATGGATTAAACCTGGAGTCTGATTGCTCTGGGAAACTAGCTCTTGGGGAACCAACAGAGTGATCCTCATTTCTGAGATATTTCCCCCACCACAGATGCCTAGCCGAGGAGCTAATGGGGACATTCAGGGCCTTGTGTTTTTGGCCAAGGGGGATCGTGGTCTAGCAGACATTTTAAGCTTTGAAGGATTTCCAAAGAGGTAGAAAATCTAGTCCCTGACCCAAGAAGTAAACAGTTTGGCTGGGGAGACAGAGAAAGATGTATTTAAGATACATTTTTAAAATAAAAAATCAAGCTCTTGTTTCTAGATTTAAAGATGGTAAACACTGAGTGTCCAGGGACAGCATCATAGAGGAAATAGGAGCCGAGTGGACCTGGATTGGAATTAGCAAATGAGAGTGTCAAAGGGCTGCAGGTTCCCTTGAATAATCTGGGTGTGGGCCTGGAGGCAGACAGCCTGCGTATGCCACGGGAGGAGAAAGAAGGAAAGAGAACGGGATTCTTCTGCCAGCTGTGTTGGGGGCAGTGAGATACAAGTGTGTGTATGGTGTTTTTGTTTTTTGTTTTTAAAGATTTGTTTATTTATTTTGGGGGGGCGGAGGGGGAGGGAGACAGTATTTTTTTAAAGATTTTATTTGACGGGTGTCGGGGAGAGCACAAGCAGGGGAGCAGCACGCAGTGGGAGAGGAGAAGCAGACTCCCCACTGAGCAGGGAGCCCGACACAGGGCATGATCCCAGGACCCCGAGATCACGACCTGAGCCGAAGGCAGATGCTTAACCGACTGAGCCACCTGGGCACCCCAAGGGAGGGAGAGTCTTAAGCAGACTCCACCCTGAGCGCACAGCCCAACCAGGGCTCTACCCCAGGACCCTGAGATCACGACCTGAGCCAAAACCAAGAGTCGGACACAAAGCGACTGCGCTGCCCCCTCCAGGCGCCCCCCCTCAAGTGTGTGTCTGTTGTGAACAGGCAGACGCAGAGCTTGGGTTTGAGCTTCTATAACGGGGCTGGGGTGGGGGCATGTGGGGCCTGGAATATGAGAGGGTTGGCAGGAAATCAGGACTTTCAAAAGATCGGCAAGGCAGGTGGAGTGGGGTTGGCTGGGAGGCAGAGAAAGGAAGCAGCTCTTCTCCTGCAGGACTGGAGGCTGGAGGTGGCAAGAGGGGAGGGGAGGGGCGGGACAGCCCTCCGGGGTGAAGGCAGTGTCTGTGAGGCTGGGGAGTCTTTTCTGCCATGGATTGACTGTTAGATTGGCAGAGGCATGTGGCCCGGCTCTGGGGAGGGGTCAGGGTTTGCCTGTGGGCTGGTGTGTGACACCGTGTTCAGGGAGAGCAGTGGCAGCCTGTGTCTTAGCGCCCTGTGGCTGCTGTAACAAGTCCCCGCAAACTTGCAGGCTAAAAACAGAAATTTATTCTCTGGAGGCCAGAGGTCTGAAATCAAGGTAATGCAGGGCCGTGCTCCTTCTGGAGGCTTTCGGGGAAAATCTGTTCTTCGCCTCTTCCAGCTTCTGCTGGTTGCTGGCTTCCTTGGCTTGTGGCCGCACCGCGCTGATGTCTGCCTCCGTCTTTCCATCGGGTTTTCTTCCGAGCGTGTGTTCTGTTGGATCTTTTATAAGGATACTTGTCAGTGGATTTAGGGCCAACCTAGGTAATCTAGATGGGTCTCCTCTCAAGACCCACAACTTAAGTACATCTGAAAAGGCTCTTTTTCCAAATAAGGTGACATTGCCAGGTTCCAGGCATTCGAGCACAGAGCTATCTGTAGGGTCCACCATTTCGCCCACTACGGCACGTTCTCTGAGGAGGGAGCGTGAAGGAAGGAGCCAGAGTATCCTTGAAAGGAGAGGGAACCACGAGGTACGGGTGGGTCTCCTGGAGGACTGGCGGCACATGCTTCATGGCGTGTCACGTGACCGCCCTTACCCACCTGGGTACGCACCCTGTGCCAAGCACAGAGCTCAGCCCCTGGGCTGATACAGTAACTATCGAGTCTATATTATTTCCTTTCAGCTTCACAGCAAGGGTAGGAGAGAGGCCTTAACCCCCAGCAGATAAGGGAAGAGGAGCAAAGGTGCCCGAGAAGCGCGGGGCTCCTGCTCTGAGCCAGCCCCCCACTGCAACAGTGTTCTTCTGCCACGCTGGTCTGCGCTCGCAGGCTGTGTTGTCCTCGCCTCTCACTCTCTCTGGCTGGCTTTAGTACAGACAAACGTTCTTGGTGGCGGGGTCTTGATGGGCATGGTGTCGGCGGCAGAGCAGCTACGGAAAGGAACTGCTTTACTCTCATTCACGAGAGCTCAAGAGGGGCGTCTGCCAGCTAAAGCTCACGTTAAGTTGGCAGCAGAGCAAGGAGGTCAAGTTCACGGCTTTCAGAGGCGGGCTGCGGGCGTTTGAGCCCAGGCTCTGCTTCTTGCCTGCTGTGTGACTCTGCACGAGTCACGTCGGCTCTCTGAGCCTTGGCTCCTCATCTGTAAAAGGGGG
The DNA here is from genome assembly GCF_017311325.1 of Ursus maritimus. Classification (NCBI taxonomy): domain Eukaryota; kingdom Metazoa; phylum Chordata; class Mammalia; order Carnivora; family Ursidae; genus Ursus; species Ursus maritimus. The sequence continues at coordinate 2,698,590 of NW_024425341.1, forward strand.
ACCACAATACTACTTACTTCTTGGGGTTTTCAAAAATGAGTATTAAATGCATATCTCTGCGGGTATGTGAACAGATAGTAAATGTGAAGTGCTGATAATGGTTCGTAGTGCAGAGTAAGTAAGTGCTATGTGCTGTGTAGTTAAAAAATCAAACCACAGAATAGCGCCCAGATACACCTGTTAGGTTCCTATGATGCCTGTATCCCCAGCTCCCTAGAGTCAGGGGCTACGTGCTATAGGCTCTTCTGTAAGAACGAGGAGCCCTTGGAAACACTGAAGCAGTAAGACACCAGGCAGTGCTGAACGATTGTGGTTGAAACGGGGTCCCTCTCAAAGACTGGTCCATCCAGGGCCCTAGCCAAGAGGGTTTGCTTGGTATCTTTATAAAGATACCAAGGAGAAAGGACGGTGGGCTCAAAGCAGCCTCACTTTACAGACCTGAGAACGGTCTAGTCAGGGACTCTAGGCCCGTCCGACACCTGGGTGCCACGGTGGGCACCGGGCAGGGGGTGGGGCTCCGGAGTGCTGTAACAGGAGGGCGTAGGGGCTGCGGCCAAGACTTTGGCCCTTTTTCGCAGCCCAGGGCTTGAATTGGATCTTGAAGTCATCACCACAGAGCACACTCACAGCCTGCCATTTCTCCTCACAGGCCGATGCTGCTACCAGCTTTCTGAGGGCAGCAAGATCAGGGAACTTGGACAAAGCTTTGGATCACCTGCGGAATGGCGTAGACATTAACACCTGTAACCAGGTACGTGGGATGGGGACAGGCATATGGTCTCTGAAGAGAGGCTCTTGCCCACTGCTATTTCCTGACAGCTTTAATCTGCCTCTGTTCACCTTTTCCCAGTGACCTCAAAAATCCCCTAGGGTTTCTGCCTGCTGAAGGCCCTAACCTTGGTGTTCACATCCCAGACGCGGTCCAGGGCCCCATGGAGAAGGACTGATGCCCGCACAGTGTGGGCCAAGCCCAGGCTCCATCCCCTGCTGCCTCTTCCCTCAGAAGTTGCCTTGGTTCCTGCTGTGGTCTTAGAATATGTGGCCTTTGAAACGGGGCAGGAGGAAGGGCCTTTGAAGGATGTGTGTCAGTGGTGACATTAAATCTCCTTTGTCCACTAGCAGCCTTTGTGGGTTCTCGCTGTGCTGAGAAGGAAGTCGTGATGACAGCTCCCTTGCTCTGTCAGGTGTGGACGAAAGCGAGTCTGGCTCAGGCTGAGAGCCGCCGTGGCTTGAGCGGCTTCTCTGGAGGTTCCCGGTGCTAAGTGGTGGGTTTGGTGTCAGGTGGGGGTGGTAAGGAGACTTCGTGTGTTCAGGTCAGATCGGAGGGCAAAGAGTCAGGTTTGGGGCGAAGGTCTAGGAATTGACTGAACAGAGAGGAAACTATCATCTAGAAAGAGAACAGGGGTGTAGCTTGGGCTCGTGGATTGGATGACCTTGGTTTGGTTTGTTTGGTTTGGCCAGCCAATTAAGTTGTTGGGGTACATGTGCTAAATCAGTTTCTAATTTAGAATACATTTACCAATCATACCTTTTTTTTTTTTACCATTTTAACCATTAAATTATTTTTAATTGTGATGAAATACACGATCATGGAATTTACCATCTTAACCGTTTTTAAGTGTCCAGCTCAGTGGGATAAAGTACATTCATGTTGTGCTATAACCATGACCACCATCCATCTGCAGAACGCTGTCTGTCGTGCAGCACTGAAACTCTGTTAGGCGCTAACTCCCCACTCCAGCCGCCCCCCACCCCTGGCCACCACAACTACATTCTGTCTCTACGAATCCGACGGTCTAGGTCCCTTCTGTAGGTGCAATGACACAGTGTTAGTCCTTTTCATGTAGTGTAGCGTCTTCGAGGCTCATCGTGTCGTACTGCACTAGATTGCTTTTACAAGCCGGCAGGGGCAAATTCCCGGAAGGCAATGTGCCTCTGTCCCCCTGCCTTCTCACCACCTGTCCCCTCGCTGTCCCCTCCACCCTGCTTAAAATGCAACATACCACTTGCTCTTTATCTTAGGACAGGACCCCATTTGGATTCAGTTGGTCCTCTGTGGTGTAAATTCATAGCTCAAAGATCAGAGAGTTCGGAACAGGTGCTGTGTTAGGTAGGAAGTAAAAGCAGGTGTGATGTTCAGCCCATGGCAGTGAACTTCAGAGGGGAGACAAGCACGTGCCCTGGCCTTGAGTCTGTGGAGGGGTAGGGGTGGCAAGCCCTCCTCCCTTCCTCCCAGCCCTCCACCCAAGTGTACCGACACACAGTGAGGACATCTGCGGCCACTCTCACCAAACACACAGAGCCCAGGCGTGGCCTCTGGAAAAGATTGGACCTGCGAACCCATTTCTTTCAAGGGAAGAGAATGTGGGAGCAAAGTATGGGACAGGGAGCAAGTCCTGGTATCGGAGCGGCTCAGGAGAGGGGCTCCTGGCTTCAACACCGCACCCCGCAAACAGCTGTAGTTGTGTCGTCCCAGCCCCCCAGAGGCAAGGGGATGGCTCTCTCTGTCCGCCTGGAAGGTTCCGAGGCTTCTGCAGCAGAAACACAGAGGAGGGCTTCTCCGCAGTGTCGTTCTGCCCGAGGAGCACCGAACCTTCACAGGCCTTCCAAGGGTTAAGATGCCAGCTCTCAGAGGAATCCATTTAGCAGAAATGGGGACAACTGAATGCTCATAAGCCTTGAGCCAGGGCTTATTTTCGGTGTGAAATTGGAAGATTTTGATGACGCTGGGGAAATGGCTTTGTCCTGATTGGTCTCCTGTTGGTGAGGCCCCGGGTGTCACTGGCTCGACCCCCTGGCGTCTCTCCTCGGGGCACCTCTGGGGTTCATCTTGACACGGCGAGCATTTTTGCACTTTATGACACTATTTCCAGTGGGCTCAGTGCCAAGGACAGGTACCGCTGAGCCCTGCAAGCACCAAAGGGATGCTCCGGTCCCAGAAAGGTGTCTGCGGTCCTGGCTAAACCCGGCCTCCTTTCTGAGAGGACACGGCTGCAAGCACGGACATGAATGTCAGGGTGGAGAAAAGGGAAGGATTCGGGGTCCTGCAAAGCCCCTCGGGGCTGGCTTATGCCCAGGGCCCCTTGCCTGGCTCCCGGGATCTTGGGGCGTTCAAGTCTCCTGCTCTGTGGCTGTGCAGAGGCAGAAGCGGCCGACGGAGGCCCTGGGAAGAGCCCACGCCGCCAGGCTTCATGCGGGCCCTGGAGGGCCGTTGGCCTTGTGCTCCGGAGTGAAGAATGGGCGGGGGAGGGGCCATAGGAGCCGAGCCGGCGCCCTCATTAAACACATTAGTGCTGCCGTGGGGACAGAGCCGGTGCCTTACAGCGTTCACAGGGCTGGCGTCATGAGGGGCCTGGCCCTAGCTTCTCAGAACATGCCTTCATTGTTTTGAGACTAAAAGCAGGCTCCTGCCCGGGGCCGTGGGTTGAGGGGATGCTTTGGCTTGAATCTTTTGAGCTAGTGGCCTGTGATAGCAGTAACACAGCAAATGCTAATCCTTATATAAGTAACACACTTTCAAATAGTATGTTTGGTGGAAAGAGTAAGTGTGTCTCGCCATAATAGGAAGTAATTACGCTAAGCAGTGTGAAAAGAGGAACTCTTGACTTATGTAAGAGACATCTGAATATTCAGGGCAGCCTCCTTAATGCATGGATTATGTCTACTAATTTTGATCGTCGTCATTATTATATTTATAGAAAAGAACAAATTCACACATAAGGACGCATATACGCACGTGCATGCACCGGTGTCTTTCTGTGAATGCCTGACGTTTTCATTGAGCCAAGCCATAGGCAGGCTTTAGACCCACGTAGCCAGTGTCTTCCCATCTATCTCCACACGTGGATGGAGTGCTAGGCCTCGGGGATTTGATAGCACAAAGAAAAGTCCCAGTCCTCATCTTCTCTGAACTGTAGTCTACTGGTAGTGAGAGCTATTCATTAAATAATCACATAAATTGTAGGCAAACCGAAGTGTGTTCAGAACTGTGGAGGAGAGGCGTAGGATTTTTTGAGCATATATGAGACTTGCCCTAAAGTTGGAAGTCAGAGAAGGCTGTCATGAGGAAGAAATAGTTGAGGTAAGGGACAAGTAGAAGTTAATGATGTGAAGGAAGGGAAGAACATTCCCATCATAGGGGCACCTGGATGACTCAGGCGCTTAGGCATCTGACTCCTGATTTGGGCTCAGGTCATGATCTCAAGTCATGAGATTGAGCCCCATGGGCTCGGTGCTCAGCCGGGAGTTTGCTGGAAGATTCTCTCCCTCTGTCCCTCCTCCTGTTCTCGTGCATGCGTGCTCTCTTTCTCTCTCGCAAATAAATAAATAAATCTTGAAAAAAATCCAATCGTGGAGAACAGCCTGTGCAAAGTCCCTGAGGCAGGAAAAAGCACAGAAAGTTTAAGGAAGGCCAGAGTGGCTGCAGTGCAGAGGTAAGAGGCTCTAGATGAGGCTGCAGAGAATTTGGGATTTTGCTGGGCCCTATAGGCAGGGGTGATCGTCACCACAGTCAGCTGGGATAGCGTGTCCCAGGGCCACATTGCGTGGCGGGGGGGCTGTTCACCTGCTGCGCCTCGCTGCAGTTGCTAACTGAGGGGAAGAATCTGGGGGAAGGGACAGAGTGGCCAGAGCAGCAGGGGTGGGGGGCACTTGACGCAATGGCTCTCGGAGGTATTCCAGGTGTCTCGGAGGAATGGAGGCAGTTCAGCTTTGAGCAGCCGGTACAGCTGTTTCTGCGTGTCCTGGAATATCCACCCTGCTTATGGAAGCATGTTAAGGATCCCGATCTTTAGCCCCAGAGCAGAGGGAAGCGGGCCACAGACTCAAGCTCAGGAGTGACGTGATCAGAGGTGTGCTTTGAAGGATCACGCTGGCCACTGCGTAGAAGACAGATGGAAGGGCCCAGGGCTAGATAGCGGAGGCCAGTTGCAGACAGTCACGTCATCCTGGGAGAGAAATGGCGGTAGCTGGGATGAGGGTCGTGGCTGTGGAGATGGAACAAGGTGAACAGGCCTGGGTGTGAATGGCATGGGGGAAAGTAGGGAAGGAGACTTTGAGAATGACCCTCAGATGTCTGCCTTGTGCAGGGGGTGGAGGGTGGCACCGCTCACTGAGACGAGGAACGCTGGGGAGGACTCGGGGTGGAAGGGGGAGGACACGAGATCGGGGCTGCGCAGACATCCTGCTAAGGAGTCTTTCAGGAATCTAAGTGCAGCTACATAATGAGCAATGGGATAGTTAAGCCTGTCACTCAGATAAGAGGTCCAACCCAAAGATAGATATCTGGAAGTCACTCAGCATTCGAGGAAGTCAGATGCTGGCGTTGGCTGGTGAAAACAGGGATGAGAGACATGTGGAACGTAATCCCACCAGTGTCTTTGTGGGGATTGGTCCACGTGTATTTATTAAACACCTACTTTGTGCCAGCTGCTATTCTAGGCACCAAACAAGATAGACAAAACAGACAAAGCCTGTGCTCTTGTGGCATTTATATGCTGGTAGAAAAGATAGTCCATAACCAAGAAAATGAGCAAATGTATAATGTCAGCAAATGAGAGGCAGCATGGAGGAGAAAAGTAAAGGTGCCTGTTGCAGATGGGGTAGGTAAGGAAGGCCTCTCTAGGAGATGACTTTTGAGAGACTCAAAAGAAGTAAGGGAGAACCACATGGTTTCTGGGGAAGAGCAATCCTGGAAGAGGGGTAAATAGGTGCAAAGGCCCTGGGGTCAAGAGTAAGCTTGGTGTTTGGGGAACAGCAAGAAGGACAGTGTAGCTGCAGTGGGATGATCAAAGCGGAGGTGGTTGAAGTTGCCGAGGCCAAATCAAAGGCTCGCAGGCCATGGTGAGGACTCAGGTTTGACTCCAAAGATGTTGAGAAGCCATTGAAAGATATTACACGGGAGATGCTCCATTCAATTTAAGTTTGTTTTTTTTTCTTTAAAGATTTTATTTATTTATTTAACGGAGAGAGAGAGACAGCCAGCGAGAGAGGGAACACAAGCAGGGGGAGTGAGAGAAGGAGAAGCAGGCTCCCAGCAGAGCAGGGAGACCGATGCGGGGCTCGATCCCAGGACCCTGGGATCATGCTGTGAGCAGAAGGCAGACGCTTAACGACTGAGCCACCAGGCGCCGCATCAATTTAAGTTTTTAAATGATCGCCAGCCCTGGCTGCTGGGTGGAGAGTTGCTTGAGGCACAGAGACCAAAGCAGGGGGACTGGTTAGGAGGCTGAGGCAATGCACCAGGTAGAGCCACGCGGAGGCTTGGAATAATGGGGAGATAGCAGAGGTGGTGAAGCCAGATGACTTCCCTCCCTAGCCTTTTGGAGTGTCGTCGTGCTGATTTGCGGTCTCAGCACACACCACACAGGGGCGTGTAGGAGCCGGGGTCCACCTGCTCAGCCCAGGCTGTGTCGCATACCAATACCAGCTCTGTATGGCCAATTTCCAGAATTATTACTTATGTCAACTCAAAATATTTTATTATGGAGCCATAGCAGTAAAAAACCACATATTTTCTGGGCGGATCCAATTGACTTTACATATTTGCCAGTTAGCCAAATTAAAAGAAAAGAAGAGGAGAGCAAGTCAGAGGCTCTGTTTTCCTGAATTCCTAGAATTGTCGGGTAAACACAGGAACACAGATGCTCCACTGGGAACCACAAGCTGTAAGTCCATTGGCAAACACCCTCACTGTTTTAGCTTTCTCTTCTATTCCTTTTTTTTTTAAATGTTAAGAAAGATTTTATTTATTTGTTTGAGAGACAGGGAGCAGAGGGAGGGACAGAGAGGAAGAAGTTAACTCTCTGGGGAGCACGGAGCCCCATGTGGGGCTTGATCCCACGACCCTGAGATCAGGACCTGAGCCGATATCAAGAGTCAGACGCTTAACCAATGAGCCACCCAGGTGCCCCATTCTTCTATTCTTATAACTCTAACAAACCCTGGCTCAGTTGGCCTTCCTGATAGGAAAGAAAGTTACTTGTGACCCCAGGAGAAAATTTCACGCCCAAAAGAGAAGCCTCGATGTCTACAGTACTGTCATAAGGCAGAGAGTAGAAGAGAGGTTTCCTGGAACATCGCAAGCATCCTCTGTCCCCTTGACCTGTCTTATTTATCTCCACAGTGCTGAGTACCATGAGACTTACTATGCCTCTCTGTGTCTCTTCATTTGTCCTTGTCTCCTTCACTAAAATGTAGGAGGACTTTGTTTTATGTGGTGCTTCTAATCAGGATTCTGCATGGCATACAGTATGTGCTCTATAAATTCAACCAGCAGCTGCTAAGCCTATTGTACCCACCGATTCAAGCTATGTATTTGACACTTAGCCCATCTGAGTGCTGTCGTTTTTTTTTTTTTAATGAAATTAAAAATTTTTTTTGAGAAGGGGAAAGAGAGAGAGAAAGAGAATCTTAAGCAGGCTCCATGCTCAGCACAGCGCCTGAGATCATGACCTGAGCTGAAACCGAGAGTCGGACGCTTAACCAACTTAGCCACCCAGACACCCCTGAGTGCTGTCACTTCTAAGAGCATGGTGAAATAGTCGTTCTTAGGGACAATGACTCTCTTGCATGCTGGTGGTTCCAACGCTGGCACCAGCCCCAGCAGTCAAGTATGCGGCCATAGTTGCTGAAGTATCAGAAGCTCGAGCAGCAGAATGATCATGCAAACACAAGGGATTTCCAGTGTAACGCACAACCAACAAGGGCGTGGGAAACCATGCACGTTCCATCGATGTTCTCTAAGTTTCCACATGCGCCTTCCACATGAAGCCCATCGCTGCTGGGTACTGGTTTATCTTGAAGGTAAAGGGTTTTAGGCATTTCTATAAATGGAGCACCTGTACCAAGAGTTTCTGCTCGAGAGGAATCTTTTCCACAGTGGCCGCATGCCAGGTCTTTTCATCAGGATTTGTTGGGCTCTGGCGATTGTGACGATTGCTACCTTTCTAAATTAAAGAGCCTTAGAGCCAAGAGGAGGTCATGACGTTCGACTCTCACTTTATAACTCAGAAAGCTGAGGTCTGGAGGTTACCTGGAATATCTTCCGAGCTTTATGAGTTTGGATTCCATGAGCTGGTGGTAAGAAGACCGTCTTGTTTCTCTGCAACTTCATTTATTCCGCAAGCGTGGATCGAGCACTTCTAAGGAATGACCCGAGCTCCTTGCAAGAGACTAACTTCATTCATCCCCTTCTCTTGAAGAACTCAGAGGTTGGGAAAGCAAGTCCAGCTTGTAAATAGAAGGTTATAGTTGAGGGTCACAAGTGCCAGCCAGGACGGGCTCAGGATGTTTCCATCAGTGACGCATTCACTGAACAAACGTCTGTTGAGCTGCTCCAGTAGGAGCTCCAGTAGGAGCAGGCTACTCAGAGCAGAGTAAATCCGGGTGCCTACTCCCACATTGCTGCTCGTCTGGGGAGTGGCTAAAATGCCAAGGAGTCAGAGAGGCTTTGAAGGAAGAATAGGAGTTTGCCAGGTAGACAAACGGGAACGTGGAGTTGCAGTGGGAAGGAAGAACCATGCAAAGGCAGGAGTGGTGGAGGACACGAGCAGCAGGGAGATCGGTGATGTTGGGATAAATGAAGTGAAAGAAGGTGAGGATGCGGAGCGCCTGGGTGGCTCAGTCGGTTAAGCGTCGGCCTTCAGCTCAGGTCATGATTCCAGGGTCCTAGGATCAAGTCCCGCATCGGGCTCCCTGCTCATCAGGGAGCCTGCTTCTCCCTCTACCTGCTGCTCCCCCTGCTTGTGCTCGCTCCCTCTCTACAACAAGTAAATAAATAAAATCTAAGAAAAAAAAAAGAAGGTGAAGATGGTGGTCAACCAAGGAGGTTACCGCTAGGTCAGTGTGGATATGGAGTCTGTTACTTTTCTCTGTCATCTTTTTCTTAGGAACTGTTGACAGACAGAGATGGCACTCAGTCCCCTGACTCTGTTTGTCACCACCCCCAACTCACACAGAAAGCCTCCCCATAGGATAGTATGGGAACATCGAGCCTCTTAAAACTTGCTACCATGGTGCAGCTCTGGGATAGCATTGAAGGGAGGGAGAGAGTGTAGACTGCAGCCCCCATGTGGGACAGGGGCGCTCTGCCGTGCGCAAACAAGAGAAGCAACCAGATTCCCCTGGGCCCGGTACTACGGGTTCTTCGGAAGTTTTGGTTCCTCCTAGAAAAGGCATTTAGTGAAAAAGTTGGGACTGAACACCCCCATCCCCTGAATTAATTTAAATAGGTAAATTGCTTTTGCATCTCAGCCGAAATAAACTATTCGATGTTCATCTGGGTGATTGTCATGACTAATTTGTAGTTTTAAAGTGCGTTGATGACTTGTCATGAGTCAGAGTGACCCACGGTGTTTAATAATCACAGATCCCAGCTCCGCAGTGTCTCTGCTTTCCCCAGCCGTTCCCCAGCATGACCTCACTTCACCCTTGAGAGAGGCAAAGAGGGCAAGAGTCTTCCAGAACAAGGGCCGGGGCTCCCAGCTCCCAGCCCAGGTCTCTGTCCTGTGTGTCAGCTGCAGAGCTGAGCCGGGCAGCAGGGCCCGTTACTCTTCTGGGAGGCCCTCCCTGAGCTGCTTTCATTTTCAGTTTGCATTCCTTCTCGGTTAAGGAAGACTTGACTCACCAGTTCAGTGACATGACCAGGGACGTCTCTGGAATCCTAGGGACCAGGAAAAGGGTGAATGGCTTCGTTAAGAATGATCTAGAAGAGGGGCGCCTGAGTGGCACAGCGGTTAAGCGTCTGCCTTCGGCTCAGGGCGTGATCCCGGCATTCTGGGATCGAGCCCCACATCAGGCTCCTCCGCTATGGGCCTGCTTCTTCCTCTCCAACTCCCCCTGCTTGTGTTCCCTCTCTCGTTGGCTGTCTCTATCTCTGTCGAATAAATAAATAAAATCTTAAAAAAAAAAAAAGAATGATCTAGAAGATATTTTAAGGAGCGTGCATCCTCCACGCTCCACTTTAGGCTTCGATTGCTATGGATTTACAGTATGAAGAACAGATGTGATACGCGTAGTCTATAGAGACTGAGAAAACAAGATAACTCTGTGCGTGTGTCAGGGTGCACGAGGGTGCATTCGAAGGCACGAATCCTTGTGGAGCGCGCGCCCTGGGCCAGGCCCCATGGTAGGACCTACCATCCGAAGGTGAGGAACACATAGGAACCGAAGAAAGTCCTACTTTGAGAGACACAGACACGGGAGCAGATAAAAGCAATTTCACGGGATGAGGGCCTTGATAGATTATCCCCGGGTGCCTTGGGGACACGGTTGAGAGAGCAATTCACTTTTGAGAAGCTGGAAACAGGGCGCGGTGTGGCAAAGAGAAAGGGACAGGAAAAGTCCCAGAGAAAAATGACATTCGATCTGGGCCTCAAAGGAAGATTTGCTTCTCTGGGTATTATAGGAAATGCTAAACACAATTAACAATTCCAGTTCTTTCTCATTGAAATAGACGATGCATGTGAATTTGCCTGGGATTATTCTCATTTGATTATGAATTTTTTGCTATAGATGTTTTTGACACCTGTGTCCTGATTTTAACTGTTTTGTGATTTTTAATTTAGCAACAAAATGACTTCATGATAGTTGTTTAAAAATTTACACTGGGACACCTGGGTTACTCTGTGTTAAGCGTCTGCCTTCAGCTCGGGTCATGATCCCGGAGTCCCGGGATTGAGCCCAGCTTGGGTTCCCTGCTCAGGGACGAGTCTGCTTCTCCCTCTCCCTCTGCCCCTCCCCCTGCTCCTTCCCTCACTCACTCTCTCTCGAATAAATAAATAAAATCTTTTTAAAAAATAAAAATTTACACCATATGAAAATATGTAAGTTTTCTGTAAATTTCCCTGTATGCCCCCACTCCCCAAAATCACTGTAAATAATGAGGTGTGACTCTTCTCATACCTTCTTCTGTGCCTCTCTGCACACACATCTTAACTGTTTTCTGAGAGATGTTGAATTGTTTTACTGTGGAATTAGGGGGAAGCCAGAGGATTAGGGCAATTCTGTCATTTTGAAAATACAGAGACTGAGGCCCTAGAGGTGAGGGCACACACCGGGACAGCTTAGAGGCCTCACCTCCTTCTCCAGTGCTCTGTCCTTTGACCCCCCCCCCCCACTGCCCTTCTTCTGAAGGTCTGGCTCTTGTTATCTTTTTAAAGGAATGCCAAGGTCTCGGACATGGAAACTCTTTCTAGTCCACAGGAGATATTCTTAGCTGCTGAGCTGAATTTCAGCGTCCCTGTCTCTCATTAACTTGAGCTCACACTTCCTGCTCCAGGCTCCCGGGAGGCCTTCAGCCCCTGCAGCGGATGGATCTGCCACGGAGCTGCTCAGTGCGGGGGTGGGGGGGGGTGTGCACCTTGTGTCCCCGGCGTAGAGAGAAGGTGATCCGGGTTGACTCATCTCCTCTCAGGGCTCTGACTAGCGTGGGTTTCTTTTTTTTCTTCCCCATTTTTTTTTTTAAGATAATGAAAACCATTCAAGTGTTTTCCCTCTTCGTGAATACCTAGTACACTGGATCTTAGCTGCGTGGGTAGGAGAGCTAAATCTAGGTTGGAATGAAGCGGAGGAGGGCCAAGCGCCCGGAGCTGGTCTTGCTCGTTTCCATCGGCGCCACCCGCTTCTGAGCGTGCGCCATCTCGAAATTTCTGTTCCTCTTGTACCACTCTGGTCGGTCCCGGGACAAGGACGAGCTGACAAAGGAGATCGGGGTGATTTTCCACCAGGATTATGGTCATTGCTTCAGCTCTGCCTGGCTTCTGGTTGATTGGATTTCAGGATCCTATATTTTTATCAGACCTTTCCCACCAAGCGGTCTCTGGGGAGCCATCGGCTAGCTGGGTGAGACAGAGGCAGCAGGGGGGATGGCCCTGTGGGAGGTGACACCTGGCCGCCGGAAGAGGCTTCCCCATCCGCTGGTTTCCATGCCGGGCGGTCTGGTGGGGTGACTCTGGGTCTTCCATTGTGGATTAATCTCAGACCTCCAGTAAGACTCCTGCCTCACGGGTCCTTCAGAAGCAGGAGGGTCTGTGTGCTCAACTCATTTCTGGCTCTGAGTCCATAGGCACGCAGGAACCTAAAGGCCCCCCACCCTCTCCCACCACAGCCAGAGCCCAGAGTTCCTCACCACAGTGGTTGCTCCCCCCACAGCCTCTTCTCATCTACCACTACTTCCTCCTACCTCCCGCTGTCTTTGCTAAAATTGTAAATACTTTTGAATGTGTAAAAAAAAGTTGTGAGAATAATACAAAGAATTCTCACATCTCTGTCGCCTAGACTGTTATCATTTTACTGCATTTGCTCTTCCTGCCTGTTTATCTATAATATGTTCTATGTATGATGTCATTCCCCATCACCCCTAGACATTCCAGTGTGTACCACTCAAAAGTAAGGACACTTTCCCACATAACTACCCTGCAGGCCTCCAAAGCAGGAAATCAGCATTGATGCAACACAACCATCTACAGACCCCATTAAAATGTTGCCAACTGTCCAGATAATGAGAAGTTGCTCTCCCTCTCCTTCCTTCCCTCCCTTTTTGCTCCTCCACCCTACCTCCCTGCCTCTCCCCCAGTCTTCCCCCTCTCTCCTTCCCTTCCTGCCTGCTCCCAAGCTCCCCAGTTCTCTCTCTTCCTCTGTTCTTAGGGTCTCTCCAGACTGTATTTAGTTGTCATTTCTCATCAGTCTCCTTCAGTCTGGAATGCCTCCTCAAGTCTTTGCCTGTCTTGCATGTTTCCAACAGTTTCCATTTTGTAGTTGGAACCTCAACTGTGTGTCTGCTGATGTTTCCTTATGGCCAGACCAAGGTAGCGCAGCCTTAGTAGGAATACCCCAGAAATCTGCCCCCTTTCCACCCCTGCTGATGTTAGCCTTGGTTATCTGTTGGTGTCATTGATTTTTCCCTTTGTCACTGATCAGTATTTTGTGTGTGTGTGGGGGATATTCTGATATAATGCCAATGTCCTGTTCTTCATCAAAGTTCCAGCCACCAACCTTGGCATACATTGACACCTTCTGCCTTATCAGCTGCCACTGTGATGGTTCCAGAGAGTGATTCTCCATCTCTGTCATTCCTACTACATTTATTAGCTGGCTTTTCCTCCTCCCTCATTGATTTTTTTTTTCATTCTTTGTTTATACCTGTTTAGACTCGTGGGCTCCTACTTTATTTGATAGGTTATAAACCAATGCTCTCATGATTTATTTTGATGTTCAAGTCTAAATGAGGCTAGTGGAAGCACTCAGTAGTCTGGCTTCTTTGTTCTTCAGCACGCCCTCATCGTTCTTTGAGCATTTCCTTCCTTTCTGGAACCTGTTGTCCCGAGGTGGTTTTGTACTTTTGGATCAGCCATTTTTCCAAGGTTCCTTTGAGTGGTGGGTGGTATTTAGACACCACAATCTGGTCACTTGATGTGCTCATTGCTACTGGTTGTCGTGTGTGTGTCCATACAACTACATCGAGTTCTGCATCTATGTATGTATGTATATTTTTTAAATCCATGAGATCATGTCAATACTTCCAGGTCTAGTCCAACACCTCAGAGTTCTTTCTAGGTCTTCCTCTTTCGCGTTTGTAAGTCCCTTCAGACAGTGAGGATCCTGACTCCCACTGACATTCATCTTCCTCGGTGTATTGACTTGTTTGCTCAGTGTAACAATCTCCCAAGCACTGAAGCAGCCCTCTGCTCTTTCTCAGAGCTGACACACTGCTGCCTGCAGCTCTGCAGGGCCCCCCTTCTGGTTCCCTGCCCTGCTGCCTCAGACGCTGACATCTCTGAGCTGGGACGGGAGGGAAGGCAAAAGCAACAGAAGGGAAGGTGGGAAAACTTCCGTTCATTTTTTTATCTCATTTCTGTTTTGGCTGAAAATTTAATGCAGGCAATTTGGAGAAAGGAATAAAAATTTATAGTGTTCCAGTGATTTTTTGGCCAGCATCTTCATTCACTCCCTCATGTAGTCAGACTGTAGTGATAGCCACCCTCTCTTTCCTTTTCTACCACTTCGTTTGGTCCTCACCCTCTCTGCCTCTGGTTTCCATAGTCTGCCTTTCTTTCTTCCCTTCCTCTTTCTTTCTCATCAGTCTCAGGATTTGGAGTAGGAATGGCAATCCTTTTTTTTCTCTCCACAAACCCTGTTTAGATTCTTATTTCCTGTTCTGTTTCAGGGCTGCAGACTTCCAAATATATAATGTCAGTGATTTTGCTCCACAAAAGGATTGATAATACAGCAGTTTGAAGTCACAGGTGTACGGGCTGGGTGCTATTTGGAAAATTAAACTTCTGTAACGTAGAGTTGAATCCTGATCTTCTCTGGACAGATAGAACAAACTAACAGGGAAGCCAGATTGAATAGGAAAGTGGGACAGTAAGTATAAAAACCGAGGTGTATGACCCTCTCTGTCTACATCCTTATCCTTATTATGGGCAAGATCTTCTGATTAACCAATTGACCAATTGACCAATTAACCATTAACCTTTACTGACCGTATGAGTAAAGGGAGTGTTGCATGAAGGCAGTGTTACTTAGAAGCCCCTCTCCCCCACCCCTCTTTTTGTTCATTCTCGGGTCCTCAGACTTCTTGCCTTTCTCTGCCACTGCTCTGGGCTTATTTTTACCAAGATCCCAGTCCTTTCCGTCCCCATCAAAACTTCCCCTGGCCAGTGCTCCATTGCCTCTGGGCCTGGCCGGATGACAACTAACTAATCTGATGAGTCGAACCAGAAGTTGTTCATGATTAAAAAAAGTCATGCTTCCTGGATACCACATTAGCATATTAGCTTAAGTCCTCCAGAAACACGCTGCTTGGCTCAAATAAAGAGAATGGGGGACTGAAATAATAAGTTTCAGAACATGTGGTGGAGGTGGAAGGAGGAGGTGGGCCTCAAGGTCCTCAGGACACAACCTGGGGCTGCCTGCTCTGTGGGCGTGGGGGCCAGCCATGTTAGTGGGTAAAATAAACAGCTGTGAGAAAAGGAGGTGGAAGAGTGCGTATCCACATGGGAAGGTAAGCAGCAGCTTTCGAGATGTTCTTGCAGTTTTCAAAGAGATCTCGCATTTCAGGACTCCATAGCTTTTCAATCTGAAACCATTCTCTGCATTGGACAGGAGAAGAGTTAAATTCCTTGTGACATGTCTACTGTATTTGTACATTTAGAAATCAATTAGTGTAATTGGGGCAATCAGAGATGCTAAACAGAGGAACAATTTACTGAGAACAAATGTCTGGAATTGTGTATTTTGCCAATGGAATTTCTCACAGTTGGTACAAGAAAATACTCCAAATTAAATCATTCAGGCTGAATGTGACTTTTTTTTTCCTTCTTAAAAATGTTAAAAGAAACACCGCCTGGCTGAGAACTTCTCCCCCTCCTGTTGGACAGATTGCTTCTCAGAAAAATCCTCTAAGTTGACGTTTTACCTGAAAAAGAGCAGAGGCAGATGAAAAACTCTAGGTATGTGTGCTTGGCTTGAACACATTTGCCAAACAAGATCATAAAAGGGTTGTCTGCCCTATTAGGGCCATGTGAAATGATATCATATGAGGTCAGGCGTCTTTAGAGGCGTAGTATAGGGACTACGTAGGATGTAAAGAGCTTCTAAGAACATTGTTCCTACCCTAACAATAAGAAAGGCCTGGACAATTTACAAAATTATAATTTGTCCTGAGCCCTTCAGAGGGCTGAGATCACATTGTGCAACCAAGTTAACTGAATTCCGAAGGGGAGTAAGCCCCTCCAAAGAGTGGCTGTGGCAGAGTACGGGAGAAAGAAGCAGCTATTATGCAAGCCAAAATCTTTAACAAATTCTTAAAGGTCAGTGTGGACTGCAGTGTGTCTGAAACCATAGGCCTCCGGTGGGTGTTCGTGAGACATATTAGGATAAGTCAGAAGACCAGAGAGAGTCCCTCAGGAGGGCAGGGGAATACAGGAGTTACTTGGTGGCTTTGGAGGAAGAGGTAGAGGCAGGAACAGAAAAAGCCTTGCCTGCTTCCCCAGATTCTTCCCTCATGTGAAGGAAAAACAAACCCTCTCACCTTCAGACCATAGGCAAAAATCCATTGTTCGGGGGAGGAATAGAAACAAACTACCTCCGCCCTAGGACACAGCAAAGACCCAGCGGTGCTGCAGGGAAGGTAGAGGCAAAACCCTGGTTCACCTGGAGGAGGGCAGGAGACTGGCCTGGCCCCAACATGGTCTTGTACCAATAATGAACAGAGGTCTGCTTCTGCTGGAGAGGAGCAAGAAACTCCCACCCAAGACCAAGTATAAAGACAAGGTAGGTCTTGCTGCCACAGAGACGAGGGGAAAGAATGCTTAAAACAAGAATCCCCCCTTTGAGGTCCAGGTGCAAGACCGTTTGTGGTATTGTTTGTAAGACTAAGTCTGGGCCAAGACAAAGGAGTGCTTCCCTGTTGCCCTCCTGCCCCACGACAAGGCAGAGCATGTTACTGCTGGGAAGGGGGCAGAAGCATGGAGAAAGACCCCAGCTGAGGTACAGGCATGCAGGGCTGGCTGATAGCTGAGGGGAGATCAGCAGTGCAGGAATCCCTCCAGCACCGTGGCTCCTACTCTAAGCTTAAGGTAGCAGAAGCCTCCATCTAGAGGAATTTGAAAGCTTTAGTGCACTGAAGGTAACAAAACTCAAGCCTAAGTCAACTAACCTAAGTCAACACACATGCACGCATGCACATAAGAGAAAAACAAAGCCGTTGTCAGGAGGCAAAGCAATCAATAGAAGGAGACTCAGAGATGACCTGGATGTTGGAACTATCAGATGGTCTTTACAATAACTGTGATTAATGTGGTAAAGGATCTAGTAGAAAAGGTGGACAATATTCATGGACAGATGAAGAATTTCAGCAGAAAGATGGAAAAAGAATCAAGTGAAATGCTAGAAATTAAAAAAACCAGTTTTTTGGCAATGAGGGATTTCTTTAATAGGCTCATCAGTAGATTGGTCACAGATGAGGAAGGCATCAAAGAACTTGAAGATAAATCCATAGAAATGATCAAAATTGACACAACAGAGAAAAAAGAATAGGCAAAGAGAAAACAGAACTGAGCAGCCAAGAGCTGTGGGACAATGTCAGTTAACCGAATATACATGCAATTAGAGACTCCGAAGGAGGAATCTCTAGGAAGAGGAATCTAGCAAGCTGGTGTTTTCCCAAGGAAGGCATATGGTTAAAAAATGGCCACAAGTAGTTAATGCTTTGCTCCCCAGCTTCTCATTTAACTGAAGCATTTACTCTCATACTCCTCCACCTCCTTGTTGCTTACCTTCTATACCCAGTTACGTGAGATATGAAATACGTGACTTTCCCCATCATCCCCCTCAGCAGTCTGTCTGCTGTTCAACATCAAGAGGAGGGGCTGGGTAAGGTAGCTCGAGTGGCGAAAAAATGCAGGGCAAGTTTCAGCGGCTTACTTTTTCCTTTCAGTAAACAACGTAAATTTGAGTTAACTAAAATAAAACACACGGATCCTGGTTTTGAAGAGATGGCATTTATGGTTCATCTCTGTGGTTCATTTCATCTTTGAAATACTGGAAGTGATCTCTTGTATTGGCTAGTAATGCATCTTTTTGAAGATTTTATTTATATTTACTTGAGAGAGAGAGAGCAGGGGAAGAAGAGGAGGGGGAGGGAGAGGGAGATGGAAAGAATCTTAAGGAGACTCCACATGGAGCCGGACATGGGGCTCGATCTCACAGCCCTGAGACCCTGAGTCAGACACTTAACTGACTGAGCCACCCAGGCCCCTCTAGTAATGCATTTAATAAGACAGTTGTACAAGTTCCTTACTGTATATGTGCCGTAAATTAGTTTTCAGGCATTCAGCGACTTTAGCTGCTGGAGGGTGACCAGCTGTCCGCCTGCTGAGGCCAGTTGCTGGAGAAAACTTGCTGCTGGGGGTCTGGGTGTTTGTGCCTCTCTTGAATTAGGATGCTTCCTGGATAGAAGGGGAGGGCACTAGGTGAGAAGGGCTGGGAGCATTGTCTCTGCAATTTTAGCTCATGGGATTAGAATTTAAACTCAGAAACAGCTTCTCATCTTGCCATCGTTAATGAACTTGTACCCTGCCTGTGCCCAGGTTGCCTTGAAAAGGCCTCCGGGAAGATTCCCTGACCCTCTTGTCAGAGCAGCTCCTTTCTTCTCCGTGCTGCTTCTAATCTCGTGCATGCCATTTTGGGCATTTTCACATTATCTTGCACTTATTTTTAATGCATCTGTTGCCTCTACTAAATTGAGATCTTCAAGGATAAGGGTCTGTGTCTTATTCATCTCTAGTGTGGTGCCAGGCACGGACTAGGTTCTCAGTAAGTTCTGTCTGAACTGGAGTAAGGAAATGCTCGCGTTCGGTAACTCTATGACTCCAAGTGTGGCTGAGACAAGTGTTCGGTCCTGCCGTGTTCCGTAGGTGATCTTGTTCTGCGGTGAGTTCCGGGCCTTCTCGCGTATCTCCTATGCATGTCATAGGCATCTTGCATGTGACAGCTACGCCAGATGGAGCATGGTTCTGTGGCTCTGAGGAGGGCATTGGATTCAGATCACCACAGTGATAGACTGGAAAGTGACTTCGGGTGACTATGCTGAGAGCAAACAAACAAATTAAAAATAGAGTCAGAAAAATACAAAGTCATAAAGAAGAAAGAGAACATTGATCCAGGATCTGGGATGGAAGCTGAGTTACACAATTTAAGACACAGATCCGTTCAGATGGTCCCTTTTGTGTGACGCCTTCTGCCAAGAGTGTAGCTTTCAGAGGGAGGCCTGTGATGCAGGGAGGGAAAGAGAGGGACTTTCTGTGGATCAGGGCAAAGAAAATTCTGGATATCAAGCTATAGTGGCCGTGACAGACCCGTATGAGTGATTGTGACTGAGGGTTCGTGCTGAGCTGCCTGGTGAGCAAAACAAGGAGAAATGGGCTTTTATCCTCTGATGGAAACATACTACTTCCTAAGGGCAAAAACAACAACAAAAACCACCACCAACAAAAAAACCCCAAGCCCTTTTTTTCTTGGGAAATCCAGATTTATTTTGTATGTGGCTGTGCCCTAGAAAGGATGTGTGACCTTGGCTGGTCGTTTGACTACCCCAGACCTTGATTTCTTCAGTGTTCAGGGAGCCTGACATCTCATTCCACTCCATTCCCTGGGCACACAGGACGTCTAGAATCCCTCTGGATGGAGATGCTGACACGGGCTCCAAAGAGCAGGAACAAGACACCCTGGAGCATTAGCAGTCAACTTAGGTGTTTTCCTTGTTGACTTGCCAGCTCCCCAGCTTTGAGGCGTTCGGGAGCCGCGACTGCTCATGGGAGGGGACCGTGCTGCCCGAGCTAGCACTAAAACCACAGCCGTCAGCACCATGCCACTCTCCCTGCCGCCACAGCTGAGTCCCCTGTGGGAAGCACACTGCGGCAGCCGCAGACACCAGCCAGAGTCCTGAGCAATTGCAGGGAACCTTCCAGAACACTGCTGGGTTTCCAGAGGGGATGGCAAAGCACAGTGAGGGAGGAGGGGCTCCTGTGCAGACCTGCCCTGGGGTAGAGCTGAGGGCCTGAAGCTGCAGGGAGGGGCTCCAGGCTTCCATAGCCCCAGTCCCTGGACGGATTGCTTTTCAGCGAATTTGTGTTTTGCAAATTGATTGGAGGGGAACTGGTTTACTGCCACCCAGCGTTCTTCTCCCTCCCCCAGATTCCTGTTCTCACAGATCCGATGTCTCCCTTTCTGTTATCAAACGTGACAGGGCCCAGCCTTTATCGGATAAGCCCGCTCACACTGGGGTGTGAATAATTCACACCGCTTGTACGCTGCATTTAATGGTGTATGCAGTCTGCAAGAGGAGAACATCTCACGGTGATTTCTAGGCATTTGCATGAGGGAATGTTGCGTGAGAGGGCCCTCCCATCGCCCCCCAACCCCCCCACACACCCGGCCAAGCTGGCTGTGCTGACATGCAAAGATTTGGTCCACTGCACTCTGCATGTTTGGGGGTGCGGGGAGGGCCTAATTGAATGGAAATGCAGTGAAGTTCCCTTCAGAGCCCACTTCCTCCTTTTTCTGACACCCCAGGCACCTGTTGTATTTTCCCTGTTCAAGGCCCCAATGTAAAGAGAGTTTTAGATACCTTCCATTCTCCCATCCTGAGGTACCTGTCCTCTCTCTCCTTATTTCAGTGTTTCCTCATTACTTCCTCTGCCAGTATTAGCAAAGCAACAGGACTCACCTGTTAGGGATTAATGCACTGCCACTCCCAGATAGAATATTTGTGTTTTAACAGGAATCTCCTGAAGCTGACTGCTGGGGTTTGGCGCTCCCGTGGGCAGGGCTGTCGCTTGCCATGAGCATTCGTTGGTCCTGAATGCTCAGACACAAAGGGAGAGTGGGGATTTCAGGGGCACGTGGTGGGGCTGCCCGAGTCACACCGTCAGGAGCGAAGTCCTTCCACTGTGGTGGTGAGGGTCTTTTTTGTTAGCCAGAGCCTGCAGTGGCTGCGGGGCATCCCCTGAAAGGCAATGTGCTAGAACAGCGTTGACTGAAACAGGAGACAGGAAGGAATGGGAGAAGAAAGGGGAATGGCTGGTGGGCAAGGAGGAGGCGGAGGAAGAAAACACAGCAGTAGAGCACAGGGAGTGCTGATTGACTAAAATCCTCTTCCATATGGAGCCAAGATCTGCTCATCACTGGAAGCGAGATGAGTTTCATCATATTGTTGGAATTATGTGTGGCTCTAAGTTGCACTCTTTGAAGTCAGCTTTTGCCAGGAAGTTTCCAGGCATCTTAAGTGCAAGGATCAGAAGGTGGGACATGCGAGAGTGCCAAGTAAAACCTTCTCTCAACCCTCAGCACGTACAGCTGGACCTTTCTGCGGTCAGGGAGAGTTCTGCTCCTGTGGACTGCCAGTTGGGCACGGACAGTGTTGGTTCTCCCCACCCGCACCCCACAATTGAACTGTCAGACAAGATTGACCGCATTTGAAATGGCAAAGTGGCCAAGGGACCATTTTAATACCGATTCTTCTGTCGAGGAAGTCTTATGGCTGGGTGGTTGGTGGTATTTAATTCTCAAAAGACCTTATTTCAGAATTTTTTTTTTTTTTTTACTAAATATGCATCTATGTCTACAAATGTTTGGGATACACTGGTGTTGCCCCTTGCTTTTACTGCTTGCTGCCATGAAAATTAACCAGGGGGTTAAAGCTATAGAACTTCCATGACGTGATCGCCAAAAGCCTGGCCAAGATCTGAATTTCAGGGTTACCCACTGCCTTAGTGAGAGCTTCCCCACACTTCTGATGGAGATGAGTCCAGGGAGTGGTGGTCTTGTTATTGCCCTGCGTTCCTATTATCTGGTGCTTCTGCGGAAAAGAGCTCGGAGAGGCTGGGCCAGCGCCACCAGGGCCCCTCCCGTTCTTCCCTTCTGGTCCGTCACACATCTCTTCACAGGGAAGTGGCCTCATCCCAGCTGCTGGAACAGAATGCAGAGTCCCCTAACCACACTCTTCCTGCCTCTCTGCTCTTTACAGAATGGGCTGAACGGCTTGCACCTGGCCTCTAAAGAAGGCCACGTGAAGATGGTGGTTGAACTTCTGCACAAAGAAATCATTCTAGAAACGACAACCAAGGTATGTCTCTTAAGGAGCGGGAGCTTTTCATTGATAATTCAAGTGTGGGGGTCCCTCATGTATTGCCCCAAACTTGACAGAAACCCAAACGGGCTTCTGAATTTCTCTTGTCCTTCCCATCGCTTCCCAGTTCTAGGCATCCCTGAAGTCGCCTGAAAAGCACAGGACCCTATTTCCACAAAGAGTCAGTGGGCTTTTACTTTATCCTCCTCACTAGATTATAAACCTAGAAATAGAGCCCTTTTCATGGCTTTCTGTTTTCTTGGGGTCTTTGACTCCTCCAGGGGGCTAAGAGCGCTGGAAACCCCACTGTCAGGTGCCTGGGGTCCAAATCCCAGCAGAGATCCTTCATACTCTGTGACTTGTTAGCTAGTGAGAAGTCTCAACTCCCTCATCTGTAAAATGGGGATGATAATTCTTGGTTTCAGGATTCAGATGACAAACAAACAGGCATCAGCAAATACTGGTGGCTGTGTTGCTACTGCGGCAGGGAGAAGAGGGCCAGACCCTCGCAGTTATTCTTCTCCAGCAGTCTCCTTGGTCAGCTCCACACTGACTTCCTCCCCTCCCTGATTGCCCTGAACAGCCTTCTCTTCTCCTATTAGGAGGCACTGGGCAAAGGCTGACGTCACAGCCCCCACACCAACATGCTCTTCCCCGTAGCCCCAGTGACAGAAGCCCAGAAACCACAGTCACAAAATTATGCATCTACAGCTTGCAAAATCGGTCTTATTTCTTACATCCATCCATCCCGTTTGCTTAGCAAGCAAGAGGCTGCCACCGGCACTTGAAAACAAATCGACACCAAAAACTCACCTCTCTCTGCTGACTTGCGTACTGCTTCCTCTCCTCTTTCTTCCCAGTTACTTCCCGCCTTTTTCCTCTTGGCTTTGGGCCGCCAGCCTCTTTCTTTCCATTTGCTGTTCCTTATCCGTGGTCTCACACCCAGCCTCAATTTCAGTTCCGGGCGGTTCTCTCCAGCACAGAACTGGAAGAACAGTACGTAGACGCCAGATATAATAGTTATGAAGTGCATCACCCAAATATTATGAAGGTACAGTCATCCCTGGCAGTAAAATTCTGTAATTTTCATGTCAGTTCCCGAAGGTGAAGAGATCGTGCCGGTGAAATAGACAAGACTTGTTCTTTCTGGATGTCTGTGTGGTTTTTTTTTTTTTTTTTCCTGACAAGTACCAGTTGTTTCCACCCTCCTTCTGTGGACGAAGGGGATGCAGTTCGTTCTCCTTCTGGCGCTCCCCCGTACCTGGCTGCCAGCAGCGCGCCATCTGCGGGCTCCTCTTCCCCTGGCGCGGCCCCAGGAGCTGCGCCAACAGCGTGCTCCAGTGCTTTCGCTCTCGCTGAATTTCCCCCTTTGATTGTTATTTTGCAAGCGAACGCTTGGTGTGTCTTTGTTATTTATAGACATTTTGTCAGCCAACGTGGTTTCTGAATGCCACACAGAGGGAGGAAAAAAGGTGAAGCAGAAACCGTGGGCTGAGCCTGAGTCGTAGCAGATTGGGGAACTCTAATGGGTCTCGCAAGCATGAGAAAGATTAAAAAAAGAAAAGAGTAAAAAAGCCAAAACCGATATAGTTTCCTAAACTGTGCTTAGAAATTTTAAAAGCACAAAACAAAAGCATTCTTGTCCCCATCCTCCCGTCTCTGGCTCTCAGAGGCCTGTGCTCAGCCTCTAGGCTGGTGGTGGGGGAGAAAGCCCGCATCTCCCTGCTCACGGCTACCTGGCACCTGCCCCAGCCACCTCCCTTCCAGGATCCGGGACTCCCTACCAGGGGACAAAGGGGGCTTTGTGGATCACATGTAGCTAAGAAATTTTTTTTTTTTTTGCTCCTTCGAGGGCATGTTCCTTCATGCAGAGGGAGGGATGGAGAAAACAGGGGCCCCAACTCCTTGCCCTGTGACCCTCATCCCAGGCCAGGGGCCCTCTTGCACCTTGCACTGTGTGCATGTGTCTGTAGTTGGGGGGTCTGTTTCCCACAGTCCCCCCTTTGCTCTTACCCATCACCCATGATGCCCTCAGCCCAGATCCAGAAGGTGGGCCAGGATCCACAGCGAGGGTTCCACGAGGGCCCATCTGCCCCCACCCCCACCCCCACCCCCATGGGTTTCTATGGGAAGAGCTCTGCTGTCGTGTGATTTCAGGCAGAGAGGGGCAGATGGAAAGCAACATCTGACATTGCTTCTTGAGGGCAAGGAGCCTGAGTGTCTGCCATCTCGATACTCCCACGCCTGGACCAACGCATAACACGCATGTGCTCGGTGTGTAGCAGACGCATGAATGGGCACAGCACACTTCCTTCTAAATGGGGAGACTTGGAGTTCTGAGTCCTGATTTCTAGAGAAGGTTCTGGTGCCAAAAGCCGTGTCCCACTTGGTACAGTGAGTGAGTCGGACCCAGGTGCCAAGGCCTCTAAATGTAAGCTCTTTGCTTCCATGAAAAATGATTAATTAGCATCCATACCTTCATTTCTGGCACTTACTCTCTGACAGATATTTGGGAAGAACCTTTGGTTTATCAAATAGAATTAAGGAGAAGTCAAAAAGACAAATTTGGGAGGCGACAAGCAGGACTCTCCTGCCTGATACAGGCCACACTTTGTTTAGGAACAAAGAGCTGAGCCCCCTCCAGGCCCCAGGTGCCTGCAGTGGGCTGTCTCTCCCACTTGCGGGGGCCTGGGGCAGCAGTGGCCGGGGGGCCACAAGGCTTGGTGCCCGTGCTGCTCTGTTCCGCCAGGTGAGGACACTTTTCTCCCAGTGACAGATGGCCCCCGTGTGTGGACTGAGTTTGAAGTCCCTACTTGTCGGGGCTTGAGTTGCCTAAGATGGCTTAGCAAGTGTTTATGTAGTTTAGGTAAATTATATACCATCTGAACTACAAAAACATGAGTTCGTTTGGGATCTCTGCTCCTTAAATAGCAGAGAGACAGATGGGCCCAGACTGGTCCTGTTTCTCCTGCCTGCCCTGTGGACAGAAGCTGTGGGGGGGCCCGTCCTGCCTGCCTCTCACTGAGCAGGGGTGCCAGTGGAGAGTGTGCCTGTATTCCAGCCCCAGGACCTCCGGGAGGCAGGAGGGAGACTGGCAGGAAGGCTGGCATTCCTGATCACACGCAGCCTGCCAGAGCTGAACCCCACCCAGCAACGGTTTAATACCCAGAACGGATCCGGACAAGAAAATCTGAGTGTTCCAGCCACCTGCTCAGAACCTGCCTTCTTTCTTTCTCTTTATTTTTTTTTTTTTAAGATTTTATTTATTTATTTGACAGAGAGAGAGACACCAGTGAGAGAGGGAACACAGCAGGGGGAGTGGGAGAGGAAGAAGCAGGCTCCCAGCAGAGGAGCCCCATATGGGGATCGAACCCAGGACCCTGGGCTGAAGGCAGATGCTTAACGACTGAGCCACTTAGGCGCCCCACCTGCCTGCTTTCTTAGTCCCTATAAAGGGTTTTAGCTTTTTAAAAGTTTACTTACTTACGTACTTTATTTATTTATTTATTTATTTATTTATTTATTTATTTATAGGTGGGGGAGGGGCAGAGGGAGAGGGAGACAGAGAATCTTAAGCAGGCTTCATGCCCAGCACGGGGCCTGACACGGGGCTTGATCTCACAACCCCAAGATCATGACCTGAGCCGAAGAAGCCAAGAGTCGGAAGCTTAACTGACTGCACCACCCAGGTGCCCCTAAAATATTTACTTTAAAACACTTGTGTACTGCCTTTTCTTCTAGTGTTTATTCTCTCTGGCTTTTGTCTCCTCTCTTATTTGGGAAAGGCCTTGCTCATTATATGTATTTTATTGATTGATATTTCAAATAGTGTTTTTTTGTCACTTCCTCGGCAAGATTTCCCTATTTCCCCCATCTACGTCCATATTTTTCTTCCCTTCCCTACATGCATTATGGAGTTCATTTTATTACCCCCAGTCCCTTTACATTTTTCTGCCCTTCCTTCTCTTCACCTCTCATTCCCCTGTCCCCCTTGGCCCAGCTTCAGGTGAAGGGCGCCGAGCCCGCAGCCTCTGCGGCCTCCTTCCCCGTAGCTCCGGGCCTCGTGGGGCTCTGTGTCACCCTGCAGAGTCACAGCTCGTGAGGAGCTGGACGTCCACAGAAGGCCGGCTTGCCTGGCACGCCTTTCAGCGTGCGTCCTGAGGAAGGCCGACGGTCTGTCAGCCGCTGACAGAACGCTGCGTCTGCGGGCAGCAGACCAGGTGTTGAGAAGTGGCTTCTTTATTCTTTAGCGTGATTTTTTCTGTGTGGAGAACGGGAAGGGTTTTCCTCCTTGGGCTTTCAGTACTGTTTCAAGGTGTATAAAGGGTTGGGCACACTGCGTGCTCTCTATCCCTTTTGGCTGTAAAGAAAGTCCACTGTCCTCCACCCCAACCCACACCCTTGTTAGTGTACCCTTAGTGGTGACTTTACCTTTGACCGTCACGGTACTGTGGACAGCTGGGTGGGAAACCTCCTCTGCTTCCTCTCCCCCGTGTGTTTCAGAAAGGGAACACGGCTCTGCACATCGCCGCCCTCGCTGGTCAGGATGAGGTGGTCCGGGAGCTGGTCAACTATGGCGCCAATGTCAACGCCCAGTCACAGGTAATGGCCCTGTGGGGTCCCGGGCCAGGAGGCATTGCCCTTCTTCTCCGCTTGCATTTCTGTTGTACTGTGGGCACGTGGTCTAGATTAATCAGCAATGTGTGTCTACCTCTGTTCAGGTAACCAGCCAAACAATATGTCTAACTACGGTTTACCTGGGGAGAGAAAGCATGTTTAGGGGTGCGTGGGACACGGGGGGTTCGCGAGGAAGGGAGTGAAAGTAGAGGGGATGTGTGTGCAAGAGGCTGATTTCCATGGAGTGTCGCCCCCACCTGGTGGCCTTTTGTAATAATCCCACTAAGCCATTTCAAAGCCTGAGTTTTTCCACCAAGAGACACAGGTGGGGACGTGGCCCAGTGGGCTAGGTGAAAATAGGAAGAAGAGAGAGTTGTCCTCAAGTTGTGAGGATTTTGCACTGGGTTTGGCATCTCTCATCTTGTGGGTGAATGTTAATGACTTTGCTCTTGGTCTACAGAAAGGCTTTACACCCCTCTACATGGCAGCACAAGAGAATCACTTGGAAGTGGTTAAGTTTTTACTGGAAAATGGAGCTAATCAGAATGTAGCCACAGAAGTAAGTACCTTGGGCAAATGGCCTCCCTGCTGAACACCCCGGGAGTAGGACACCATTGGGGGTGTGCATTCCCGGGACATGCCTTGAGAGCTTCCTTTGTTGCAATCATTGTGGAGTGTCATTGCGTGCTCTTTCCCTTCGGATCACGGCACTAATCC
>NW_024425341.1:2725564-2748945 GCF_017311325.1 Ursus maritimus
GGGTGTTGCCCGGCTCTGCGAGGGAGGAAGAAACAGAGTCATGGGTCTTGAGGAATGCCCAGGCACATACCAGAGACATGACATCAGACTCAAGCTTGTCCTTCCCACACTAAGCACGGCTGAAGGCTGGACCCTGATGAGAAAGGATCCTGCCATAAACGATGAGTCACTTCAGCTCTGGTCCTGAGTTTTGTCATTGAAGAAAGGATGAAATTGAACTAGATAGCCCGAAGTTTCTCTTGGCTCCTAACATTGTAACCCTCAACAGTTAGGTGACCTTGTGCTCGTTCCGCTTCCCCAGTTCATGGGGTCCTGTGCCCCTTGGCACACAACCGAGGAGATTAATCACAGTAGCTCACCATCCAATCCTCAGTGCCTGGCATAGTTTCTAGCATTTGGTAGGTGTTACTAATACTCGCGCAGTGAAGAAATGAATGGTCCTCTGCCATGTTGAAGGGTGAGAGGGAGGGTAGGCAAGGAAACAGTGAAGAAATGAATGGTCCTCTGCCATGTTGAAGGGTGAGAGGGAGGGTAGGCAAGGAAACAGGGTAGTAGAAGCCCTCAGAGCGCTCAGTCAGACTGGGAACAAGTTATAAAGAAAAATGAGTGGCTCTCGGCTCTGGGAGATTGCGGAGAAAGAAAGTGGGTCCAAGAAAGGCTTTAGGGAGGAGATGGCGTTTAAACTGAGCTTGACAGATGAAGAGGGCTCTGAATGGTAAGAAGGTCATTTCCCACGGAGGGCCCGTCATGAGCAAGAGCCCGGAGGTGTGAGAGCACGCGTCCTGCCTGGAAGACAGGAAGTGGTCGGGTGGGGTCAGAGCGAATGGATCTCTCCTCCTTTCCTGTGGCCAGGACGGCTTCACTCCTCTAGCGGTGGCTCTGCAGCAGGGCCACGAGAACGTGGTGGCCCACCTCATCAACTACGGGACGAAAGGGAAGGTGCGCCTGCCCGCCCTGCACATCGCGGCACGCAACGACGACACCCGGACGGCTGCGGTGCTGCTGCAGAATGACCCCAACCCAGACGTGCTCTCCAAGGTGAGGGCCAGGCCCTGGGCCGCGTAGCCACTCCCCGAGAACGCGCCGAGACCAGAGAGGGCACTCGCCCTGCGCACAGAGCGCCACCAGCTGCCATGGTGCCTCCGGATTCCCGCTAGTGCCCTGGAGAGCGCCAGGGGACAGCCCCGCGCTAAACCCCCTAGCGAACAAACACCCAGGAAGATGTGCCTCGTGTGGATCAGGAAAGGTTCTTGTTGCCCCCGGTCATCCAGAAAAGTATCCAGGGCAGGCTGGCTCTCCGGCCAGAGTGAAACTTTGGGATCTGGCAGGTGGTGTTCTAGAATTTATCCCCCTCTTTTCCTGGCTGGCCCCTGGTGGAGGAAGGGAGGTGTCCCTACGTGGGGAGATGAGAACGGGGAGGGCTCCGCAGGGGCCTGGACTGCTAGCTGTCTGATGTTTTGAGGCACTGCTGATGCATTCTCTGTAAGTTGGGGCTGTTGACAACTTCTCTATAGTGGGAGTGGGTCGCACTGAGCTAGTCACATGGTCCCTCCACCCCAGGGTCACTGGGTTTTGTCTGGAAGGCTGCTGACTGGATTAGGCACGGTTTTGGGCTTATGGGACAGAATGATGACAATGACCTGCCAAGGGGTCCAAAGGGCCGCCTTTGGCCAGCCCCCTGAGTCACCATGCCCTTTTAGGGAGCTGAAACAATCTCTAGAGAGAAGATCATGGCCCGCATGGCACTTGTCATTCATTAATTAACATCTCTTCATAAGTAACCGTTCACATGAGTGGGCCCTGAAGAGTTTGAGGTAATGCTAGTCCGTGGTTTGTCCACAGGAACCGCAAAACAAAGAATGGGGGTCCCTCAGAGGTGAGACCCAGCTTTGAATATGACTTGCCACAAAGCATTTCTCAACCCCTTCAGCAAACCCTTCCGTCTTGGGTCCTCGGGCCCTGCCGACATTTCCAGAATCCCTGTCCTTATTCTGAGGTGGAAATGGCAGAGCGTGGCTTGTGACAAGTTGTCCCCCTCTGTTGTGCCCCAGACGGGATTCACCCCCCTCCACATCGCAGCTCACTACGAGAACCTCAACGTGGCCCAGTTACTCCTCAACAGGGGTGCCAGCGTCAACTTCACGCCCCAGGTAAGGCCCTCTGGCAGGCCCCGCTCCTGGGCCAGGGCCCTGAGCTTGTCTTCCCCTCACTGTGACACCACAGATTTCCTCCTTACGGCATGAGTGCCCTCGGGTGAGACAGCCCTGGTGTCTCTTAAGGCTTCTCCTTGATGGGTGTCTGATGATCTGCCCATCAGTTTCCATTTGCCCATTCTCGAGGTGGGAAGCCTGGAGGGCAGGGCTTTCTTCTGGTCTGTTGTGATGACACTGAGAGACAGGCCTTGGCCAGATTGCTGCGATTACCCACGATGCTGTCACATCCTCATAGGTTTTGAGATCGTTCCTAGGTGAGAAGTGTCCTAACAGTAGGCTAAAAGTGGCTTCTTGCATTGCTGCCACTGTAGGGCGGGGGCAGGGAGGGGGACAGGGGCATGGGGTGCAGAGCAGCTGCATTCGAGAGGAGGATGCCACAGCCTGACTGGTTCCTGTTCCTCCCCTTCCAGAACGGCATCACGCCACTGCACATCGCCTCCCGCAGGGGGAACGTGATCATGGTGCGGCTCCTGCTGGACCGTGGGGCCCAGATAGAAACGAGGACCAAGGTGGGTGCCAGTGAGCTCCGCGGCAGGGCGGGGGGAGGGAGTTCTGCCTTCCAGAGCCCCCGCTGGGGTGGTGGGCTCTCCGCGACCAGCTAGTGATGGGCCTCCAGCATCCTGGAACAGCCCGCAGCAGGAGCCAGGAGGCAGCAGGAGACACAGCGAGATGTGTCGGAGTTGAGCTGGTCCTTGAGGAAGCATCCTCGCTTCTGTGGCTGCAGTGATACCGCGGGCAGTCTTCCCTCCAGTGGCTCTGATAGGTGCCTTTGGGGCTTTCTCTTTTGGACTCTGTCTTTTAAAGGATGAATTGACACCTCTCCACTGTGCAGCTCGGAATGGGCACGTGCGAATCTCAGAGATCCTGCTGGACCACGGGGCACCCATCCAAGCCAAAACCAAGGTTCGTGCGTCCCTCCCATGAGGAGCATCCTTTCGGCAGGGCTTCAGGTCTGGCCAACTCAGGATCAAATCCCATCTCTGAAAAAGAGAGATGCTAATACTCCTAACTGAACCAGTGTGATGTGTACCCCAATGCCTGTCACACGGGAGACACTCAGTATAGCTCTAATTATCAGCTACATCAGGCACGGCCCACTTTTTCTCTAAAGGGCCAGAGAGTCAATATTTTTAGACTGCGCAAGCCATGCTCTCTGTTGCAACGATTCCACTCTGCCGTTGTAGTAGGAAAGCAGCTATGGATGATATGCAAACTAGCAGTCGTGATCCAATAAAACTTTATTTACAAATATAGGCAGCGGGCCAGATTCTTCACTGAGAACTTCTCAGTTTTCAGTTGGGAAGCATGGTATGACCTCTGTGACATTCTCTGAGTGGCAACTATTAGCTTGCGAGGGCTGCGGTAGCCAAGTGCCTCACACTGGGGGGCTTGAACCGCAGCGGCCCATCGTCCCACAGTCCTAGAGGCTGGAAATCTGAGATCAGAGTCAGCAGGGTTGGTACCTTCAGAGGCTGTGAGGGGGAATCTGTTCCAGGCCTCTCTCCTGGCATCCGGTGGTTGCTTGCAATCTTTGGCATTCCTTTGGCATCACCCTGACCTCTGCCTTCGTGCTCACACAGCGTGGTCTCTGTGTGTGAGTGTCTGTGTCCAAACTTCCCCTTTTTATGACGACAGCAGTCATATTGGGCTAGGCCCCCTCTAAGGACCTCATCGTAACTAACCACATCTGCAGTGACCTGATTTCCAAATAAGGTCACGTTCTGAGCTCCTGGGGTTAGGACTTGAACCTGTGAATTTTGAGGTGACACGGATACCAGCTGTCATGCAGCTTGACTGTGTGCCTCCCTTGCTGAAAATGTTTCCATAGTCCCTTTCTGAAAGCTAAAAACTGGTGACCCCAGTCCCTGAGTTCACGGACTGTCATGAAGCCCCTCCTGCCTGCCTGGAGCTCAGCTCCGCGCCCCCATCACACTCGGCCCTCCTGCAGCTTGCACCGCATAGCTAGGGCTCCCCGAGTTCCCGAAGGATCGCTGCCTCTGGTACAGCACACAGAGCTCCCTTCACTGGGAGGTTCTTCCCCTTCTGTCTTCCTAGAGAAGTCGTAGCTCCAGGCCACCTGCTCCTGAAAGCCTTCTCTCCCCATCCTCCCTCCTGGAAACTCTACCCTCGAGGGACCTCTGTGCTTTGATCTTGCCTTCCCTGATGGTCCCACACTGCGTGGCAACAATGTATCTGTTTCCACCTCTTTTGCCTGTGGGTCCACAAGCTTCCTTCTGCCAAGGATTATGTCTGTTCTCTTTTGTTTCCCCAGAGTTTATCCCATAACCTGGTGCTCATTAATCACTTAATAAATATTTGTTGAATTACTGGGTGAAGGATTGAGTGAAGAGTCTCCTCTGTTTTTAATGTGTTTTTTTTTTTTTTTTAAAGAGATTGCTACCTAAGAAACAGTGAGAGTCCTTAACGAAGTTGGTTAAGTGATGTGTGTGTGTTAGTGGCCAAAAACAGAGGGATTTAGATCCAAGTTCCATGTTGTGGTCATTCATTCATTCAAAAGCACATGACTGAAGGACCACTGTGTGTGTGCCGTGCTCGTAAGGAGATTGTGGGGCATATGAGAGATAAGAGGCACAGTCACTGATCTTAAGAGGCTGGTAAGTACAGAGACACACACCCGACCAGTTAATTCAGCAACTCTATGAGGAAGGTCCGAGTGAGTGGGACTGATGAAGAAAAGCCCACAGAAGTCTAGGGTGGTCAGGGAAGGCATCCCGAAGAGGTCAGCCTGGCTGGAGCTGGCTTGGAGGATTTGATGAGGTGGAAAGGAGAGTGTAGTCAGAGAGCAGCAGGAGCACGAGGGCCAGAGTGAACCAAGCTCACTCAGGAGTCATGTGGAAGCATCATGGAGGGAAGAAGTAGGAAGTGAGGTTGGAATCATCGCCTTGAATTCCCGTGTTCATTTCCTTTGCAACTGCTTGTTTCTCCCTCTTCTCCCAGAATGGCTTATCCCCCATTCACATGGCGGCTCAGGGAGACCACCTTGACTGTGTCCGACTTCTGTTGCAATACAACGCTGAGATAGACGACATCACCCTGGACCATCTGACCCCACTCCATGTGGCAGCGCACTGCGGCCACCACAGAGTAGCCAAGGTCCTTTTGGATAAAGGAGCCAAACCAAATTCCAGAGCCCTGGTGAGTGGGAGGCCACAAGAGAAGGTGCCAGAAGGGCAAAGGCTAAGGGAAGCAGGACCAGAGCTGCATGGCTGAGCCTGGTGGGAAGTGCACCATTCGGTGCCTGGAGGTACCCCCAAGACTCGGGGCCTGGAACATGGCAGTGCCAGCTGGGGCCCAGAAGGCACGGTAGCACGCAGGCGGGCTGGTGACCTTCACACTCCCCGTTCGGCACCCTGATGACAGGCTGAGGTCAGGGGGGAGGGGAATTGGGCCCAGGAGACCTCACTAAGAAGCAGTGTCCATGGTACGTGTGTGGGTTGGGGGTGCCACTCCATCTAAGCCAGCCTGGAGCTGACGAACAGTGATTCCTTATAGGCTGCCTGGCTTTTTTATCTGCTTTGGGGGGGGGGTGGTGAGTGAAATGGGCTGAGTTAAGCATCCTTCCTTTGCTCATGGGCTTAGAGTTTTCCTAGTGCTGGTGTAAAAGTGAGTTCTCGCCTAAAACAAGTTCCCTCCAGGGACTATGGTTCCTCTCCCTCTTGCCCCAGGCCAGGCATTCCTAGGGCAGTGTCGGGGATCTGGTGGGGCCAGAGCTCTGCACAGCACATGTCCTTGACCACCATCTCCTCTCTGCCCACTCCCACAGGGGAGAATTGAGAAGGCAGGGGAGCTACCAGGTTCGCAAGGATGGCTCCTTCATTCATTCAGAAAGCTTTCACTGAGCCCTTGCCACATTCCAGGGACTATTCTGGGGTAGCTGGGGCATTTCTCAACCTCAGCACTATGGACATTTTGGGTCTGATGTTCCTTGTTATGGGGGGGCTGGCTTAGCAGCGTCCTTGCCCCCCCCCCCCCAGTTCTGATATCTTCCTCCCCTGGTTGTGACAATCATCAGTGTCTCCAGACATTGCCAAATGTCCCAAGGGATGGGGTGGGACAAAATCCCCCCCTCCCCACGGAGAACCACTGCCTCCCTGAGTAAAACCCCGGGAAAACAAACACAAAAACAAACAAATAAAACTCCCCGCCCTTGTGGAGTTGACATACACAGCAGAGCTGCTGTCCCGAAATCCACTTTACTAAAAGTGATCGGTGATTTCAGGGGAGAGGGAACACGATTTGCTTCACAAAAGTGCTCTTTATTGTCAGTTTCCCCTGAAGGAAACTTAAAACAGCGGGCCCTTTTTGTGCATCCAAAATATGATTAAATTTTTTAAAAAGGTTTATAAACAACGTGTTCAGAAACGTGCTTGGTGCATGAAAGGGAGAGCCCCCTGCCTCTCAGGGGACTGGCAGTAGTGGACAGTCCAGGCAGTGGGCAGAGGCTGCCTCTTCATCAGCGGGGGGGCTGGGGGCCCCTTGGGCTAGAGTTGTAAGTTCCTGCTTGTCTTCTCCCTGGGGGGGGGCTGCAGAATGGCTTTACCCCCTTGCATATCGCCTGCAAGAAGAACCACACCCGTGTCATGGAGCTGCTACTGAAGACCGGGGCCTCCTTTGATGCCGTCACTGAGGTAGGAGAGCTCCGCAGATGGGCACATGGGCCCATGGTCTTCTTCCAAAGGCTTTCTGGAGAGTTCTTCCTCTTAGCTACATGGGGCTGCAGGACTGCATGTGTGTGTGCAAGTCCTGACTACTGGAAGGGATAAATTGGGTGACCTAGACAAGGGAACGTGTGTCGAGTTTCAGGGAGCTTTCCAAGATCAGGTGCAGGATTTTGAGTTGTGAAGCACACAGAGTCACCCTGCAGTGACTTTTTTCCCCTCCAACCATTTTCCTGGGAGCAAACCCATCTCATTTAACTCCCTTTGCTTGGAAAACCATTTTGCAGCCCCTAGAAACAAGAAAGCACTAGATTCATCCGGCTCTCTCTTCTTTGTAGGAGCAGGAAAGGCTCCTCTGTTCTCATTCCTCTCTTGTGTGTTCCAGTCTGGCTTGACACCTCTCCACGTGGCCTCCTTCATGGGGCACCTGCCCATCGTGAAGAACCTTCTGCAGCGAGGGGCGTCACCCAACGTCTCCAACGTGGTAAGGCCGTGGGGAGAGCAAGGACTCTGTCCTCCGGACGGAGAGCTCAGACCGGAGATCAGATACTGATGCTAAGGTCTCCTCTCTGGGGCTAGAGCGAGAAATCTCACAATAGGAGAGACTTCGGGTTTGGGGAGAATATGTGTGTATCTTGAGCCTTTCCCCGTTAAATTCGTCACACATCTGTCAGTCCTAGGGGTTTTCTTTAGGCAATAATTTGGGAACTTCTGTAAGTGTTGTCGGGGAATACATGTACAGTTTTTAACATTCGTCAGCTCTGAAGTTTACTTTTAAGTATACCGAGAACACACACGCACGCGCACGCACGCACGCGCACGCACACGCGCGCGCACGCACGCACCAGGTGTCATAACCGCGGGCTGGGACGACTCCATCTCTTGGACACAAACCCACCAAGTTACTCCAGGCTGGCACTTTGGAACTCTGCGTGTGTCATTTTGGGAACTCGGCATGCATGAACATGTCTACAATTCTGCTGTTTCACAGAAAGTGGAGACCCCGCTGCACATGGCAGCCAGAGCAGGACACACGGAAGTGGCCAAATATTTGCTCCAGAACAAAGCCAAAGTCAATGCCAAGGCCAAGGTGAGTTCTGGAGGCGGGAAGGAGCCTGGGATGTAAGCAATTCAAGGGCAACGAGGAGAAACCCACCCTTATGAGAGGCCCGGCAGCAGTGCGTGTGGCACAGAGGTTCCTCGTCGTTCCCACGGTGGTTGTCCTGAACGCTGAGACTCTGCTGTGCGGGGTTCTGAGAAGGCTGGAGATAGGTTTGCGTCAGAGCTGTCTGTTCATTAGGTTATGAAAGCCCAAAGAGCATGGCTGGCCTGCACGGCTCGGGGGCTGAAAGGGTTTCATGGTGGTCACAGTCATGGGGTAAGAGGAGAAGCAACTTTTTGGAGAACGTGTTACCAGTGAAAACCAGTCAGGAATTACTTGATCTAAAAAAGGAAGATGCCCCGACTGTAAAAAGTATTCTCGAGGGTTGGGCAAGTGAACAGTACAAATTGCTGCTGAATTTGCAAGGCAGTTGGCTCTGACCAACATTGGGTTTTCCTTCTCTGCCGATGACAGGGGCTCAGTTTAGACTTAGAACTGTGGTTTGTGTTTGGGCCATGCCCGAGGCCCCCAGCTGGGCCCAACAGCACCGAGAACCTACCCCTGAACCCCTTCAGTATCGGGGGGAGGAGGAGCAAGGGTGAGAGGAAAAAGCCATCTTTCCCCTTCAGCAGTTTAGACTTTCCCATGACCCCATTTAAGCAGAGAGGCAGGTATCCGCTCAGACGTGACTTGGGAGACAGGAAGAGCTCCAGTTACACTGTGTGAAACATTTTATGTACACCACCTGCTTGATCCTAACCAGAGCCCTATGAGGTATATTATTGTTCCCATTTTACAGATGGAAGGCTGAGGCTTTAGGCAATTCAGTACAAATAACAGCTAACTGGAAGGATAGTTGTGAGGATTAAGTGAGAGAACGTATTTGTTTCTATAACTCAGAGACTTGATTTGAATCCCAGCTCCTCATCTTACTAGCTGTGTGACCTTAAGAAAGTCACTTGGTGGGGCACCTGGGTGGCACAGCGGTTAAGCGTCTGCCTTCGGCTCAGGGCGTGATCCCAGCGTTATGGGATCGAGCCCCACATCAGGCTCCTCCGCTATGAGCCTGCTTCTTCCTCTCCCACTCCCCCTGCTTGTGTTCCCTCTCTCGCTGGCTGTCTCTATCTCTGTCGAATAAATTAAAAAAGTCTTTAAAAAAAAAAAAAAAAAAAGAAAGTCACTTGGCCTCTCTGGGCCTCACCTTTCTTCTTTGTAAAGTGAGGGGTTGGATTAAGAAACCTTAGTATTCCCTGTTGCTTGTCTTCACTTTGGGTTCCAGGATGACCAGACCCCGCTGCACTGCGCGGCTCGCATCGGCCACATGAACATGGTGAAGCTCCTGCTGGAAAATAATGCCAATCCCAACCTGGCCACCACTGCCGGGCACACCCCCCTGCACATTGCGGCCCGAGAAGGCCATGTGGAGACGGCCCTGGCCCTTCTGGAAAAGGAAGCATCCCAGGCATGCATGACCAAGGTACAGCCTTCTTCCTCCCGTTCTCAAGAGGCAACTGGGTTGTCACCGCTGGTCCTGGGGTGTGGGACGGGCATTCCCACCTGGTCCTCTGCATTGCCTGGATGATGCTGAAAGTAGATAGGGGGCCAGCACCCCCAGACCGGCCACCATCTGTGAGCCCGATGTGTCATCCTTGCCCAGAAAGGTGGTGAAACTGTAGTTTCTCGTCCCCCCACCTAAACTTTATCCCTTATCATGGTCTAGCTATTAGCTCTAGTCAAATCAGGTTCTGGAATACAAGAAGGACTAAGACAACCCTTGCTCTCGACTAGCTGGTAGTGGGATAACAACACAAGATGGTTACGTGCCATCACCAGGGGTGCAGGTGGCAAGTGGGACAGGAAACCCGCTGATTCCTGGGGCCTCGGCCTCTTGGAGGGATCAGACATTGTTGTGTCCTTTACGTGATTGGCGTCTCCATGCCGGCGACGGTGGGACGCCTCCTTTGCCGTGGGCTCTTGCTCTGGGGCAGACGGCTCTGGCACCCCACGGTTCTGACAGCCTGTGTCTCTCCTCAGAAAGGATTTACCCCTCTCCATGTGGCGGCTAAGTATGGGAAGGTTAGGGTGGCGGAGCTGCTGCTGGAACGGGACGCGCACCCAAATGCTGCGGGAAAAGTGAGTTTGAACTTCCCTCCCTCTCTCGGCTCCAGGCCAGAGCCAAGGATACACTTCCCTGCTAGCGCCTCTTGTGTCCATCTTTTGAATGGGCGGCCACCTAGGGGGAAGGGGCTCTGGCAAGACTGCCTTTCTGACAAAGGCCCTGTGCTCTTAGAAAACCTGGGGGCCTTCTCCGAGCGAGTGTGTTGATTGTGCTGCCCCCCCCCCCCGGGGTCTCAGAACAAGGAGGTGGTCCCGGGTCTGGCGGGTTATGCTCTTGAGTGACTTCAGATCAAGACTGGATTTGGGAGGACTTTTAACCAGATCGTACCATGTATGAAAGAAATGATACAGAGCCCCCAACGGTGCTGCCCATAGCTGAAGGGATCACTGGTGGAAAGCCAGCTGAGTGAAGGCTATCGTCTCTGTCGTCTTGTCACCTGCAGAATGGCTTGACTCCCCTGCACGTGGCCGTCCATCACAACCACCTGGACATCGTCCGGCTGCTGCTTCCCCGGGGCGGCTCCCCACACAGCCCCGCTTGGGTAAGTCCGCCCCAGGTCCGCACACCGGGGGCTCCAGCCCCAGACCTGCTCAGGGCCTCAGCCCCTGCAAGGCAGGCCCGGGGCCACCCCGTCGGGCACAGCTGTTCCGGGAGCAGCTGGAGGGTTTTTGTGTTTTGCTTTTATTTTTACCTCAGAGATGTCGCCTCGCTCACACAAATGTTACCTGCAGTAATTGCTGCTATTTGGAGACCAGGAGTGGGGTGGGAAATGGGTAACACTTCTCAGCAACAGGTTACCTCGCAGAGCTGGGCTTCGTGTTACACAACAAATGGGTTCCCCAAACTACAGCGTGTCAACGGAGTTCTGCCAGCTGCGTTTTGTCAGCTGGCTGCCAAAGGTCAGTTGGAAAACGGGGGGGGGGGGGGGGGGCGGTGAACCCTGGTCTCAGATTCTGACTCCATTTGGTGCTGGCGGCACAGTGTCCCCACTTTGAGAAAGATCGAGGATTTCAGGGGAACCTGCCGTAACCTTGAAGGGGGCTATTTCAAGTGTGAATAGTCAGCCCCAAATGTATTTCCCGTATGAGTTCAGATTTTAAATCACGGTGTTTTTAATAAGGCACACCCACCTGTATTACGTGGTGGACACAAGGCCGGTGTGTCAGCCCCTGAAGAGTAGCAGGCTCATTGCCTCTCGGGGGAAGCAGGTAAAGGGAGTTGACTGGGCTTGCTTATGTAAGATCAGACTTGGTGGGGGGGTGGCGGGGAGCCAGAACAAGGTGAAGGGATAAAGCTGGACACGAGGATCATTTTTGGGGACAGGCTGCCTTGTGTGGGACCAGAGGGTGTGTGGTGTTTGTCTGTGAGGGGAGGGGGCTGATGGCCATGCAGGGGAGGAAGGGGAGGGAGGGGGCAGGGCTCTGACACAAAGGGTTCACCCATGATCCCTGCCCCGGGAGCTCACTACAGGGCAGCCAAGACTCAGAAAACCGGGTAATTTCGGGGAGAGCACATCCCAGTGCTCAGCCATGTGGCAGGGGGAGCCACGGGGAGGGGGGGTGGTGTGTGATGACAGCTGACACCTGCTGACTTCAGTGGGAACAGAGCCCAGAGTCAGGGAAAATCGGTGCGGGCTTCGGTTTGTCTTCCCTCCTCAGATTAGATGCTCATCTGAATTTTCCAGCATCACTTTGCCGGAGACACAGCATCTCCCAGACACCTCTGTCTCCTTGGGCTCCTGTCCCCGCTGTTGTAGCAAGCCCACGTCACTGTGTAGACGGAGCATGCGGCCCTGCTAAGATGTGACTTACTCCTGCCTCTAAAAATAAAGAGCTGGACTCCCGCCTCCTCACTCCCCTCCTGATATAAAAGAACTTGGAGCCAGGTTGATGGTATTTAAAGAGAGCCTTATCCAAGTACAGACCTTGTACAGATGGGGTTTGTTTCCATGGCAAAAAATAGTTTCCCAAGTAGTCTGGCAATTTTGTAGAATTTCACATGCAGATCTCTCTGCACCCAAACCAAACCCTCCCCCTTCTAATTTTGATGCTAATGTTGTTTTAACATTTAGGCAGATCTCTTGCCAGCACGAGCTTTCTTTCGGATGAGCTCATTTCCTTGGGGAAGAAGACCTTTTGGGGGCACACAGCCGTCCCTAACCTCTCTACCTAGCCGCCCCTTGTCCTTGTCACCTACAGAAGGTCATTCATTCCCTCTAATGCTGCTTTTTGGGAAGCGCAGAGGGGCAGTCTGTGTTCTGAGACCACCAGCTGTCGGTTTTAACCAGGGGTCACCTGGCCTGAGCTGCCTCCAACAAAAGGGTGCCCTTTGCCAGGACAGGGTGCTACTTTTGCCAGTGTGGACCCCCACAGCTGCTCAAGTGACCTGGACTCCTGATTATACTACCATGAAGATACTGCAGCTTTCGCTCCAGTTCCTGCCCCTCGTCTGTGAAAAAGAGTCCTAATAATCGTTGCTTTCATGCTGTGGATATTTGCTAGGGATTGGGCTCTGTTTAGGGCTTCAGCAACCTCATCCCAGTTCCTCCTGTGACGGCACGGAGAAGTCGGCGTTCTCTGGTGCTCCCCTCACAGAGAGATCCCCTTTGGGGACGGCTCGAATCTCAGGCTTCACCCAGTGAGCCGCACCTCTTTCTTTGCCTTCTGTTGGTATGATCCAAACATTATTTTGTTTAGTTAATATTATAATCAAAATGTTGATCTCATTATGGGAACACAGCCTAAAAAGAATGTATTCTCTTTTTTTTTTTTTTAGAAAGGAACACTCAAATGAATTATCTTACGTAATTATTCAGAGGAAATGATTTTTTTAATTCAATAGCATTCTTTGGGTAAATTACAAGTTTCCCTGTCCTCCAATGCTATAAAACGGGAATGTTACTATACTGTCAGATCCCCTTTGTCCTCTTTCCTTTTTGTGAACAGTGGTCCTGGCAGAATGGTTTGCACAGTCAGAGACGGGCAGGGAGGTTCAGTTCTTGCGGGTAGCCGGAAGAATGCTGGTGAAGGTGGGGAACCAACATCTCCTTCCATGCGCTCTGGGACTAGTGTGCGTGTGCTTTGAAAGTCATGGGTCCTGCTCAGAGGTCCTCAGGCCCGGTCTCTCTTCTAGCCCTGAACGTGCAGGGGGCCTCACGACAAAGTGTGGTCCCTGGGCCGGCAGCCTCAGCATCACCTGGAAACTTGTGAGAAACGCAGAATTTGGGGCCTCCCTAGAACTTCTAAGTCAAGTCTACATTTGAGCAAGATCCTGAGTGTTTTGTGTGCACATTGTGGTTTGAGAAGCACTCTTCCAGCCGAAAGAAACTCAGCTCTGGGGTCTGCAGGCCGGCGTGGGTCTTCTGTTGTTTCTTTACTAGGTGACATTAGATAAGGCACTTAACCTCGCCGAGAGCTGACTTCTTTAGCCACAAAATGAAATAATAATAAAAATGCCTGCCTGACTTGCTGTACGGGGGACCATGGAAGTAGAAGGGGTTTCTGACAGTGAGGGCCAAAGCAGACTTCATCTGTCTGCAGCAGGACGAGGAGCTCACTCTGGAACGTAAACCCATGAGCTGCTTCCTTCCCTGGAAAAGCCTTCCTACCAGAGAGAGAGAGACCAGCTGAATAAACAGTATATGGTGTCACATTTTGGCCAGGCGCCGTCGTCTCGTCATGGCCTCAAACATCTTGTTAAACCAGTGCACTGACAAACCGTATGCAGGTTTATTACTTTTGTATCTTTATTTTGGAAAACACCTTCACATATATTATCATATTTTATCCATCCAACAGCTGCCAGAAAAGAACAAGTTGGATGTCATTATCCTATTTAAATGCCTTTTAAAAATACAGAAGGGTGTCTAGAGGACACGGACTCTCCAGTCACCCGGCTAGTTAATGTGGAAGGAGGACTGACTCCAGGTCCCCGGTTCCTCGCCGGGGACACCAGTCTCTCTGAGACCAGCAGCCCCAGCCCGCTAGCCCAGGGGGAGCCCAGGGCCCATTGCACAGGAAAGAAGAGGGCTCTCTGATCCTTTTCTTTCATGAAATGCTGGGGCGGGGGGGGGGGGGGTGTTCTTGCAGACAGGAGCCTTTCATTTACTTACCGGGCTTCCAGTTCTTCCGTGAGCTGTCTGCTTGACTGCTAGCTTTTGCGGTGGCCGAGCACGTCCTGCTCAGAGCATGAGCACAGAAAATAGGGGGTGAGGAGAGGCACAGGACAGTTGCCGGCTGGGATGTGGGGGACGTGCGGATCCTTGAGAGCCGTCTCCAAATCAGAGGGATTTGGTTGGCTGGTTTGTTGACTTTAATTGCTGTCCTTGGTGACACACCAGCTGTGCTCAGGGGGCGTGCAGCAGGCCAGGAAGCAGGCCGTGTCCTCCCTCCAAGGGTTGGACGTTTGAGGCGTGTGCTTGTCCACTCAGCACTCCTGTAACCAGGCTCCCGGGCTGCTTCTGTTTCAGAATGGCTACACCCCTTTGCACATCGCTGCCAAGCAGAACCAGATGGAGGTGGCCCGCAGTCTGCTGCAGTACGGGGGGTCAG
The DNA here is from genome assembly GCF_017311325.1 of Ursus maritimus. NCBI lineage: Eukaryota > Metazoa > Chordata > Mammalia > Carnivora > Ursidae > Ursus > Ursus maritimus. Next base: position 2,740,228 of record NW_024425341.1, read on the forward strand.
CGAATGCCGAGTCGGTGCAAGGTGTGACCCCCCTTCACCTGGCTGCCCAAGAGGGTCACGCGGAGATGGTGGCTCTGCTGCTTTCCAAACAAGCCAATGGCAATCTGGGGAACAAGGTAAACACGGCTTCCCAGATCTGCCCTGTCATCTCGGTAAATGTTTTCTTAGTAGCTAACTAGATATTCTGTCTGAATATTAAGCACCTACTGTGTGCTCAGGTTCTGAGTTCAGTGGTGTGAGTGTGTGAGTGTGTGTGTGTGTGTGTGTGTGATCCTATAACAGCCCCGTGTAGGCTTTATCTGAGTTTTATAGATGAATAAACAGGGTCAGAAAGGTTGCTCACACCCCAGGTTGCATGACCCTGAGCCTACCTGATGCCAGAACCTTTTCTAATTAGATTGACTCAAGGATCTGCAAAAAGATAATACTAAAATCCATAATACACTTTCTCAAATATAGGCCAGTGTCTACCTTCAGGAATGTGGTAAGTAATTTGGTACTAAATATTCTTTTTCTGTGGGAGAATATTTTTAAATGCCCATCAATACACTAAACTAGCAGTTACCAACCCAGGGACTATGATGGAGGAGTACGGGTCCGTCCAAGACTACACAGCATTGTGGGAGGATGGGCACGTGAGCATTTTTCTAGGTGAGGTCTTCATAGTTTTTCTCAGCTTCTCAAAGGAATGCACGACCCAAGAAAGACTAAGAATCACTTGTTTTTTTATTTTTTTATTATTTTTTTATAATAATATTTTTATTATATTATGTTAGTTACCATACAGTACATCCCTGGTTTCTGATGTAAAGTTCCATGATTCATTACTTGCGTATAACACCCAGTGCACCATGCAATACGTGCCCTCCTTACTACCCATCACCAGCCTATCCCATTCCCCCACCCCCTCCCCTCCGAAGCCCTCAGTTTGTTTTCCAGAGTCCATAGTCTTTCATGGTTCATTCCCCCTTCTGTTTACCTCCCTTTCTTCTTCCCTTTCTTCTCCTACCGATCTTCCTACTTCTTATGTTCCATAGATGAGTGAAACCATATATATATTCTTAAATAATAGTTTTACTGAAATATAATTTAAGTACAATAAAATTCATCGCTTTGAACTGTCTTATCGGTGGTTTTTAGTATATTTCAGAATCGGGCCACCATCACCACTGTCTAATTCCAGGACATTTTCATCACCCCACAAAGAAGCCTCATTGGCAGCCACACCCCATTTTCCCCAAACCTCTCAGTCCCCATCAACCACTAAGCTATTACCTCTTCGAATTGGCCTATTTTGGACATTTCATATCATGGAACCATTAGAAAGAGCCACTTCCTTAGATGGTAAGGGAACAGTTTCAGAAAGGCAAGCGTTTTAAGGACATGCCGATCTGTTAAAACCTGTAGACCCATTGGTTCTTTTGGCACAGGCTTGGACAGGCGACCCCCAGGAGGGCACTGTGAAGGCAGGACCATTATATTGGATTGGATGCTTGGTTTCTTGCTTGTGCCGTGCCATTTCACGCAGGCTTTGTGAGGGGCCACGAGGGCGATGGTGAGTCTCTATACTGGAGACATCCTCAGTCATCCACACGCCACCTCACGGGTGAATTACCGTGTTATCCCAAGGATCAGGCAAGGCGCCCAGAGACTTGTGACTGAGCTAGGACTGTTCTGCCTGCTCTGGCCTCAGCTGCGGAGCGTTACTGCTTATGGGCCTCTGGTCAGCTGGCAGGAAAGCTCCGGACAGGCCCTGCCCCCGCTTCTGACTACAGAGGCATCATAGGTCCGTTTGTCCCATAGTTAGGGGAGCGTATTCTGTAGGGTATGGGGGAGAGAAGACTTTCCTGACATTTTGGTGTGAGAGTACACATACACGTATCAGATCACATCTCCGGGGCCCCCTTCTCCTCCTGAGAAAGGTGTCCTGAGAACTCCCAAGAATGTGGTAGTTTCAGTGCCAATAGGGCTGTCCATCCTTTGACAGTGAGGCATGGACTGTGACGTGTAGTCACGTGCTACGTTTAAGTGGCACGTTGTGCTTTCCAGTGTGTTTCATCTGTGTTTTCTTAGATGGTCAGTGATCACCTCTATTTTCTAGATAAGGAGAGCAGGGTCTGAGGCTTATCTCAAATCAGGAAAATAGGGAATGTTATAAATGGAAAGTTCCATAAAGTTTATCTAGTTCAGAGGTCAGCAACCTAGGGCCCATGGGCCAAAACCAGCCCACCACTTGTTTGTGTAAATAAAGTTTTATCAGAACATAGCCATGCCTGTTTGTTTCCATGTTGGCCATAGCTGCTTTCTCACTGTAACTGACAGAGTTGGGTACTTGTGACAGAGGCATGCGCCTAGAATATTGACCATCTGGCTCTTAGCAGAAAACGTTGCTGACCTCTAATTTCGCTAAACCACCTCATTTTTTAGGTAAGGATGTAGAGGCCCAGAGCTGGAAGAGCTTCGTCCAAGGTCACACAGCTGTGTGGTGGTTGCACAGACAGATTGGGCTCCTAAGCCTCCGTGCTCTTTCACGGTGGCCCGGGATTCTCTACCGGACACAAGGTGATGAACTTCTTTTTCTTTCCAGAGCGGACTCACCCCCCTCCATCTGGTAGCACAAGAAGGCCACGTTCCAGTGGCGGATGTGCTCATCAAACACGGTGTCACTGTGGACGCCACCACCCGGGTAAGGCAGGCACTTCCGCGTGGGCTTGGCCTCCCTTCTCCCCGGTGTGTGCCCCTTGTCCTGCCCGGTGCTGGCCTCCCCCACCCCCACTTCAGAGGCAGCTGTTCACAGAGCTTTGACACCCCAAGGACTCAGCAGCACGTTCTTCTCTGCCACTTCTTGGGATGACAGTGGAGTGTGAAGGCACTGACCCTAATGTCCTTACTTTCTGGTGGGGAACTTTGAAATGTTCCTAGACCTTTGAACCTCTATAGTGAGAAATGAAGAGGAATGTTTCATCATGATTCGATGCCTTTCCTAGATGAGCAGTGTGTCAAGATGTCAGGCTTCGCTTGGAAATTCAGCCCCTTTTATTCCAGCAATTAGTTACATTCTGTTCAACTTTCTGTGAACAACTTCTGTGTGCGAGGAGCTCTGTGGGGTAGTTGAGGATAACAGGGTGCACAGCACACAGGGGGGACCCTGCCTGGAGGACTTGCAGTCCAGTGTGGAGGGGACGATGGTAGGAGGTTGGAGGGGGGGACCTCCGGTCAACCATGTGATGTTGAAGTCTCTTTGAGAAAAATTTAGCAACTGTTTGATCACCAGCTGTCTGCAGCTTCACCAGGAATCTGCTTAAAGCCCAACAATGTTCTGGATCTTTGAGGCTTTTCTGGGCCCACTTAGGTCTTTTGGGGTCCTACAGGAGAGACCCTATACTGTGAGTTAGAATTGGGGGTCCCAAAGCCATACAATTGCTTGAGGTCCAGCCTGCAGGGTTTCAAGATGGTTTCTGGGATCTGGTACCAGCTCCCTGGGGACACTTAGAACCAAAGGGCTCGGGGAACCTTGGCTTGTCAGCCTTTAAGGAAGCACCCAACTGTTCAGCAGAACAGATTCCTTGAAAATGAGCTCCTGGGGCACCTGGGTGGCACAGCGGTTAAGCGTCTGCCTTCGGCTCAGGGCGTGATCCTGGCGTTATGGGATCGAGCCCCACATCAGGCTCCTCTGCTATGAGCCTGCTTCTTCCTCTCCCACTCCTCCTGCTTGTGTTCCCTCTCTCGCTGGCTGTCTCTATCTCTGTCGAATAAATAAATAAAGTCTTTGAAAAAAAAAAAAAAGAAAATGAGCTCCTTTGCAGCCTAAGCTCCAATCAGTCAGTAAATACTCCAGGCCTGGTTGTTTCAAGCAATGACCAGTTCCTATAAATTCCATTCCATTAAACTCGATAGCCTTCGTGGGGTTTTTGGACAGTGGGATTTCACCTTTCTAGTGGAAATAAGTATGTTCTTGTCCCAGGTCGGCAGCAACCTCCATGCAACTGTGTATCCCCGTTGGAGCCCCCTTCCCAGCAGACAGCCCAATGGCAGCTCTTTCCCTCTGGACTGATCTCCCCCAGCTTCTGTTACCTGTGACTTCCCTGCTTTGCTGCTGCTTCCTCCCACCTCCTCTTTTCTGTCTCTCCCTCTATGTGCTGCCTCGGAATGGGGGCCCCACTGTTTCTCTCTACACTCGTTCTCGTCTGCAGGACTTTCACCTCGCATAGGCGTCTCCTCGCCTAGACCTCTTCATGGGGTTCAGTGTCCGTTTTCTAGTCGCCTACTTGGCATGTCCACTTGGCGCTCGCAGACACCTCAAACTTGATTTGTCCGAAACCAAACACTGTTCCTTCCCAGGCCAGTGGCGTCCAGTAGCAGTGGCAGGACAGCTGGCACCCCGTGGCAGCTGCCAGCCTTCCAAAGGGCTTCCCTGGCCGTCATCCTTTTTAAGCAGCTCTGCTAAGGATTGCGGTAATGCCCAGCCACAATGGCTCCGGGGATGCCTGTCAGCCCTCCTGCTCATTCATTCTCACCTCTTGCTTTTCAGATGGGTTATACTCCACTCCACGTGGCCAGTCATTATGGAAATATCAAGCTGGTGAAGTTTCTGCTACAGCACCAGGCAGACGTCAATGCCAAGACTAAGGTACGAGAACACTGGAGAGCTAATCTCTATACTTCTTAAGTGCCAAATTAGGATACAGAGTTACTCTGGGTGTGCCTGGGGCTCTGCTACAATGTTAAGCCTTGACCCTGGAGGAGGAAATGAGGAAAATGCATTTTTTGTGGGTTTCATTTAGAAGACAGGCTCTGTAGTATGTGGGCAGTTCTTTCTCTTATAGCTAGTTAATCCTGCCAAAATGTCACCTTGATTTTACAGCAAGGATACAGTCCCTTGCACCAGGCGGCCCAACAAGGACATACAGACATCGTGACACTGCTTCTCAAAAATGGTGCTTCCCCAAACGAGGTCAGCTCGGTAAGTACCCACCAGTTTCCTGATTTCGGAAAGCTGTTCTCACGGGCAGCTCTGTAAGACCCCTATAAACCACAGAAGCTCGTTACCTATCCCTTCTGCCCGTCTGGGGCATGGGCAGGCTGCAGTGACTGTAGGTTCTGGTGACTGTAGGTTATCCCTTTTTTTAAAAAACTTTATTTATTTGGGAAAGAGAGAGCATGCGCGAGCATGAGTGGGGGGCAGAGGGAGAGGGAGAAGCAGACTTGATCTGAGGACCCTGGGATCGTGACCTGAGCCGAAGGCAGATGCTTAACCAGCTGAGCCGCCCAGGGGCCCCTGTAGGTTACCATTTTAAGTACCATTTACCCTCCCCTTTTTACCTTTATTTAAATATCACCTTTGAAACTGTTTCTATATGATGCGAAGCTGCTGTCAGTATAGTACAAGCGAGCACAACAAACGTCTTGGGTGTTTCCTGCCGTTTCGGGGCTCTGGGGTTGTGTTTGGCATCGTTGATCATGGTTGAGTGGGGCCTCCCCATCCGACGACGTGAAGGCTTTCCTAGACCTTCTCCATCCAGCTCTGGAAGCGTGCGGCCCTTTGACTGGAGATGTGGCTGCAAAGCTTATAACTGTGGTTGGAGCTGAATCTGCACGGGGCCCAGGGCACATCCTGGGACTGGAGGACTCAAAAGACGAAGAGAGCCTCCACATCTACTTACTTCCACGTAGCTCTGCTTCTTCAAATCAGAGTAGAAAATATACCCCGCCCCTGGCTCTGGTGACCGTGATTTCCGACTGGCTTAGCTAGTTCATTGACGTGTATATGGATTATTGTAACTATTTCGACGCTGGGTAACGGACACCCAAAGAACCGGGGTTGGGAGCAGCGAGCAGCATTGCTCTTCGCTTTCGTGTTCCAAAATTGCATATGGTGCCTTCTGGACCCATTCCCTCCGGTTGGTTTGGTTCCCTCTTGGCAGTTCTTGGCATGTGCTGGCAAGATTTCCCCTTTTCTCACTTCGAAACTCCCGCGCTACGGATTTAGAGTCTCCGTGCCCGCCTCTCCCCAGCACCCGGTCTTGGCGAGCATCGTTGCTAACCCCCGTCTGGGCTCACACATGCGCACACCTTGCTCTGGGCTCCGAGGGGCAGCGTGTCTGCGGGAGCTTGGTCTGTGTGAAAGGGGCGGTGCTTTCCCCCCAGAGTCCGTTCCTTGTGTGATCCCGCTCTCTCTGCTGTTTTCCCCAGAATGGAACCACACCTCTGGCAATAGCCAAGCGCTTGGGCTACATTTCTGTCACCGACGTGCTCAAGGTTGTCACGGATGAACCCAGTTTTGTGGTATGTCGACTCCTCCCCTGCACCCGCCACCCCAGACACACACAGCCTGACAGGGCGCCCCGTGGGTTATTCCGGGAAGAAGAGCGCATTCTGGGGCCGGGGTAGGAAGCACCCGGCCAAGGCGGGGCTGGGGCCCGCAGGGGAGTGTTCTCCATCGCGCGGAGTTGTACTGCCACCTAGTGGCGAGAAGAGTTAGGGCTGTGCGCAGAGCTAAGGGGGCAAACAGCAAGAAGGGGTGGGGGCAGAGACGAGGCAGGAGGAAGCTGGTGTGGCCTGCTCACGCCCTTGCCAGGCATCAGCTCTCAGGCCGAGGGCAAGGACAAACCTCCTTTCCCACCTCCTTCCTGTCTCCACAGTCATAACCAGGTAACTGCTGGATCGGTGAAAGGGCCCACTGTTCTACTTGGGTTGAATTCTCTTCTTTTTCTCAATTTAGCTAACCAGTGACAAGCACCGGCTGAGTTTCCCTGAGACGGTAGATGAGATCTTGGATGTCTCTGAAGATGAAGGTAAAGTCTAGGATTAACAAAAAGAGGGGGGCAAGTCAGGATGAAGGGAGCACAGGGGGCGGTGAGCCCCCCCCCTTGCTGTGGTCTCCTGGCTACCTGCCATACTGCACACCCTCGGTCCACCGGTCTGTATTGAAGCCAGAGGGAACCGCTTAATGATGTCATCTTGTTATCAAAAATACTCCTTTAGTGTAATTTTAGGAGAAGGAAAAATTGACATGTCGGAGATTAAAATATAAAATTCTGTGAAGTTTCCTAAATATTTGAGTGTTTACATATATAATACATGGAGTATGATTCTACTCAGATCAACTCTCAGACCGTAAAGAACTACGATAAAACTTAGCCTGAGATTTTCCTTGTGCTTTGAACAAATAACAAGCTATTCATTTAAATTCTGTAAGAATCTTTCTTAATAAGCTACGCTTCTGTCCCCATAGTGGGTCAGTAAGTTTTGGAGTGTATCCATTATTATGAAATGACTAGCGTTTCAGCTTCTGTGACCCACAGAGTGCTTGCAGTATTTTTTCTTGCCCCACATAAGCCCATCTCATCAGGGAAGTCTGAGGGGACCCCTTGTGATGTAAAATGGTGGGGTTGATCTGGATTCTCCCTCCAGCCCCTGGTGGTATAACCGTGTTGGCAAGATGATTAAAGCTCCTTTTGTGTCCCATTTAATGATATGCCTCTTGCTTTAACTGACTTCAATCCTGTCCTTTCTTAAACTTGGCTCTTCTTTGCTTTCCAGGAACCGCTCATATAACTATAATGGGTATGAAACACTTTCTGTTCCCTGTGGCCCTTTCTCACGAGTGCATTCCACCCTAAGCAGTCCCTGCTTTCACTAATGCATTCCCGCTTTCCACCCTCCTCTCATGGCTAACAGTCTGGAGCCGGGAGCTTGACTCTAACAGGAGATGTACACCTGTAAGATCCATGCCCAGGCGGGTGGCTCCCGCCTGTCCATTTCCGTGTCTGTGCCCATGCCACCGTGTTCGTGATCATAACTGCATGAGCCGTTCTTCCATTCTGTCAGCTCCAGATCACAGAGCCAGGCCACTCCCCGCTAAGTGACAGTAAATGACACTGCAAGGTCGAGGGCTCCCACTCCAGTCCAGGCAAGGAGAGAGGAACAAAGAGGCAGTCTGGCTTGCACACGTAGTTTGAACCTTTTTGGAAGGGACTTAGGAAGTAATGAGGTTTCGGCTGCCGTGATTGCCAAAAACCCTAGAGCCCTTCGGAATGAATGGGTTCAGTCCATTGTAGTTGATCCTTCTGCAGTGTGCCGTGTGGCAAAGGACAGAATCAACTCTTTCCTTGTGTCTGTGTACCCTGCAAGGGCTGTTTTGAGGTGCAGCTTGCCAAGCCAAGGAAGTCCTTTCTGGACTGTATTTTTTGTCTTCTACAAAGCCTGCGGTAGACTAAGCTGTTAGGAGCTGGCTGCCTTGCTCTGTGCACCGGGGCAGGAGGAGCAGGACTGGCCGAAGACACTGTTAGTGGTCCCCTTGGAGCAGCAGGGACCTTGCTCCACTCCTCGGGAGCCAGCACTGAGAGGAGGAGCGGGAGAGCACTTTTTAAAAAGAAAGAGGAGTTCTCCTTCTTGTCCCTCACGTCCGCTTGTGTGGTTTCAGGGGAAGAACTCATCTCCAAGGCTGAGAGGCAGGATTCCAGGGATATAGATGAAGAAAAGGAGCTGCTGGATTTCGTGCCGAAGCTGGACCAAGTGTAAGGAGTGGGCATACCGTGGACACGCAGGTCCAGCCCTGGGACACAGAGGAGAGGGACTTCTGACAGAAGGCCAGGCCCCACATGTGCCACTGATGGGGATGGGATGCCGGGTGGTCGGACTGTGGGTCCAGCTCCTTACGATCAGTGAGCTCTGCGCCTCGACAGCCGGGGACATAGAGTTGTGTCCCGCGCCCCC
>NW_024425341.1:2748955-3006975 GCF_017311325.1 Ursus maritimus
TGGCTAACAGTCTGGAGCCGGGAGCTTGACTCTAACAGGAGATGTACACCTGTAAGATCCATGCCCAGGCGGGTGGCTCCCGCCTGTCCATTTCCGTGTCTGTGCCCATGCCACCGTGTTCGTGATCATAACTGCATGAGCCGTTCTTCCATTCTGTCAGCTCCAGATCACAGAGCCAGGCCACTCCCCGCTAAGTGACAGTAAATGACACTGCAAGGTCGAGGGCTCCCACTCCAGTCCAGGCAAGGAGAGAGGAACAAAGAGGCAGTCTGGCTTGCACACGTAGTTTGAACCTTTTTGGAAGGGACTTAGGAAGTAATGAGGTTTCGGCTGCCGTGATTGCCAAAAACCCTAGAGCCCTTCGGAATGAATGGGTTCAGTCCATTGTAGTTGATCCTTCTGCAGTGTGCCGTGTGGCAAAGGACAGAATCAACTCTTTCCTTGTGTCTGTGTACCCTGCAAGGGCTGTTTTGAGGTGCAGCTTGCCAAGCCAAGGAAGTCCTTTCTGGACTGTATTTTTTGTCTTCTACAAAGCCTGCGGTAGACTAAGCTGTTAGGAGCTGGCTGCCTTGCTCTGTGCACCGGGGCAGGAGGAGCAGGACTGGCCGAAGACACTGTTAGTGGTCCCCTTGGAGCAGCAGGGACCTTGCTCCACTCCTCGGGAGCCAGCACTGAGAGGAGGAGCGGGAGAGCACTTTTTAAAAAGAAAGAGGAGTTCTCCTTCTTGTCCCTCACGTCCGCTTGTGTGGTTTCAGGGGAAGAACTCATCTCCAAGGCTGAGAGGCAGGATTCCAGGGATATAGATGAAGAAAAGGAGCTGCTGGATTTCGTGCCGAAGCTGGACCAAGTGTAAGGAGTGGGCATACCGTGGACACGCAGGTCCAGCCCTGGGACACAGAGGAGAGGGACTTCTGACAGAAGGCCAGGCCCCACATGTGCCACTGATGGGGATGGGATGCCGGGTGGTCGGACTGTGGGTCCAGCTCCTTACGATCAGTGAGCTCTGCGCCTCGACAGCCGGGGACATAGAGTTGTGTCCCGCGCCCCCACCCCCCCCACCCCACCCCCCCCTCCCCGCTTACAGCATGCTGTCCAGCAGTACCTCCCTTGCTCTTCCATGCCCCTGCTCCCAACTTTCTGCCTCCTCTCTCGGTCTCCTGTTCACAGCCCCTCCCTCTCCCGCACTCCCAGTTTCTCACCAGAAAGGTCCTCTGAGGAAGATTCACATTCACAGTGGTGGCCAAGCTAAGCTCATATGCCGACCACGTCCCTCTGTCAGCACAGCGCCTTAGGGAGACCCACGGAGGGTTTGTGTCCTCCTGGAACACACCCCCTGCCCTGGGGTGCTGGGAGTTACTCCCATGTGAGTCCATCGGCACACAGGGAGGTTGGGCGAATAAATCTAAAAGCAGCAACCCCATAGAAACACCGAGTCCTTGGTGCTTTCTGAAAAGATAGATGTGTGCCGGCTTAGTCCCATGGCTTCTACTAAACAGGGCAGTGGGCCAGCGGGAAGTGAAAGCCCCAGGAGAGTTCATCAATTAGTATTTACTGGATAAAATATGAATCTCAAAACTCAGCATCATTAGTATTTACTGCACATCAGCTTGGAAGAAATACGAGACTTGGTCCTTTGGAAAGAATGACCTCCTTATGTGCTGGGATCACAGCATGCCCACCCAGAGAATGAGATGTGAGGGCCAGAGCGAGGACCCTACCAAAAAGGGCTGAGGCTGAGAAGCAGGGGATAAGTGTGACGGAAGGCTTCGTGCAGGAGGCAGCCCCTTCCCGGGCTTGTGGAGGACAGCTGGGCCCCGGGGAAAGGCTCTGAGGCGAGGGAAGAGGCTGGGCCGTGCGTGCAGCTGAGTAGCATTGCCTGTGTGGTGGGTGCTTCGGGGTGCAGCAAGGGGCAGGTGGGAGGGGTTATTACGGGGGTACAGAGCTGTTTTGTTAGGCCTCCCATGCAGATAGGGGCCACTTAGAAGATCATCCCTTTGATTTTCCAATGTTCTGGGCATATAGGGTCGAATCCCCAGCCATCCCCAGGATCCCTTGTGTCACACCTGAGACAGTGCTGATCAGATCGGCAGAGCCAGAACAGGTAAGAAGCACCTTCTCTCTTTTTTCCACATCTGCAGAGAGCGGGTACCCGGGACAGTGACGGTTTTGAGAGGACCTGAAGTACGATAGAAACTATGAATCCCAAAGCCTGTGGCACTTCCCAGGCCCTTAGATCCTTGCTTCCACGCGTCCCTTGCCAACCCCTGTGCTGCCTGAGTTCTTCCTAACCCAGATATGAATGATAGGAGCCTCCGAGAGCCCAAGAGTGTGCGAAACATGCTTGAACAGTCACGCGAGGCTGAGGCCTGACGCCAGAAATTCTGGCTCCGAAGCCCATGCTGTCCTGGTCACAGCAGCCCCCACCCCCCACCCTGCACAGGCTCGGTACCCCCAGGGCAGCGGGTCACGGTGCTGGAGAGGCAGCTGAGGCTGAGCCTCACGCAGAGTCATGGGCCTCCTTTTTTTCAATCCGTTAGAAAGGGGGACAGTTTCTGCCTCCCCTTCCTCAAGGGATTATTGGGAGCTGAAAAGACCAATACAGACAGGAAGGAGCGTCAGAGACTGCTCCCAGGGGACTGTCAGTCATCACAGTCCCTACTCTGTGGCTTCCCTGGAGGACACCTGAATTTGTCCCAGAAAACAGTGGGGAGGTTTCAAACAATTTAATTTCCCTTGATTTAACTGTATGCTTTTTGGCGCCTTTTTTTCCCCCCTCCACGGCAAGGGGGTTTTCTAGGATAAAAAGCAGTGTGGTTGGTGTTTGGAGGTTGGAGACGATTGCCCTGAGGCCTGGTAACTGAGCTAGGCATGGCCCGTCGTCCAGCCACAGCCACTCTTGGCCTGTGCCGCCCCAGGGCTGCGTGTCTGACAACAGCAGCCATAGCCCCGGACAAAGTGGCATGCAGGGACAAGGCAGCTATGAAGCTGTCCGATCAGTCGTTCCATGCTAGGGTATGTCATAGTGCTGGGACACTGGTGTCACTCACGGGCAGGCATTTGGGAGATAGGGTCAGCTATGGCCCTGGCACAGCTCTGGCCAATTCCCTGGATTCCGCCAAAGACAAGAAAGTCACCGAGTCGACCTGTGTTCTGTTGTTCCATGAACAAACCCATTCTCCTTGCTGAAGTGAGGAACTCAAGCCAGTGGGTATTCCTGGATTACTCTGCGCTCTGTTCTGGGCTTGACATAAGAGAGCTGTGAGACCCAAGCCTGCCCCCTAGGAGCAGATGGGCCAGCTGGGAAGGGTGGGTGGGCTCAGATACTTGAAGCTAGTTAACCCAGATGGCAGGAAGAATCTCGGAGTCATGGGAAAGCTTCGTGTAGGAGGCAAGGTGCGAGGGTGGGTAGACAGGGCCAGCGAAGTTGAGGGGCAAGGGCGTCGGGCCCCTGGGAGCGAGAGCAGAGTTGGGAATAAACCTGGAAGGGATGAGGGCCAGATGCAGACCCTGCTGGCTTTCTTGAGTCCTTGTGTTATGCAAGGCCCCGTGCGTGGCAGCCCCGTGTCTCTGCCCCTGCAGCATCACTGAGGGACAGGAACCGTCCTGTTTGCCGATGAGGCCATGGGAAGCCCCCCAAGGGTAGGGTCTGCTCTGGTCACCTCCCGTACCTCAGATGCCTGTGGGACGAGTCCCTTGCCCGAGCTAAGTAGCTGGTAGGTGATGGTGCTTGACTCCAGTGGCAAGTCTGCAAAAACTGAGCTCCCTAGAACAGGGGTTTCACACTGGGGTGTGGCTGGAGGAAAGAGTGGGTGGGGCTGCAATTTGTGCAGTAGATGTAGGACCTAAAAGGAGCCAAGGAGAAGCCACGATGGTAGGAAGAAATCTGGGCTTCCTGTTCAACTCCAGGGAAGCCTCGTCCCAAAAGGGTCAACGGTGAGTGCGTGGGAATATTTCCTCCGTTGGGTCACTTGCTTTCTGGCAAGGAGATGCTCCCAAGCCTCCCCCACACGGAACACCACCAGCTGGGCGGGACTAGCCCCCTGGCCCAGAAATTGATGGGACGATTGGCCTTTCTCTTCTCCTCAGGCGTCTAAGGAGTATGACGAAGACTCACTCATCCCCAGCAGCCCGGCCACAGAGACCTCAGACAACATCAGCCCCGTGGCCAGCCCTGTCCACACAGGGTGAGTGACTCCTGTGACGGTGTCTCGCGGGTTCTGGCCCTCCCTCTCCCTGTCTCAGAGAGAGTGCGGAGAAGCCCGACGCGGACCTGCCTGTGCCCTAGGTTTCTGGTGAGCTTCATGGTGGACGCCCGCGGAGGCTCCATGCGAGGGAGTCGTCACAATGGCCTGCGGGTGGTGATCCCGCCCCGGACGTGCGCCGCACCCACTCGAATCACCTGCCGCCTGGTCAAGCCCCAGAAACTGAGCACGCCGCCCCCGCTGGCTGAGGACGAGGGCCTGGCCAGCAGGATCATCGCGCTGGGGCCCACGGGGGCCCAGTTCTTAAGGTGAGCGGTCGCTCGTGCTGGACGTGCGTGTGCACAACACGTGCCCCTAACCCATCCCCGCCCTGCCGGTCCGTGGCCGCGGCCTCAGCAGCAACCACCCAGACCCAGCCCAGCTGCAGGGCAGGGGAGCGGCGAGCCCCGGAGCCCCACGCCATCTTACCACTCTGTCCTGACAGAGGAGCAGAACCAGGCGTGGCCTCCCCTTCTTCCAGATACACCGAGCAGTCCATAGCCCGGGGGCGCCTACTCCTCTCAGACCTTGTAGGACACTAGAGAAGGGGACTGAGAGGACAGGGCTACTTTGGGGCCCCAAGGGTTTAGTTCTTTAAGCTCTAAAATGGTATTTCTAGAAGACAGTCTTCCAGCCTTGCCCCCAAGGACAAGGTTAATGGGCTTCCGAGGCCTCTTCCCTTCCTTTTCTGAAGCCAAGTGTGGGTTCTACTTGACCCCTGTTGTCCGTCAGACACCACGGATGGTAATGTTGGGGCAGGTCTTGCAGGGAGGCCCTGCCTGCCCGTCTTTGTCCACTGCTGTCCCCGTCACCAATGTCATCAACATTTCCCTCAGATGGAGGCTTCAATGACTACATCGAAAAGTGAAAATCAACATGAAAGCACTCTGCAGGCGACTTTAGAAGTGGTGGGTGGAAGCTTGGTGGATAGAGAAGGCAGCTGAGGCTAGGAAAGATTTAGTCCCCCGTCTGGGGACATCTAGAGATGTCTGGTGGGTTCTTGGCATCAGGTCCAAGGTCTGGGTGAATGGGCGAGCCTCCCCTGGGTGGCCGTGGCAGGAGGGCCCCCTGTGAAACGGGCTAGAATCCTGTGCTCGCCGTTACTCAGGGGCCTGGCAGTAAGTGAGGGGCCCTTGGAGCAAGTCAGGAACCCAAGGCAGATCTGTTCCCCTGTCCGGGCCTGCCCCAAGGTGGGCCTCGCTCTGGCTGCAGGGGAGGGGACCCTCCCCCTTCTCCTGTCCTTTCCTCCCCGTGCCCAGCCGCCTGCCCGCAGGCGTGCACACCCACATCCATACCCCTTGTCCCCCATCTGCTCTGTCCCCTCAGCCCCGTGATCGTGGAGATCCCCCACTTTGCCTCCCACGGCCGTGGGGACCGTGAGCTTGTGGTGCTGCGCAGTGAAAACGGCTCCGTGTGGAAGGAACACAGGAGCCGCTACGAAGAGAGTGACCTGGATGTGGATCAGCTCCTCAATGGGATGGACGAAGGTAACAGCCCCAGGACACCCCCCTTCCAGAAGGTGGTATTTGAGCTTGCACGTTTGGGGTGGGTTGTTGGGGCCGCCTGGAGTTTGGGAAGGTGGGAGAGCAAGGATGGCCCCATGAGGTCCAGTTCCGGGTCCCTGGGACACCTGAGGGGGTGCCCAACCCCACTGCTCGGTGCCTGGGGAGGGGGCGGACCTCAGGAGCCAGGGATGAGGAGGTCCTGGGGACACGGTGGTGGAGCCTGTGCCCAGTGTGACCAGGGTGGGTGGCACTGTGCTGTGTGATTCCAGAGCTGGGGAGCCTGGAGGAGCTGGAGAAGAAGAGGGTTTGCCGCATCATCACCACGGACTTCCCCTTGTACTTCGTGATCATGTCACGGCTCTGCCAGGACTATGACACCATTGGCCCTGAAGGGGGCCTCCTGAAGAGCAAGCTGGTCCCGCTGGTGATGGCAACGTTCCCAGAAAATGCTGTCATCAAGAGAGTGAAGCTGGCCCTGCAGGTGACACAGTCCTCCTCCTTGCCCCCCACCCCACCAACTCAGAGTTTATGGAAGGTGGGAGGAATGCAAGACCCCCAGGAGGACGACCCTCTTCCCCAGGACATCCCCTCACTTTTGTCTAGTGCCTTAAAATTCCAGTTAGAGGTGTGACCTTAAAAGTCAAAAGCGAGTCGGGTGGGTAGGAAAAGACAGGCGCTCCCTGTGAAGTTGCAGAAAGCTCCCGATAGTGCATTCAGCCCCGGGGGATTCCACAGGGCTTCCTGGGGAGCTAACTAACACAGAGCAAGGGTGGTGACATCCTGGGAATGAGGAGCGGGAGGGAAAGGGGGAGAAAGGGCTCGGAAAGACAGCTGAGAAGTGACATCAGCCCTGAGACAGGCCTTGTGCTCAGCAAAACAGATCTGCCTGGTACAACAGTGGAGCCGCCCCCCATGCCCCCAGGAGCCTTAGCCTTCTGCATAAACAGCCTGCTCTCCCTTTGGGGGTGCGCTGCCCCTCGTGAACAAGCGCCTCTGCTCCTCGAGGCTGAGGGTCCACCTTTGATGCCTCGCAGGCCCAGCCTGTGCCAGATGAGCTGGTCACCAAACTCCTGGGCAACCAGGCCACATTCAGCCCCATTGTCACCGTGGAGCCACGGCGCCGGAAGTTCTACCGCCCCATCGGGCTTCGGATCCCGCTCCCTCCTTCCTGGATGGACAACCCGAGGGACAGCGGGGAGGGGGACACCACCAGCCTGCGTCTGCTCTGCAGTGTCACTGGTGAGAGGGGCCCCTTCGCCTCTGTTTCATCTTCCCGGCAGCAGCAGCTCCTTGTGGCGGCGTTCACGGGAGACGGGAAAAGGGGAAGCCAGCCATCAGCTTGCTTTGGCTTCCCTAGGGGATGTGCTCCCTCCATGGAGTAGCCCTGTGACCCCTAGAGGAGGGGTCGCCCGGAGGAGGAGAGTGTGAGAGCAAAGGTGTGCTCAGGGCCACGCAGATGTGCGCACCTCTGTCCTTCCGCGCTCCGCCCTTAGCATTTTGCCACGCTCTGTGTCTTCCGTCTGAACGCTGCCCCCAGCCCATCTCTGCTCCCGTTGCAGGAGGAACAGACCAAGCCCAGTGGGAGGATATAACCGGGACAACCAAGCTTGTGTACGCCAACGAGTGCGCTGCCTTCACCACCAACGTCTCTGCCAGGTGAGCCGCAGCCCCTGCACTGAGGGGGGTCAGCGCCGCGCCCGCTCACACCCCATCCTCACACCCCGACCCGCCCATCCCACGCTTGAACCCGAGGGAGGGCCTTCTGCTGCCCCTTGGCACACAGAGGCCACGCGCTGACCGGCAGACGTGTCAGAGCGGCCACCCCCGTGGCGCACAGCTCCTTCTGTCCGCACGGAGATGAAGCTCTCCATCGGGTGCCGGAGCATGCTTCTGATTAGCCCCCTCCTTCTAGGTTCTGGCTGTCCGACTGTCCCCGGACTGCCGAAGCTGTGAACTTCGCCACTCTGCTGTACAAGGAGCTCACCGCGGTGCCCTACATGGCCAAGTTTGTCATTTTTGCCAAGATGAATGACCCCCGCGAAGGGCGTCTGCGCTGCTACTGCATGACAGATGATAAAGTGGACAAGACCCTGGAGCAGCACGAGAACTTCGTCGAGGTGGCTCGGAGCAGGGACATAGAGGTACCGTGCCTGGCTGTGCTGTGCCGGCATCGTCTCCCCTGATCCTCACCGCCGGGCCTGCTCCTATGATCCCCCGTCTGCGGTCCAGGGCACCGGGGCCCAGAGAGGTGAAGTCACCCTGACTTCACGCAACTAAAGAAAAGGAAGAGAAAGGATTTGTCCAAGTAGTCTGAGCCCAGAGCGCACGAGCTTACCTGCTCTGTCAGGGTTCTGGTAGTGCCCCGATGAGGCAGGGAGGACGGCTGGACAAATGATGTGAGGAGAAAGGAACGGGGACTGGATTTGAACCTATTGCTGACCCCAGGAGACGCATCGTGTCAAGACATGCAAGGAGCCAGGATCTTTCCAAACGTCTGGCCTCAGAGTCTGTTCTGAGGCTTCCTGGGGGGCTGAGGGCACAGGGCTGGCACTCTGGAGCCCTACCTCTAGTCCCGATTCGGGAACGAACTAGACAAAGTATTGCTTCTCTTTGGGCCTCAATTTCCTCAGCTGTCAAATGGGTTCGATGGTAACTTCTCAGTCGAAAGCATTATGTGCACAGTAGGGATTCCTGTATGCATGGGTGAGATTCCAATATAACGTGGTCCTTTTAGCACTTCTCAGAAACTGAACCTTTCTGGGCAGGTGTAAAAAAAGATCCAGCTCTCCCGGGGAAGCCCTATGATCCTTTAGTGGAGTTCTAGACCACTCAGACGGCAATCCTGATCAACCGCCCAGGGATATACAAAGATGCCTGCCTAGTCTAAAATCCCTTGAAGTGGGAAAGCATGCCTCACTCATTATAACCTCAGAAAAAAAACCTTTTTCAAAACAAAGGGTGGGATTCCTGGAGCACGGCGCAGCGTCTCATGCGGTAGACGGGGTGTGAGCTGGTGAAGGCAAGACCAGAGCTAGAGACAGGACGGGACTTGCAGTCGTATCTCCCGGACAAGCTGTATTTGCTTTTCTCCTCCTGCAGGTTCTGGAAGGAATGCCTCTCTTCGCAGAGCTCTTTGGGAACCTGGTCCCCGTCAGAAAAGCTGCCCAGCAGCGGAGTTTCCAGTTCCAGTCGTTTCGGGAGAACCGTCTGGCCATACCTGTGAAGGTTCAGATGCACGCTCCGGGTCTAGGTTCGGGAGGCAGAAAGCGCTAAGCCTCTGGAACAGCCCCCCGAGTCTTGCTTTCGTGTGCTTGGATTTAGGTGAGGGACAGCAGTCGAGAACCAGCAGGGTCCTTGTCATTTCTGCGCAAGGCCATGAAGTATGAGGACGCCCAGCACATTCTCTGCCACTTGAACATCACCATGCCCCCCTGCACCAAGGTGAGCTGCCCCCTGATGAGGGCCCTTGCCAGAGGGGGTCCCCGCACAGACTCAAGGTCAGGTTCCTCTGAAGGACAACTACTTGTTGAAACGCTGCCTTTGAATTCCCTGAGGTCCAGGAAGGCTCTTGGCTGTCCTCTGGACAGTTGAGTGTGGCCTGGCAGGGGAGCATGCCCCGGCCCCTCCCACACGCTAGGAGCAAATGCCAGTGTCAGACGGCGGTATGCGTGTTCTCACTGTGGGCCTTGAGCCCTCTAGGATGTTCTTTCTCAAAGGTTAGAAGGAGCCCCACAGGCATCCGCCTTGGCACCCCTCGTCTGAGGCCTCTGAGATTTAAAACCGGGTGTTGAATTGCTCAAGGTTACTGGCTGTTTTTGAGGGTCTTTTCAAGCCTCTTTTTCATGTACTTGCTTATCTTCACCAGGGTGCCAGGCCCTCAGAGAAGGGCGCCCTGGGGTCTCAGGCACCGGAAACACCCAGAGTTTTGAGCGCAGCAAAGGCGTCCTGACCAAGTATGTTGATTTATCCATCCCTGTGAGAGCATCAGCGTCACCACCACTGCAGGGACTTTGGAGGGCTCATGCCTCTCCATGTTCTTGTTCTTTTGCTGCTACTGGGAACAGTCAGCCCTCCACGCCCAACTAGGGAAAGCAAGGCTCTGTCCATATGTCCGTGGCTCAGTTTCTCTTTACTGTCCGAGGAGAGCGTCAACAACGTTTCTTTCAAAAGAGGATTTCCTGCACCCTTGAGCAAGCATCTGGGTGCTTCTCTGCAGAGTTATTTAACCCCTCTATGCCTCAGTACCCTCGTCCATGAGATGGGAGGGTACTAGTACCTACCCGGAGGCTATTGTGAGTGCCAGACAGGGTCTGGCACCTGGTAAGGGCCACACGAGCTTGCCATTATTGTTACTCTTTTTTCTTTTTTTCAAGATTGTATGTATTTGCTGACACACAGAGAGAGAGAGCACAAGCAGGGGGAGCAGCAGGCAGAGGCAGAGGGAGAAGCAGGCTCCCCTCTGAGCAGGGAGCCCGATGTGGGGCTCGATCTCAGGGCCCTGGGATCATGACCTGAGTCAAAGGCAGATGCTTAACCGACTGAGCCACCCAGGCGCCCCTTGTTATTTTTAATGAAGTCTGTGAATCTCGTCACTCCCTGTCACCCCGACCTCCTCGCACACATCTGGTCTTTGGGTCACGGCTCCAGAGAAGCAGAGCTGCTCACAGTTTGCCAGGACGGGCGTCACGCCCCACCCCGCAGCCCACGGGCTTGAAGCAGCTCCAAGAAGGGGGAAGCCCCAGACCCAAAGTACCCTTTCTTTGTCTTTCCTCGGCAGGTGAGCAGTGCTGATGAGAGGAGAAGGACTCTGACGCCGCTGGCCCTGAGATACGGCATTCTCAGCGAATCCTCACTGGGTATAAACCTCTTTGCCATGTGTGCTCGCTGCCTTTCCAGAGGGTTGTTGGTGACACCGCTCCCCCTCGCTCCTATAAGAGCTTTGCGTTGACGCTCTTTGCTTAGCCTGAGCACAGCACATGGAGGCTTGGGCCCGGGTCTGCACCTACCCCTCACAGGCTTAGCCATCAGGCCAGCGGACACTGAGGTCTGCCCTTGAACTGAGCCTCCGTCTGAGGTCATTTACTCCTACCTGCAGATGGTGTGTCCTGCCAAGACTACTGACTGCAACCCAATGCTTCTCCCCAGGTTCCCTCAGTGGGACAGACCGAGCAGATATGAAGATGGCTATTATATCAGAACACCTTGGCCTCAGCTGGGCGGGTGAGTTGGGGAATTGGGGGCAGAAATGCACTTTGCCAGGCTACACATACCCCTACAACTCCTTCCCCCTCCTGAGCAACCTCCTTTCACCATCCGATGTGTGATTGTCTTGGATGAGTCTGTTGCCCCAGCAATGCCTTTGGGTGCCAGTGCAAAGTGAGCTCCCTCCCTCCTCCATTTTCTGCCTGGTTTTTCTTTATAAGAAAGAATTAACTTTTTTTTTTAAGATTTTATTTATTTGAGAGAAAGAGAGAGAATGAGCAGGNGGGAAAGAGAATCTGAAGCAGATTCCACACTAAGTGCTAAGCCCAATGCGGGGCTTGATCCCATGACCCGAGCTGAAACCAAGAGTTGGACGCTCAGTCAACTGAGCCACCCAGGTGCCCCAGAAAGAAGTAACTTTTGAAGTTACAAGAGACCTTAGAATAGATCTGAATCTCTTCATCTTACAGATGGGAAGACTGAGGTCCAGCTAAATAGAGTGGCTCTAGTTTTGTAGCTAGTTAGTGAGAGAACTCTGGAAAACCATCAAACAGATAAAAAACACAGAGACAAAAACTACGTCTCCTGACCGCCTGCCACTGCTCCTTGTATTCACATTGCCCTTCCTCAAAGGATGGCTTTGTTGACGGAAAGAAAGGGAGAAAAGGAGGAGTCAAAATTTTTCTCTTATAATCTCTGACTGTTGCTGAAGGTCTACCAGAAGTCCCATCAACAGAAAGGGCAGATCTCATTTGAAGTGAGGCTGTGTGGGGGGAAAAATACAGTGAAAGCTCAAAATGGTTTTTGTTTTTTTTATTATGTTCAGTTAGCCACTGTATAGTACAAAAAGAAAAAGAAAAGGAAAGCTCAAAACGTGTTTTACTCAGTCACCGGCCCTATAACTTAATCCATCCCCACTTTTTTGTTAGCTTTCAAATGAATGGACTTCCTTCACTCAGCCGCCCTGCAGAGAGGGCTTCAGACACTCAGAAACCTTAGCAATAACTTGCTGAAAGACTCTGTGACAAAAATTTACAACAGAAGCTCAGGGACTATTCATTCTTAAGCCAGAAAAGAACGTCTGCTGCTTCGTGTGTGGGGGGACGTGTACATTGTGATTCTTACTACCACTGTTCCTCTGGTCTCCCTCATCCTTGAAATTGGACTGTGAGGCTGTTCTCCCTTCCAAAGCACCTGTGAGAAATAACAATAAAAACAATGGGAGGGAAAAGCAAACATTCTGTGTTACTGCCTTGCATTTAGATGGGAACTCGTATTTTCATTTTAAATGTAAATAATGCCTTTCCCTGAAGAAACCTAAGTACAGAAATGCATTTCCACTCTAATTGCTTCTTGGTGGAAAGTGAGTGGCATCCTGGTGTCATTCGGACAGCCCTGGAGTGGGCATCCGCCAGCTCAGCCTACGCCCGGCTCTGGCATCGGCTTGTTCTGTGACCTTGATGAGCGCTGGCCGTGCTGAGAGGCTCAGTGTTGTCATCTCATATTTGAAGTGATGAAAGCAAGAAAGGACATTCATTCGTTCATTCATTCACTACTTACTTTTTGAGCACTCCTCTTCCTGCCCCACTTTTTGGAGATACAAAGATGCGGGAATCTCTGTTTCACTAGATACTTCTGGGTAAGAAGGACTACCAAATCCACGGGGAGACTGTCCTTTAATGCCTGGTACTCCCCGCCAGATGCCCCCCTCCGCGGCGCCCCCTGGGGGCCGGAGCCTGGCTCTGGCGTGGCTCACCGCCGGCCTCCGGTCTTTGCTTGCAGAGTTGGCTCGGGAGCTGCAGTTCAGCGTGGAGGACATCAACAGGATCCGCGTGGAAAACCCCAACTCCTTGTTGGAACAGAGTGTGGCCTTGTTGAACCTCTGGGTCATCCGTGAAGGCAAAAGCGCAAACAGTCAGTACCATTAAGCTAGGGAAGCCTTCTCTTTCCAAAGCCCGTGCCTCTTCATCCAAGCGATTCTTCCTTCCCATTCCGGTTGTGACCCCTGCCTTTGGAACCAGTCCCTTTTGCACTCTGTCTCTGTCTCTCTGTCTCCCTCACACACACCTCTCAGGGTCCCGGTCCTCTAGGCAATCCTGTCATGAGAAGACAGGAGAACCTTGGCCTCAGCCTTTCCCCAGCTGAGTAAGAGAACAGTCACACGGGGACTGAGATGACCACATAGGTGCAGGGTGCGTGACTTCCTGTGGAGGGTCTCAAACACATGAGCACCGTCCTCTCAGGACAGAGCGGGGGAGGGGGAGCAAATCCTGCCTGATGCGGGAGTATCTTCCCTCCAACCTGGAGGGAAGATTTGTCTCACTCTTTTCAGCTCTTCCTCCACTAAATTCCCAACCTCAGGAACACTGAGAGGAAACAGAGTGTCTGCATTTGCATCTCAAATCGACTGCAAGGACCAAGGTTTTCAAAAGGACAGTACCCAATTCCCTCACTCTCATTCCCTGTGGAATTCCTCTTAGATGACAAACAACAGTCTTCCCACGCTTTGAAATTGGCCACCATTAGGGGTTTGGAAAAGATCTGTGGAAGGATGACAAAATATCCCCCAAAGCGGCAGGTAGCTTTGATTCTGACAAAAGAGGGTGCCTCCACATTCTGAGAAGATAAATCACCCCCATCCCCCACTTCCCGCCTGCCTAGTTCTCGCAGCCCCCCCACATTCCCGCCCCACCCACAATGATGAGAATCCCCCAGCGAGCGTCCCTTCTTTTCTCCCCCCTGCAGTGGAGAATCTGTACGCAGCCCTGCGGAACATTGACCGGAGTGAGATCGTGAACATGCTGGAGGGCTCCGGCCGACAAAGCCGCAATCTGAAACCTGAGCGGCAGCACGCGGACCGGGACTACTCTTCGTCACCCTCCCAGATGAATGGTGAGTGTCTCCTGGAAGGAGCTGGGGCTGAGCCTGGCGCCACTTTCCAGGCACCAGCACATGACACTTCATGAAACCATCTCTCCCTTTGGTGGGAGGTGGACCTCCACGCCCTCCCTCCCTGGTGGTGGTGGGTGCAGAGGCGAGCAAGACAGACAGGTGTGCACTCCTGGACAGAGAGGCTCCCTGATGCTCTCTGCGGAGACAGGCTCCTGGTGTGGTCCAGGGAAGAGCTGGGGTCGGGACAGGGGCTGGACTCCCCACCCCTCTCTTTAGTTCTGTGCCAGGAATGGACCCTCTTGGGGCTTGTGTTCCCATCTGTAAGACAGTCAGTGATAGAGAAGCAAAGGGCATGGAGATTTGGGCCCAAGATCTGATGTGGATAAGCCAGCTAGTGTTTTCAAAGTCCTGTTGCGACCCTTCTGTGAGGCTAAGTGGGCTTCTTTTTTTTGAGTCTAGTCTCCCCTTCTCTCTCTCTCTCCCTTTTTTCTCACCCCATCTCTTTCCTCTCCCTCTTTTTAATGTGCTTCAAGCATGGCGCAGACCCCCAGCGTGACCATTCCCAAGGGGAGGAAGCCCGGAGGCCCCTGCCCCTTGCCCCCAGGACCCCCACTTGGTGGGGGGTGCCTCCCATGCACCTCTTTCCTTACAGCGGCAGTGAAAGTAGCCACCTGCATGAAGGAGAGGGGCTGGGGTCCCCCACGGCCTCTCCCTCACTTGCCCTCTCTCCAGCCACTGGGCGCAGAAATAGCAGAGGCCCTGCTCTATGGTGGGAGCCAGGAAGCTAGGGTTCTGGTCCCTTCTTTCCTCCTGACTCCATGAGCTGCTGGGCTATCTCCTCCTCCTTAAAGTCAGCAGGTTAGAGTCAATTCCTAAGAGTCCTTACAGACCTTGAAGAAACCATTTTATTTCTCTGGTGCCCAATATGCCACCAATGGCAGCCGCACCACGCTGTCCTCCCCAGGCTGCTAGTTTTCGGGCGCCCCTGGCCACGCACTCCCGTGCTGGCTGCACAGGTGCCTGCGGCCCAGGGTCATGCCCCCAGCAGGTGAGTTCTAGGTGGCTCTGGGCGTGGAGCCTCCTTTTGCCAGGTGGAGCCTGTGCATGCTGAGCCCCCACACGTTTCTCTCGCGCGCGTCCTGTGTGTCCTGAAACACGCCATCTAGCTCCACTGGCCACAGGGCTCATCTGTTGATCACGTCCTGTCGTCTTTCTCTTCTGCCTCTGACCTCACCTGGGCCTCTAGCCTGCTCATTCTCTCGCACTGCCTGTCTCCACTGTCTCCACCTCAGCCAGTGTCCAGGAGCCGTCCACCTCCACAGATGCATGTCGTGAAAGACTTCCAGCCCTTCCTCCCCACGTGTCCCACGGCTGCGCGTGAGGGCGTGTGTGCACGTGTGTGCAGGGGGAGGGAGTTGTCTCTGGCTCCAGGGGAGGCCGCGTACTGCGCACTGCTCACTCTTCATACCTGGCATTGAAAGGCTCCGAGACAGTGGTCCACTCCCACACCCCTCAGGGGACCAAGCCAGAGCGCGGCAGGGACTGCTAAGGAGCCCAGCTCCCTTCCGCAGAGAGAGAAAGGGAGGGACGCTGAGGGATGCTAAAAACTTCAGGAAATCCACGTGACAGAGCGCTTCTCCTTTTCTCTGTGATATCTGATCACTTGGTGCTGTTTCTGTCAGGTCAGATCAGCAAGCTTTTGTTGTTTTGTGTCCCAGTTATGTACCTAGAGGCCAGCAGGCACATAGAATTACGCGAGATAAACAAGGCAGGACGACAATTAAAACTATGTTAAGGGGGTGGATCCCATGTTACATGTTCTTACCACAATAAAATTAAAAAAAAAAAAGGCATCTGTGAGCCTCCCATCAGCCGCAGGACTCGCAGGCCCAGTCAGGCCTGGGGAGGCTGGTGCCTAAACAGCGTTCGAAATACTGGTGGAAAAGGCTCTGTTTTAGTTGGTCTGATCATTTGGCAAATAGCTTTTGAACACCCACCACATCCCAGGCACTGGTCTAGCAGGAGAGAGAAATCAGTTCTCAGACAGACATGCACAAAGATCCCCTAAAAGTCTGCCTCCAGGGAGCCTACCTTCGGTTTGGAGAAACACCGTAATATGTAAGTGAATGCTACACCATACTAGCAGAGGGAGGGAGGAAGCCAGGGCGGGAGCAGGGCTCAGAGGCAGCAGGGGCCCAGCTCTTACAGACTACCCCGAGGACACTGCGTTCACTGGCGCGAGACAGAGAGCCGCTGGAGGCCCTGGCGCGTAAGGGTAGCGTGATTTAACTGCAGCTTTCAAAGGCTTCCCCTCCCTGCTTTGTCGATCTTAGACCATCACAAACTGAATGCTTCTATGCGTCCTGGCTTCCCTGTCCAGCCTTGTCACCCGTTCCACCCCTCATCCAGCAGGCCTCCTAATGGACACCATGTGCCCTGATTGGTGCTCCCCACCATGGCCCAAGCAGACACTCACGAGCAGACACCTGGCTCGGTCTGCTCTGCCTTTCTGGCACTAGAATTGGCTTCTGTGTGTTTATCCTGCCCTCTTCCCCGTCCCAGGAAGACCACCCCATATCTGGGTACCATTCTGGCCTGGAAAGAAGGAGCAGGAGGGCTGAGAGGCAGAAGGATGGGGAGAGAGCAGCCGCCCGTGGTTCTCCTGGCACTCCCCTGGGCAGGGGCTCATGATGGCTTGTCCTGCTGCCCGCCCAGCCCGCCACACAGATGTCACAGTTGGACTTTGCCTCCTTTGCACTTTACCCTGCTTCTTTGCTTGTCTAAGCCTCCTTATGAAGCGATGGGGATGAAGGGCAGGACTTGGGTGCTCTGTGCTGTCAGGGAAACAGAAACTCGAGGTCTGTTTTCCTTCTGTCCTGGCTCCTCTTGCCATAGGCACCTGCCTGGTCGGAGCAGGAGGGGGCTTAAGTTCAAAGGCCAGTTTTCTTCCCCTCCACAGGAGGGGACTGCCCTGGGCTCTTGTGTAATAAACATGAAGAAAAATATTGCCTATAAAGCCAAAAAAGAAAGAAAGAAAGAAAGAAAGAAAGAAAGAAAGAAAGAAAGAGAAAGAAAAGCATGTTTCTAAAAACAAATCAGATTTCTCATATAAGAGGGAAAAAATGGACATCTCCCATCCACACTTGTCAGTCCATTTGTTTGGTAAGTTGGACTGTGGAAATGTCCACTCAGAAATAAAATGTGTTTCACTTCTGTCAGCTCCTGAATACAACTGGTTAATGTGGCTCTTGTCTGAGGCCAGGGTGGCTGTCCACTCCTTGTCTAGCTTGCTACTAACATTGAACTCTGAGGGTGATCATTACATCTTGCTTAGCAGAGACCCAGCAGGATAACCAGAGAAGAGGAGAGACTTGGGGAGGGGCTGCGGGCCTGTGCTGTGCCCCAAAGCAGTATCTGCAGTTGCCTCTTACCTGATCTCCCCAAAATGCAACCCCAGATTGGGAAGCTCCAAACTGAGGGATGGGCTGGTGACTCAGGTGTGCCAGAGCCACATGAAACTGTTAGAAAGACAGGCATTTCTGAAACTCAACCGAAGGGACTCAGCAGACCTTATTATGGTCTGGTCCACCCTAGATTTTGTGAGATAATCCTCATGAGGATGTGCTCAGGCCTGAGGAGCATGGCTCTGACTTAATAGTAATTCCCACTGGCACTTTGTATGGCCACCTGCAGCCTCAGATCTAAGCTTATGGGGTGTGGCTAGATCAGTGGGTATCCTCTGGAGCCTGAGAGGGAGCAGTGAGGCATACACCATAAACACTATTACCAGAGGAGGGGCTCCAGAAAACGCAGGAGGTCCTAGGAGAGGGTGTGCATGAGTTCTCTTCATGGACACATTTCATTTGGGTGAAATTCCACTAAAGTAAACACCATGAAAGTTTTAAGGAAGAAAGGTCCCCAAGGATAACCAAATGAGCCTCAGGTATTCTGTGACCAGGAGAGCTACCCTCTTCCCGTCTTTATCAGGTCTTACTGAGATTCCCAAAAGCGACAGAATATTCACTTGGCTATAACCGAGGGGCTGTTTAAGATGAGGTAAATAAATAAGGACTGAATATACCCTCCTGCTTAAAATAGCCCCCCACACCTCAAAATGGGCCAAATATATGAAACATCAGTTTTCATGACTTTGGACATAAGTCAACAAAAGACAGTGATCCATGGGACATGGGAAACAATTGAGGAAAACTCTGTAATTGACAGTTTCTAGGTCATGACATAGGGAAGAGAAATCCAAGAAGTTTCCCTAGGTTGAAGAGAAGTTGTTGAGAGAGAATGGGGCAACTAGAGTTGCCGAGATATAGAGTACCAGGGGAGACATAGGTGCTTAGAGAATTCTGGAGATCTTCAGAGGGTCCCCCACAAGTTTTGGTTGAGTATTAATCAGTGATTCCTAACAGTCAGACTGATCATTCAGAGACATTGCATAGGGAACAAAAAAGGGTCTTATCTGGAAATAGAAAAAAAAAACTCGCTCTAGGTGATCAATGGTCTAGTCCTGTCTAATCAGCCTTGAAAGCAAACCTCAAAAGGATCAGATTGCTTCCAAGTTACTTACTTAACTGCATAACAGAACAAATCTCAAGAGTATTCATAGGAATACAGAAATATCTAGCATCCACCAAGATAAAATTCACAACATCTGACATCCAGTTAAAGATTATCAGACATAAAAAGAGATAGGAAAATGTGACCCATAACAGAGAAAAATCAATCAATTAAAACTGACTCTTAACTGAAACAGATGTTAGAATTAGCAGACAAGCATGGTAAAACGGTTATTATACCTGTATTTCAGGTGTTAAAAAAGTTAAGTAGAGACATAGAAAACATTTTAAAAGACTCAAGCCAATCTTCTAGAGAGGAAACTATAATGTGTAGGATGAAAAATACACTGAATGAGATTAGACAGTACAGAAGAAAAGATTAGTGAATTTGACAACATAGTAATAGAAACTTTTCAAAACTCAAAAGAAAATAACATTTTTAAAAAGCACCGGAGAGCTATAGGGCAATTTCAGATGACCTTATATTTGTAAAAATAGAGTTCCCAACACAGAATGGGTGAAAAAGCATTTGAAGAAATAAGGGCTGAAAAATGTCCAAATTTGATTAAAACTATAAATACACAGATCCAAGAAGTTCAGTGTACCACATGTGCAAGAACTATGGCAAGGCGTATTTTAAACAAACTGGTCAAAACCAGTGATAGAGAAAGTCTTAAAAGTAGCCAAAGAAAAAGGAACATGTTATGTACAAAAGAACGAAGATAAGGATGACATCAAACTTCTTGTTGGAAACAATGCAAGTCAGAAGACAGTGGAGCAACATCTTTAAAGTAGACCACATCTTTAAAGAACACCTCTAAAGTAACATAGAATTCTATACCTAGCAATAATTGCTTTCCAAAATGAAGGCAAATAAAGACTTCACAACATACAAAAACTGAAAGAATTCATCACCAGGAGACCCATGCTTCAAGCAATGTTAAAAAATAAATAAATAAAAGTCTTTCAGGCCAAAGTAAAATGACACCAGACAGAAATATGGATCTACAAGAAGGAACTAACAGTGCCCAAAATGTTAACTGCAAGAATAAATACATAATTTTCTAGTTAGTTACATTATTTCCTCACTATTTAAATCTCTTTAAAAGATAATCGACGGTGTAAACAAAAATAATAACAGTGAAATGTTGGGTTTATAACATATGTAAAAATAAAATGTATGACAACAATAGTAGAAAAGTCAAAAAAGTCAAGAGGGAAAAACAGAGGTGTACTTTTAGAAGGTGCTTATTATACTATAAAACCAAGTGTTATAATTTCATTTCAAAGTAGACTGTGATAGGGGCACTTGGGTGGTTCATTCAGTTAGGCATCTGACTCTTGGTTTCTGCTCAGGTCATGGTCTCAGGGTTGTGGGATCACCCTGCCTCAGGCTTTACACTCAGCGGGGAGTCTGCTTCTCCTCTCCCCCTCCCACACTCTCTGTCTTTCTCTAAAAAAATAAGTCTTTTTTTTTTTTTTAAGTAGGCTGTGATAGATTAAGGATGTATATTATAAGCCTTAAAGCAGCTACTGAAAAAATAAAACAAAGAATTATACCTAATAACCCATCAAAATAGATCACATGGAATCATAAGAAATTTTAATTAATCCAAAAGAAGACACGTAAAGAAGAAAAAGAGAAGAACAGATGGGATAAATAGAAAAGTAGAAATTAGCAAGTGATAGATTTAAACCTAACCATATAAACAATCTCATTAAACGTAAATGGTCTAAATACTCCAGTTAAAAGGCAGAGATAGTCATACTGAATATATAGGTAAATCTTGACTATACCCTCAAATATCAAAATATAAGTTCCTTAAAAATAAAAGGATGAGAAAAGACAAACTCTGCTAAAACTAATCAAAAGACAATTGGCATGGCTATATTAATATCAAACAAGTAGGTTTCAGAACAAAGAATATCACCAGTGATGAGGAAAATAATTGCATAAGTAGCTCATCAAGAGGGCATAACAGTCCTAAATGTGTATGCACCTAGTAATAGAGCTTTAGAATTCAGGAAGCAAGAATTGAGAAAACTGCAATGAGAAATAGATAAAACCACAGTTATAGTGGGAGATTTCAATACCCCTGTCTTGATAACTGATCGAACAAGTAGAAAAATCAGTAAGCATATAGAAGATTTGAACAACACTATCCTCCAGCTTGACCTAATTGACATTTATAAACATTCCATCCCATAACAGCAGCATGCACAGTCTTCTCAGTTGCATCTGGAACTTATACCAACATGGACCATATTCTAGACCATAAAGCAAGCCTCAGATATAGAAGAATTTGAGATATACAAAGCATGGTCTCTGACTACAGTGAAACTAAATTAGAAAACAAAAACAGGATATCTGGAAAATTTCAAATATTTGGAGCTAAATAATACACTCTTAAATAACCTGTGGGTCAAACAAGAGAGTAAAAGGTAAATTAGAATGTAGTCTGAGTTGAATGTAAGTAAGAACACAAGACATCAAAATTGATAGGATGCCAGTTGTTGTGTGTTGGACTCAGCCTATCAATAACTAATATTGTGGCTGGACCAGCCCTTGTGGTTCTTATTATGATTGCAAGATGCCCATTAGCAATAACCACCAGGAGGCCTTGGGGGGGGGGAATTTTATTACTTACAGAACTTCAAATTTATATGGCATATTTAGGGCCACATAGCAAGGTTGTGAGGAAAGAGAGCAAGCTTGGGGCTGGGGTTCTGCTTTTTGAGGGGTTGAGAGCAGGGGCTTAAGGTTTCATAGGCTCACTTTTTTTTTAAGAGTTTATGTATTTGAGAGAGAGAAAGAGAACAAGCAGGAGGGACAGGCAGAGGGAGAGGGAGAAGCAGACTCCCCACCAAGCAGAGAGCCTGATATGGGGCTCAGTTCCAGGACCCTGAGATCATGACCTGCGCCCAAGGCAGACAGTTTACCAACTAAGCCACCCAGGCGCCCTTCATGGGTTCACTCTTTATTGGTAAATTTAAAACATAAAAGTGGGAATTTAAAGCATGGGAAAAGAAAAATCCAGTGGCCCAAATGATCAGTTATTGAAATCAACCAAGATCTCTGTAACAAAGGAGCCTCAGTCAGGGCAGGTGGCCTGGCCCTTTACCTAGTCATGTGCCTGGCAATGTGTTCATTTGAGATAGCTATCTTTGAAGTGGATATCTGGGCAATCAAAGCTTAGGTCAGGGTGGCTCAGTTGGTTAAGCAACTGCCTTTGGCTCAGGTCGTGATCCTGGAGTCCCAGGATTGGGTCCCACATTGGGCTCCCTGCTCAGCAGGGAGTCTCCTTCTCCCTCTGACCCTCCCCCCTCTCATGCTCTCTCTTTCTTTCATTCTCTCTCTCTCTCAAATAAATAGAAATCTTGGGGGGGAAAGGCTTAGGTTGGTCACTTGCATTACAAAAGGTAAAAAAAGAAAAAAGAAAAGAAAACTCAAAGGTCAGAGCTTATACTACACTGGTAAGACAGTACTTAGAGGGGGAAATGTCCTCATAGGAAAACAGAAACATTCTCAAATTTTAAAAGTTAGCCACATGACAGAAAAGAAATACCCAACTCCAGCCCATGCTAGCCATCTTTTCCCACCTAAGGTAGAGGGAAAAAAATTTTAATACTTGTGAAACTCATAGTCCAAAGGCATAGAGGCTCGCTAAAAGACTGAAACCTAATCATAGGACTGGAGAATGTTTATCCTCCCCCCACACCTCACCACTGAATTAACAAAGGCCTATTCACAGCAGTTCCTTTTATCCAGGACCTCACATCTGGATATCAGGAAAAATTTATAAGACATCCCAAAAGGCAAACAACGCAGTTTGAAGAGACAGAGCAAGCATCAGAACCAGACATGGCAAGGGATGTTGGAATGATCATACTGGGAATTTAAAACAACTGTGATCAGTATGCTGAGGGTTCTAGTGGGTAAAGTAGGCATCGTGCAAGAACAGATGGGCAATGTAAGCAGAGACATGGAAACCCTGAGAAACAGCCAGAAAGAAATACTAGAGATGACACCATAAACGAAGAATGCCTTTGATGGGCTTACTAGTACACTGGACACGGCTGAGGAAAGAATCTCTGAGCTTGAGGATATGTCAACAGGAATCTTCAAAACCAAAAAAGTGAAGAAAACAAAGATGGAAAGAAACAGAATAGAATATCCAAGGAGTGTGGAGGGACTATAGAAGGCATAAAGTACACATAATGGCAATACCAGATGGAGAAGAAGGAAAGGAACAGAAGAAATATTTGAAAAAAATAATGACTGAGAATTTACCCAAATTAATGTGAGACACCAGCCCCAGATCCAGAAATCTCAGAGAACACAGTAGGATAAATGCCAAAAAGTACGCGGAGGCATATCGTTTTCAAATCACAGAAAATCAAAGATAAAGAAAAAAATCCTGAAAAAAAAAAACAGAAAACACCTTACCTACAGAGGAACAAAGATAATATTACGTCTGACTTCTCTTAGAAGCCCTGCAGACAAGGAGGAAGTGAAGTGAAATATTTAAAGTGTTGGAAGGAAAAAACACCAACCTGGAATTCCATATCCTCTAAAATTTTATTCGTCAAAAGTGAAAGAGAAATAAAGACTTCTCAGACAACCAAAAATTGAGGGAATTTGTTGCCAGCAGACCTGCCTTGCAAAAAGTATTAAAAGAAGTTCTTTCGAGAGAAGGAAGCCAGTATGGGTGAGGAACCTGGATGTACATGAAGTAAGGAGGAACATCAAAGATTAAGTGAAAATAAAATCTTCAATTTTCTTACCCTTAGTTGATCTACAGTTTGTTCAAAATGATGCTAGCAATAATGTGTTCTGTTATGCGTGCTTATGTGTCTCGTGCATGTACACACGCACACACACATATATATGCTTATGTATAAGTGAAATGAATGATGAGTGATACACAGCAGTGGTGGAAGGGATGGGAGGGAGGAATTAAGATTATTTTGTTATTATAAGGTACTCGCACTACCTGTGCTGTAGTGTTATTTGAAAGTGGACTGTCTAAGTGTATATTGCAAACACCAGGGCAACCACTAAAAAAATTTTTTTTTAAAGAAGCATAACTAATATGGATGGAATCCATAACTAATAAAAGGTGGAATCATATAAAATGCTCAATTAAAACCACGAAAGGCAGAAAAAGAGTAGAAGATTAAAATAGGCACAAAGAACAAGGGCAACAAATAGAAAACGGTAACAAATATGATAGATATCAATCCAGCTATATCAAGAATCACTTTGAGTGTCAATGGTCTAAATGTACCAATTAAAAGACTCAGATTGCATCAAAAAACGCGTCCTGTCACATGAAATATAAAGACACTTGTAGATTAAAAGTAAATGGATGGACAAAACTATATCATACTAACACTAATCAAAAGAATGCATGAGAAGCTATATTAATTTCAGACAGAGTAGACTTCAAAGCAAAGAAAGTTATCAGGGATAAAGAGGGGCATTACATAATGATAAAGAGGTCCATTCTCCAAGAAGGCATAATAATCCTTAATGCATATGTGCCTAGCAACAGAGCATCAAACTGTGGGAAGCAAAAACTGAGAGAACTGCAAGGAGAAATGGATGAATCCACTGTCAGAGTTGAAAACTCCAGTACCCCTGTGTCAGAAATGGATAGACCCAGCAGGCAGGAAATGGGTGAGGACACAGTTGAACTCAACACCACCGTCACCAACTGGATGTGACTGACGTCTATAGCCTACTCCATCCAACAGTAGCAGAATATACAGTCTTCTCAAGTTCACGTGGAACATCCACCAAGATAGACCACATTCTGGGCCATAAAACACACCTTAATAAATTTAAAAGAATAGAAATAACAAATATGTCAATGTAATTCATCAGATTAACAAACTAAAAAAGAAAAACCATGTGATTATCAGAGTAGATGCAGAAAAAGTATTTGACAAATCCGATATCCATTCCTGGTTTAAAAAAAAACAACAACAATAGCAACAACAATAAAAGTTGGGGAAATCAGTGGAACAGAATGGAGCCCAGAAATAGAACCACATACATATGAACAACTGATTTTCAACAAAAGTGCAAAGGCAATTCGGTGGAGAAAGAATTTTTACAAGTGGAGCTGGAACAATTGGATATTCATAAGCAAAAATGAACTTGGATTCATACCTTGCATCAGCATATATAAAAATTAACTCAAAGTGGATGGTAGCTTAAATGTAAAACCTAACATAAAAACTTCTAGAACTAAACATAAAACTGTAAAACTTCTAGAAGGAAACATAAAAGAAAACCTTAGAAATCTTGGGTAAGGCAAAGATTTCTTAGCTATGACACTAAAAGTGCGATCTGTAAAAAAGTGATAAATTGGGCTTCATCAAATTCAAAAACTTTTGCTATTCAAAATACACTGTTAAGAAAATGAAAAACTAAGCCACAGATAGGGAGAAAATATTGGAAATAATCATCTGATATAGGACTTGTGTCCAGAATATATAAAGAATTCTCAAAACTCAGTAGGAAGAAAACAAACAGCCCAATTTTTAGGAGAGCAGAAAATTTGAACGGACAGGTAGCCCAGAAGAGATACAGATGGCAAATAAGCACGTAAAAAGATGCCCAATATTGTTAGTCATTAGGAAAACACAAATTAAAACTACAAGGAGATCCCACGACCCCCCTGTAAGAATGGCTAAAATGGAAAAGGCCGATCATACCAGGTGTCAACGAGGATATGGAGGAACTGGCCGTCTCATCCACTGCTGGTGTGAATGTAAAATGGGACTACCAATTTGGAAAAGACTTTGCTTCTTGAGAAGTTAAAATACACCCATACTGTGATCCAGCCACTCGATTCCTAGGTGTGTACCCAAAAGAAAAAGCATATGTTCACACGGACAATCAGCTTTCTTTGTAACAGCCCCAAACTGGAAGCAACTCACATGTGTGTTAACAGGTAAATGGATGAACCACCTGTCACGTACCCACCTAACGGAACACAGCTCAGTGGTACCAATGGATAACTCATCGATGCTCTCAGCAGCATGGATGACACCCAAAGCACTAGGCCCAGTGAAAGAAACCAGCCAGAAAAGAGTACACTGTGTAAGTCCATCTGTAGAAAGTTCTGGGAAATGCAACCTAACGTACAGTGACAGAAGCAGGTCAGTGGTTACCTGGGAACAGGGGATGCAGAAGGAAGGATCGCAAAGAAACGTGAGGACATCTTTCAAGCGCTATGACTATCCCTCTTTTCGTTGTGGTGAAGGTTTCTTGGAACTTATCCAGTTATCTACTTTAAATATGTGCACTTACTGTATGTCAACTACACCTCAATAAAGCAATTTTATAAGATACTACTGGCAAAATCTAGTGACAAGACCACTCTTACTAACGGTGCCCCGAGCCAGCTGCTGAACCTCTAGTTTGCTAATCTATAGAGTAGGAGTAATATTGCTTTCCTTGTAGGGGTGTTGTGACAACGAAAAATAACATATTAGGTATGGGTTTGTTTGTTTTTTACAAAATAGATGCTTAATTAGTAATGGAAATAATATAATAATGCTTTCAAGAATAAGAAGAGGGGCGCCTGGGTGGCTCAGTCAGTTAAGCGTCTACCTTTGGCTCAGATCATGATCCCAGGGTCCTGGGATCAAGTTCTGCATCAGGCTCCCTGCTCAGCAAACAGCCCCTTTCTCCCTCTCCCTCTGCCCCTCCCTTTGCTTGTACGCTCTCTCACTCTGCTCTTTCTCTCAAGTAAATGAATGAAATCTTTGAAAAAAAAAGAAGAAAAATAATCACTTGACTCTAAAAATAACCACTTGACTCTCAATGTTCTCCTCGCATATATTCCGCAGAGATTTCCATGGAGGGTTTGCAGGCCATTGGCCCTGGTTTCCCAATTCCTTAGGTCATGGTTCCACATATAGTGACTTGGATTTAACACGGGAAGATTTGGCCCACCCATTTCTCCTACTCTCCCACCTCCTCTTTGTTCCTCCTCCTTTGGGCCAGAGCTGTTAGTCTGCGAGCGCAGTGCCACCCTCCCAGCCACCCAGCACCTGATGGTCTCTTCCTCCTTCTCATCTTGGGCCCTGGAACCACAGAGACATATAGAGATCAGTCAGGAAGAAAACTCTCCTGGGATGATGAAGAGAGGATGTATGTCAATCATACAGCATGCTTCCTGGCACCTTTTACTAAATGTCGCTGAGGTCATCTGTCCTGGCTCCTGTGTCCTCCTCACACATCTGGAGAGTTCTGCAGTAGTCACCAGGCCTATGGAGCCCCAATCCTGTTCTAGGAAAGTGAGAGGGGGAGAGGGAGACACCATCCTGGCCCTCAGAATGTACGAACCAGCTTAGCGAGGGAACACAGGACAGTTTCAAAGATGGGGGGAAATGGGGTAAGCCGAAGCTGCTGGGAAAACGTCAAGAAAACAGAGGGTGAAGAGCACCTGTCTTGTTCGTGTGCTTTTGTGTACTTGTACTCCTCAACCCTTTAGCGCAGCTCCTGACACGTAAGTGGCCCTCAGTAGCTTTTGGTCGAGCAAGTGTGTGAACGAGGATAGCCGCAGATAGTATCGTCTCCAGCAGAGAAGAAATGGGAGAGCGGGAGCTGCGTTCCAGCCTGGGGATGACGAGGGTCCATTTGTGTGGACGAAGGCCAAGCCCAGGGAAGAGCTGGATGCAGGGTGGCGAGGGGTGAATGGCAGGACGAAGAGCCTGGATGCTAGGTTAGGGGCCTCTCCGGGCACAGGAAGGTCCCTAGAGACTGTAGGGGTGGCCTCGCCCATACCCAGGGTCCTATGTTGGTGCCACTGGGTCTTTAGGCCCCAGTTCCCCAGCTGAGCTGAGCTGAGCTGAATGGAGAAGCTTGTCACACTTCTGGGCCTTTCTCCCACCCACAGATTGGCACAAGCTCTGAAGGGGAATCAGAGGCCCTCTTTGCCCTATCCACGTACCCCCACTCCTGGCTAGAGGAGAGCGGAGGAGCCAACTGACAGAACACTGCCCATTCGGCTCGCACTCAGATTCCTCATATACTTACATGTGACCCACGCTCAGGCTCCGAGTCACTTCTGAACATGAGGGAGCCCATGCCAGAGCCAAGCAGAAGACTAGCAGGCGCGCGTACCTGAGCCAGTCGCAAGGAATAGACGTATGAACAGGCTACGGTGACCACCGGGCCAGGCATGAGGGGGCCTGGGCTAGCTGGCCGCAGTCCCAGCAGCTCGCCGCTGACCGGGGGCCGGCATGAACAGTGCAGAGCCTGTGGGCCAGGAGCTCCCGGGCAGAGCACTGAAGCAGCAGCCCATGGGCCTGCTGCCTCTTGCTGCCCTCTGACCCAGCCCCCTATTCTTTTTTTTTTTTTTTTTTAAGATTTTATTTATTTATGTGACAGAGAGACAGCCAGCGAGAGAGGGAACACAGCAGGGGAGTGGGAGAGGAAGAAGCAGGCTCCCAGCGGAGGAGCCTGATGTGGGGCTCGATCCCATAACGCCAGGATCACGCCCTGAGCCACAGGCAGGCGCTTAACCGCTGTGCCACCCAGGCGCCCCCTAGCCCCCTATTCTGAGCCCTTAGAACTCTCACTCGTGCCACTTTAGATCACTCAGAGCTTCCAGAAGCAGTCTGCAACTTGAGGAAAAGTGACTCCATCTGGAGTCACTTTCCCGTTTGACGACGGCGTGAAGGGTGGGTGTTCAGTGGATCCCATCAGGCCCCTCCAAGGCAGCTTGGTTACTGCCCCCAGATCTGGGGGCTGTTCCCTCCCTTGAAGGTACCTCCCGGCCTGGTTACCCCAAGGACTGTGCTAAAGGGACATTTTGAACAAAGAAAGAGCAACATTTCTTTCTGCCCAGACATCAAGAAGTGGGCTTTCATCTGGTTGGAGACAGATCGGAGCACAAATCCTTCGGATCCAGGCTTCCTGATCTAGCGCTCTGAACTGGATAAGAAAGAATTCCAATCTCTTCTCTTTGCCCTTCTGCAAAGGACCCTTTCCTCCGCCTCCACTTCCTGGCTGTCCCCTACCCATCCCAGAGCCTTGTTTCTCCTGCTCCCGAGCCCTGGGCAGCAGCCACAGGCCTGAGCGTTGGACACTGAGCTTGGAAAGCCTCCCTACCCGGAATGTGCATGCATATCTGTGGCTGTGCCTGCGTGTGCGTGTGCGTGTGCATGTGTGTGGATTTGCACGTAAGCGTGTGTGACAAAAATCGCTTCTGGAGCATGTTGCCCTCTGTCTGCCCATCCAGGTTACTCCTCGCTGCAGGACGAGCTGCTGTCCCCTGCCTCCCTGCACTACGCGCTTCCCTCTCCACTGCGTGCAGACCAGTACTGGAACGAGGTGGCCGTCATAGACGCCATCCCCTTGGCGGCCACGGAGCATGACGCCATGCTGGAGATGTCTGACATGCAGGTGTGGTCCGCAGGCCTCACACCCTCCCTGGTCACTGCTGAGGACTCCTCTCTGGAGTGCAGCAAGGCCGAGGACTCTGATGCCACCGGCCACGAGTGGAAGCCGGAGGGGGTGCTCTCCGAGGGACCCCAGGGCCCCACGCTGGGCTCTCTGGACCTTGTGGAGGACGACACAGTGGATTCAGATGCCATAAATGGCCTTATCGATTTGCTTGACCAGGAAGAAGGTCAGAGGTCAGAAGAGAAGCTGCCAGGTCATGAGAGGCAGGAGGACTCCGCAGGTGCAGGGCAGGCCTCAGAGAATGAAGTGTCTCTTGTTTCAGGCCAGCCGAGGGTACAAGCCCACATCACAGAGTCCCCCAGCGTGAGTCGGGTGATGGAGACGAGCCAGGACAGGTAAGGGCTGGGCTGCCATGGCAGGATGCCTTCCGTCTTCCTGGGCTTCGGGGGAGAAGTGAGCGCAGAGGAAGTTGCTCGGTGCTGCCGCCCACCCCAGCGCTGCGTTCTAACTGCCCGGGAGCGAAGCAGCCCCATCTGGCGCTGGCTTGCCGCTGAAGTCACCCAGTCGGTGCTCAGATCTCTGTCCTGTGTGCGTGGAGCCATGATCTGTAAAGGCCAGTCCTTGCCCAAGATGCCCCTGGGTGAGGCCTGCAGGAGAGAGGCTTGGCGGGGGGGGGGGGGGGGGGATGCGGTTGGCACAGGAGAGGCCATGAAGAAAGAGATTATAAGGCTCGGTCCAGCAACCTCTCTCTTGAGTGCAGCTGAGAGCAGGTGCTCTGGGCCCTGTTGCCATTGGGTGCTCATGGGGAAGACCATATTTAGAAACCTAGAAGCACCAGGGCCCAGGGGAGTGACTCAGGCAGTCACACAGCCTGCATGTGACAGAGCTGATAATGGTGCCCTTCAGCTTTGCCCCGTTGAGAGTGTGAGGCTGGGGGGCTTGTTAGGGGCAGGCTGGGGATTCTGCTGGGCTGCTCCTGGGCCTACAGCAGGCAGCGGTGCGGGCAGTCAGGCAGGGGGGCTTTCGGCCAACACCGAGGGTCTCAGGCCTCAGGCCCGACTCACGTCTGTGGCCATGAGCCCACCATGCCTGGGCGGAGTGCGGAGGACCACTTTGGCCTTCCTGGACTGGCACAGGAACTGAGCCACAGTGGGTGGCTCTTTCCCCCGAGTTGCTTCCTCAAGTTTCCCTAGAGCAAGGAGATGGTCCGTGTGCTCCCTGAAGGCTGTGCACCCCCACCACAGCCCCGCGGCTCAGGTCTGGCTGGGCTGCGGGAAACCTGTGCGCATTTCCTCCTCCCACCCACCTGGCTCCTCGGGCCGCTCAGGCTGACTGGGCCCTTCCCCAGGGTCTACCCAGTGTGGCCTGAAGACTGTAGGTGGAGGGAAAAGAAAGCCATTTACAAGATGAGACAGCGAGGATTACGTCCTTTCATTTTGTTTCCCAAATGAATCCTTTGATGAGGGGGAGAATTGGACAGATGGGTCCTATGGGGATTCAGAGTGAGATGGTGGCGTCCCTGTGGCCGAGGCCATCCCCCAACAACCCGCGACAATCAGTCACTGAGCCGCATTGGCTGGGTGCGCGCCGTGCACACTGCGTGCTGGCCTAGCCACTGCTCCACGGGCACTGGGCCGCCCACGGGGGAACCGGAAGGTGTGGCGCTAGGCCTCGGTGTGGTACAGCTCGGTTCTCTGACCTCGGTCAGCCTTCCAGTGGGGGCAGGTGGATTTCGTTCATTCCCCCAACAGTATGTATGGAGGGCCTACTGTGTGCCAGGCACCTGTAAACTGTGCCTTGGTGCTGGGAAGGTGGCATTGAGCAGAACAGACAAAAGTCTTCATCTGCAAGAAGTTTATGTTCTACTGGGGACACAACAACAATAAATGAGATAAAGCCAATGAAGTGGAAAATCATTAAAAGGGAAAAGTTAGGGGCTCCTGGGTGGCTCAGTTGGTTAAGCATCCTACTCTTGATCTTGGCTCAGGTCAGGATCTTAGGGTTGTGAGAATGAGCCCCATGTTGGGCTCCGTGCTGGGCATGGAGCCTGCTTAAGATCCTCTCTCTCCCTCTCCATCTGTCCCTCTCCCCCACCATAAAAAGGGAAAAGTTAGGTGATGGTGCTAAAAAGGAAAATAAAGGAGTGACGTGGGTAGGTCGTATGTATGTGTGTGGAGAGGAGATGGCCAAAATGAGGGATAGGGTAGCCGGGGAAGCCTGAGACCGTGACATTGGAGTAAAGAGCAAAAGGAATTAAGGGGTGAGCCATGTGAGTCTCGGAGGGCAGATATCCAGTGGAAGGCCCAGCCAGCACAAAGGCCTTGCAGTAGGCACAGTCGAGGAACAGTGAGAAGGTCACTGATCACAGCAGAGTGACTGAGGGAGGTGATGGGGCCAGACATGTCAGGACTTGAGGTTCTAGGAAGATGAAAGACTTCGGCATTTACTGGGTGGAATGGGGAGCCACTGGAGGCTTTTGAGCAGAGGAGTGAGGTGATGTGGCACCTGCCTTGAGGGCAGCCTCACATGGCCAGGGCTCGAGGGAAGGGACAGGAGCCAGGAGGCAAGGGTTGCTGCTGCTGCTGCGGGAACCAAAATGGTCACTGTGCTGGCAGCCGGAGGTGCCTGTGCTCAGGATATATACTTGAAAGCTGAACCGGAAGGTTTCCTGAACAAAGAAGACATGGAGTGTGAGAGAACGAGAGAAGTCAGAGCTTACGGGTATCCTTGATCTGTCCCCCGGGAGGATGAAGACATTGTCCTGAAGTGTGAGGAAGACCGGGCAGGACAGGTTGGGGGAAGGTCATGAGTGTGGACTTGACCGTGCTGTCCCTGAGGTGCCTGTTGGACCCCCCAAAGCAGAGATGTGTAGGAGGCAGTTGGGTCTACACCTGTGTAGGTCAAGGAAGAGATGCTGGGTGCACATCTGGGCACGAGGAACACACAGATGGGGTGTGGACCAAACCGTGGACCGAACGAGCTCACTTTGGAAGTGGGTGTAGGTAGAGATGAGGCCTGAGAACTGAGCCTTGGGGTGCTCCCAGGTTCAGGAGTCAGAGAATTAGGAGAAACTGACAAAGGACGCTGAGAAGTGGTAGCCAGAGAGGGTGGGGGGAAACCAGGCAAACATGGTGTCTTGGAAGCCATAGAAGAGCGTGTTTCCAGGGGGAGAGGGGGGGCCACCTTATTGGATGAGCTCTGGGATAAAGACTGTGGAGTGCAGGTGGCCCGGAGGGCTGGAGGGGAGGCAGGTGAGGTGATGGGCATGGAGACCCGGGTCAGGGTCTGCCAGGGTGAGCCAAGTGCCTCAGGAGCCCAGGGTGGAGAGCCATCCACTTAAAGGGATGCGGCCGGTGGTACTGGTCCCCATGGGCTCGCTCCCAGTCTGGGGATCTGGGCCTCTCTGGACAGGACAGGACAGGCGGCCATGTGCTGGCTGTGGGATTTGCTCATGCACTCCCATCCCTCCGGCTCTGGAGAGGGAGGGTATCCATCTGAGCAGCCAGAGACTGAAGGGTGATCAGGTGTCCTTTCTGTCTTCCTGGACCCCAGACTGCAGGACTGGGATGAGGAAGGCTCCATTGTCTCCTACCTGCAAGATGCTGCCCAAGGATCCTG
This sequence comes from Ursus maritimus, assembly GCF_017311325.1. NCBI lineage: Eukaryota > Metazoa > Chordata > Mammalia > Carnivora > Ursidae > Ursus > Ursus maritimus. Next base: position 2,781,408 of record NW_024425341.1, read on the forward strand.
GCCAGAGGAGGTCAGCCAAAGCACACACTCCTTCCAGAGCACAGTCACCACCATCCAAGAGCTGGAACCCAGTGGGTCTCAGGAGTTTGAGAAGGTCCTGGTGTCTGCAACTGAGAGCAGGGAACGGAGACGACAGAGCCACCAAGCGTGGGTTCAGGAGGCTCAGAGCACGTTCTCCCAGATGGCAGAGGTGAGCGCGCGCAGAGGCAGGGGCGCTGGAGGGGCCCAAGGCCCAGGGCCGCAGCTCATTCAGGCCAGCCCAGGCCAAGCCTGCTTCCTTTCTTTAGAAATTGTGGCACTGACTTCACTTTCTCAAGAAGTAAGCCTACAAAGTCACGGTCTCTGCTGAGGGAAGGGAAGAGCTACCATCCCCGGAGCCCCCAGAGCCCCCGAATCTCCCAGGCAGGGCCTGTGTGGCTGTCGTGCTCGCGCTCCCGCGGCTCTCGGCTTACTCCCATGTGGCAGCGGACAGTTGGGCAGCTTGACCAAGGTCAAAGGATCGGAGGGGGGCTTTGGAGTTAGGTCGGGCTGATTCCAAAGCCACAGTCTTTGTTTTCTTTTTCCGTTGTGTTTTAGGAAGGGCGTAGAGCAGAGAGACCTGGGTGTTAGGCTAACTCTGGTCCTGCCGTGGTCCGCGTGGCCACGGACAAGCCACTCGCTTCTCGGCACCTTGGCTTGCTCACTGGGAAACGAGGAGCGCATGGATTGTTGCCAAGGTTCGCTGGCTCAGGAGTGCTGGGACCCTCTGGGTGGGGCTGAGCAGGTGGACCAGAAGAGGTGCCCCGCCTCAGTCCCGACCTCCCGTCCCTGCCCCTCTCCCACCTCCCTCCCCACACTGGGTTTGCCCTGCTGTACTTACTTTATCTATTCGCTTTAACTTCACTCCCCATTCTGATTCCCATTTTAATGTGTTTGGGAGTATTTTTTTATTATGAAAAATCGCAAATAAATACAAAAACAGAACAGCATGTTAATTTCCGTGCACGCACCACCCAGGTGCTAGTTACCCAATTATGGCCGATCCTGTTTCATCGATGCCTACCCCCCTCTTCTCTCCCCCCAACATATGTTTTTGAAACAAATCCCAGACAGCGTACTACGGTGTGCCTTTTTCCCGTACGCGGTTTTTCAGAAGCGCATCGCTGTTCCATGCCTGCGTGTTTAGTGTGTGCATAAACGATGTGTTCTGCTTCTCGTCTGGTCTCTCGTGGTTCATCCTCATCCGGGAGCTTTTCCTCCCCCCTCCCTTCTGCCACTCTCTCTTCCCTCTGCCCTACCTGAACCCGAGCCCTAGTGGGCACATTGGGGCCCCCACGACTAGGTTAGCGCCACGACACTCCTGGGCTGCCAGCTGCAAAGAACTGCTAGGAATCCAATAAGGTTTTATTTGGACTCCTTCCCTTCAAGTACGTGCCTTGGACAGGACAGGAGGCTGCGTCCGTTTTTAACCCCAGACCACCCCGTGCATTCTTGACCAGCGGGCTACTCTTTGGCACTTGTAGTATTCCTAATAGCAAGCACTTGGCTGAGAGCGCAGTGCCCTTAACTGGGTCTGATTCCTGATTCCTGGGGAAAGAGAAGGATGCCAGGAGCCTTCTTATCCCTCTTCAGTTAGCCTTTGGTGAGGGGAGGACTGGGGAGAAAGCAGGAGCCCTCCAGGGGGTCACGGGAGAAACCTTCTAGGTTCTGAGGAAGCTGAGGCCCCAGAGAGGCTGAGGGCTTCTCCAGGATCACACAGCGATCCAGTGTGAGGGCCGGGAGAGTCCGGATCTCCTGCTTCCCAGGCAGAGGGAGTGAGTGTGCAGGGCCACCAGGCCTGACGCCTTCCAGACCCGGGACAGGATTAGTTGGCATAGAAGAGCTGTCGTCCTAATCGTCTGACGGGACTCCAGGGGTGGTCATGAGGCCTGCTTAAGGCAGGGGTTTGCAGAGCATTCATTGACTAGTATTTCTGGCGAATCTCTGAAAACACTGATGGAGAGAGAGAGAGATGCCCTATAATCTGGGGCTAGGGAGGCAAGGCTGAAATGACAGTAAGACATTCTTCTCTGAGGCCCCAGATGGAACTATGTGAGGTTGGACTCTCCTTGGTTGGGCCCAAACTGAATGCTCTCCAGCGCCCAGCTCCTTTGCATGTGCGATGGGCTATTATTTCTCCAGGTGCTTCCTTGTGGAAATGAGGTAGTATTGTGTAGTGACGGAGTTGGAAATCAGACCCTTTCCTTTACTTACTCTTTGATTCTGTGCCTCCATGTCCTTTGTGTAAAATGGAAAAAGCATCGAACCTGCACGGTAGGGCTGTGGGAAGGCTTCAGCGGGTTGGTACGTTTACGGAGCAGCGCTCACTAGGCAAGGCCCGTGCTGACTCTGCCTCCTGAGCGTGCCCCCACACCTGCGCTCCTCGCCGGATGGGGTCGGAGAGCACCTCAGTCCGTCCCTGATTCCCAGAGAAGGTGCCCAGAGCTCCCCAGCCCCCACAGGGAGCGAGCTGCAGGTCACCTGGCTGTGCCCCAGATCTTTGTTCCCTCGTCCATGGGGACTCAGAGCGGCACAGCCTGATGTGGAAAGTGAAATTCCTGTGGGCCACAGCTGCCACGGCTGTGTTTGTGAATCAGCTCTGCAAAGGCGAGCCGCAAGCGCGTGGTTCCTGCTCGTGGGCGCTGACAGCCCAGCCTGGGAAGAGCCTTTGAGGACAGGCCTTAAATAGACACACCAGTTACACGCTTACGTTTAGGGTTGCTGGGCCTCGGGGGAAGTGGGGAGGGGGGTGTGCCGAGGGCCCTTGGGGCTGACGGGAATTGCATGGGCTTCCAGGTGGCCCCACCACCTGTGCTGGACCCCACCGAGCTAATTTGGCTAGGCCTGAGCAAATCACTCATCCCAGGGCTATTTTTAAAATAAACCCTTAACTCTCTCTCCAGGGTATTAGCCGGTCCCATCCCTGTGGGTGGGGGTGAACTCCATTCTGATCACGGCAGTAACCGCCCAGAGACACACACAAGTGGCCACATTCTCCCGACACCTTATTTCCTGGAGTCCCGGAAAAAGAACATTTCCGTGGGCAGAACTGCTTCTAGTGCGTCTAGAGCCGGGCAGGCCTGGGGGGTGGGGGGGTGAGGACGGGGCAGGGCGCCCGTCACCCATGGAGTGACTTTGATGTGCTCTTTCAGTGCCCGGGACACACACACCTGCCCGCTCCCTTCTAGCCCAGTTGGACAGCCCCAGCAGCTGGTTTGGGAGCTAAAATTATCGAAGCCTGATGTCACCCAGGCACAAGGGCAGAGCCCGGGGCTGCTCGGCAGGAGGGCACTCAGCGGGCAGTGCTAGTGAGGGTCCGTCCAGTCTCCCGCCGAGAGAATGCAAGGGGTCCCAGGGGCACCCGGGAGTCCGAGAGGAGAATGAGAGGTTGGCCCCCCAGCGGCCGGAGCCCTGGCCCCGCTAGTCCCCGGAGGGCCCAGCTGCTGAGGAGGTGAGGATGTGGACTTTCATCACCCAGCTCCTGGTCACCCTGGTGCTCCTGGGCTTCTTTCTGGTCAGCTGTCAGAACGTGATGCACATTGTCAAGGGCTCCCTGTGCTTTGTGCTGAAACATATCCACCAGGAGCTGGACAAGGAGCTGGGGGAGAGCGAGGGCGTGAGTGACGACGAGGAGGCCATCTCCACCAGGGTGGTCCGGCGTCGGGTTTTCCTGAAGGTAACTGCCAGGCAGGAGGCAGGGCCGAGGGCGCCGCGACGTGCGTGGGCAGCAGCTGGGGGGAAGGGACGGGACTCCGAGTCAGGAGCCGGCTGCTGCCCTGGGAGCTGGAGCCGGCGGTAGTGCCTGCTGGGACCGCCATGCGGCGCTGGTGCGGGCAGCTCAACTCTGGGACTTGGGAGGCCCGTCCTTGGCCTGCCCCTGCCCCAGCCGGCTTCAGGAAGCGGGCAGGTCACACCCAGGGCGCCGGTGTCTGTGGAAGGGCTTTCCACGCTGCAAAGGGCTGTCTGAAGATAAATTAGGTGCCTCGCTTCCTCACTCAGGGCCTCCTGACACTTGCGTGACTGCCCCTGTTTTGCCTGCTCCCCAGTGCTGCTGAGGGGTCTGGCACACAAGGCTCTTGCAAGCGTGGGGCCATCCCGTCATCAGGCCCCACAGCCCCCGGGGGCGCCTCTCACACTTGGAGCCACCGGTTTGGCTGCTGCTACTTGCTGAGTTGGAGTTTCCTGCCGTGGCGGGGATGTGTCCGACTGTGGCTGTTGGCTGTGCTCTTTAATCCCCTCGTCCTCCACCTTATGCCCAGGACACACACTGGCTAATCCTGAGTTTTCTCCTTTTCTGCAATTCTAGGGGAGTGAGTTTCAGAATATTCCAGGCGAGCAGGTGACAGAAGAACAATTCACAGATGAGCAGGGCAACATTGTCACCAAGAAGGTGGGTGCACAGAGTCCCCCTGAGCTGGGGAGAGGCGGCGGGGCTAGAAGCTGAAAGGTGCTGGGCTCACCTCCTTGCTTCTCACTGCAGCCCCAATAGAGGGTTAGCACGGCTTGGAAGGGCTGGTGCAGGTGCTGGGAGCTCTGGTCCTCTGAGGTCCGGCCTGACATTCCTCATAGCCTCTTTACCTGATTCCACCTGAATTCAGCCCCTGCTACTTTGTTCCAGAAGGACCTGGCTCCGTGGAACAGCCCGAACCTAGCCCAGCGATGTCTAGCCCTGGAAACAGCTGTCAGACGGCAGGTGGTGGTCCCCGAACTACCCCGGGCCTCCGACAGCAAAAGGCTGTGGAAATGCATTGAGCTGGTTGCAGATTTTAATTCACTAGACCTGATTTTGCTTGTCAAGCATGGGGCACCATGCTAGGTCTGGGCAGAAGGGAGAAGGAGGAGCAAAGGGGGACCTTGTATGTGCTCCCACTGTGGGGCTGCTCCCACTGAAGTGAAGCAAGAGCCCCCAGCTGTCCATCTTGCCTCCTGCAAGGTGTGCCCCATGCAGGCAGCGACGGTGTCTTGTGCTTTCATCGCCCGTCCAAGTACATGGTAGGTGCAGAGTAGACAGTGTTTGATATTTGGGTGAGTGAATAAGAGAACATGTTTGCTTGGAATCCCTGTAGATGAAAAGGAGCTGTGGGGAAGACAGCAGGACCTTATCAAGAGGCAAAGCCCTGATCATTGATGACCGGTCTGCAAATTCTAGCCCTTCTGAGAGCTTGTTTTCCACGTGATGAGGAGGGGGCGGGAGACCAGTCCCTGTTCTTGGCCACTCGAGGAAGGGCGCCTTAGGACAAAGGCTGCCTGTCCCCCAGATCTCATGGCCAGGGACCTGCTCTTCTCAAACTCTGTCTCCATGGCTTCACGGGCCTTCTGTCCCTTCCTTCTCTTTTCCAGATCATTCGCAAAGTCGTTCGGCAGATAGACTCGTCCGGTGCCGATGACACCCAGGAGCACGAGGAGGTGATTGCTGAGGGGCCCCTGGAGGACCCCAGTGAGATGGAAGCTGATATTGATTCCTTTATGAAACACGCGCAGGTACTGCGGTGGCTGCAGCCCCCCCGGGGCTCCCGCGCCTCCGGGCGCCCAGCACCTCTACCGGCTGCTCACCTGTGCGCCCGCCCACTCTGGGCTTCAGGCTGCACCACGCTCACCTCCCTCCGGTCTCCCCCTTGTGCCTCTGTGCCCTCTGGCAGGCAGCGTTTCCATGGCCTCCAAACGTTCTCTTGCCTATCTCTTGTCTGTCTCTCTGTGTGATCTGTCCTGCCTTCTGTTTCTGCTGCTGTCTCCAGGTGGAGCTGCGAGGGAGTAGCCTGCAGCCGGACCTGATAGAGAGCAGGAAGGGGGCTCAGATAGTGAAGCGGGCCAGCCTAAAAAGGGGGAAGCAGTGATCTCTAGCCCCTCCCCTCAAATGGCCTCTTTGGAGGTAATGCTGTCTTTCTGCATCCTTTCTGCATGGCCTGGTGCTCGGGGTGGCTGATGCTGGGAATGGCTGCTCACTTCCCCACGTCTCCCCGTCCTCCGAGGGAGCTCCCAGCTCCGCCACCCCCAGCGCGATGCAGGAGGAACAGGGGTGCTGTGACCTCGAGGCACAGATTGTCCTCTCCCAACCTGCTAACTGTCTCTCCAAGTCTCGACTTCCTCCGCAAGTAAACAGCCAGCAGTATCTGCTGATTGACCTCCCCGGGAGCGCAGAAATACAAATTTGAGAAGATGCTTTGATGAGTGAAAACACTCAGTCAATCTCAGTGATAATATTATCCTGAAAGCCAGGTGATGGGGTTGGAGGAGGCGGGGCAGGCCTTGGGGAGCACAAGAGAGTCTGTGTAGGCCGGGCCATGTCATCGCAAGCCCCCTGGCAGAGCTGGGACAGTGATAGAACAGCACTGTCTCTTGAACCAGGAACCCTTTGAAAGTCCTGATCAACCCAAGGCACCCGCTCTCCTCGGTGTTTCTGGAGACAGGTCGCTCCGCTGCTTTCTAGGAAAGGGTGAAGGGAACAGGCCCGAGGGGCCGATGGCGTCCTCCCAGCAAGCTAGAGGGTTGTCGAGGCTTGGTGCATGGCCTGCGGGAGCACGGGGATCATGTGGCTGAGGAACAGGGGTGTGTGGTGGTTTGCAAGGAGGGAGGGCCTTGAAGACGCCGCCGCGAAGGCTCTCCGGCAGGCCCGCGCAGTGCTGGGGGCTTCAGCGGGCCAGCTCTGACCTCCGTCCTCCCTGAGGGATCCTGTACTGAGCTGCCCCGAGGCCGTTCACTGTGCCCAGCTCGGGGCAGCTCAGTACAGGATGCGTCGGGGTGGGAGTCGGCGGGAAGCAAGGAAGCCTGGTGGCCCCAGCACCGCACTAATCAGGTTCTTGGCGTTTCAACCCCCCCAGGGCCTGGCTCTGGGCCAAGAGGAAAGCAGGCTCCGGCTTTCTGCATTCAGCAAAAAGCAGGGCTGCTGCCTCCCCAGAAGTGCTGGCTCTGGGCTTCCCAACATACCTCAGCACTTGGGCAGAAAAAAAAAAACGGACTGCATATCCAGTTATAGGATAAAATTAGACCTGACTCCTCAGCAGCTTAAGGAGGTCACAGTGTTAACCCCGGCATTGCCAAGGGTCCCACCAGGCTGCGGGTTTAGCTGATGAGCTGGGATGAGTTCTGGAAAGAATCCAGAGGTGCAAACAATTTGAAGGAGCAGGGAATGGAAGGAAAAGTGCCCTCTTCTGCCTGAATTCTCCTTATGGCAGCAGCAGCAAGCAGGGGCTCGACATTTCCGCTTCTGTTTGGCTCGGGTTCATTCTATTCATGTTCCTGAACAGGAAAGAGGGAGCCCAGAAGCCAGGCTGGGAGGAAGGGAAGAACCTAGAAAAAAAAATTTTTTTTAATTTTCAAGGTGGCTTAAACCCCCAAGGGAGATACGGTTCCAGACCCCGGAGCATGGGTGTGGGGAACGCTGGGCGGCCTGGCTCCAGCACGGCGCTGGGGCCTGGGCCAAGAAAAGGCCGGGGAGTATGCAGTGGGGACAGTGGGGAGGGAGCCAGTGTGGAAGCAGGCTCCTGCCTAGGTCCCCAAGGGCTCCACCCTCCCAACAGGACGAAGGCCGCAGAGCAGACAGAGAGGGGCTGCTGGCTCTCTGACCCTTTCAGTGCTCCCCGCCACGGACCCACAAGCCCGCACAGTCGGCCCTTAGTATGTGCGGGTTCCACACGCAAATTTGCCTACTGGCTAAAATTTATGTTAACCCCAAAGCCCACACACAGAGTGCTTTTGTGGTCATTCACAGACACACACACACCATGGTGAAAAGTTTGTGTTCAGTGTCACGTTGTTTGCATTTTTGTGCTTTTTGTTGGTTTTGCTGTTTAAAATGGCTCCCAAGCCTAGTGCCCAAGTGCTGTCTCGAGTTCCTAAGAGCAAGAAGGCTGGGATGTGCCCCATGGGGACAAATATGTTGTTAGATAAAATTCGCTGGCCATGAGTCAGGGCACTGTCGGGGAAGTGGGGGGGGGGCTAAGGAATCAACGGTGTATTAAATCAGGTGTCCTTATTCAGAAACACACATAAAACAAGGTTACGGATTCATTGTTTGACACGGATGTGGTGAACATAGGCTCACAGGAACCTAACCGGGCATTTTCCTTGAGAGCAATGGTGTTGTGTTGGCTAATTCAGTGTTCCTGGCAACTTTCCCGAACATGAACACTGAAAATGGCGAGAGTTTACTGTGTGTGTTTCAGAGTCAAAGCTGGGGCTCAGGAGTCAGATTGAAGGTTTGGTTTCTCCTGTTTCCAGGTCGTGTTGCCTTGCACTAGTCATTTGCCGTGAGCTCCTGTCCCCTTGAGGGAGATTGCACATGGTCCCTTCCACTTCAGTTGAGAGGTTCAGAAATAGTCGTGGTCCCTGGGCAGGCTGTGGTGAGCGGGCCAGGACAGCTGTGCTCAGTCAGCACGGATCCTGGCATGACCCAGGACAGGTCAGCCAACCTCACCACGCCTCGGTTCCTTAACCAGGAAATCACAGCGGCATCATGCTCTTCCCTTGCCTGTAGGATGGTTACGATGATGGATGGGGCGTGTTGGTGAAAGGCTGTACACATTGTTAAATTCCCACCCACCGTTTCTCAAAGTGTCCCAGAGTCGGGTTAAAAGGCAGATTCCTGGTCCCTGCCCCTGACCTACTGAATTAAAAATCTGGAACTCGGGATTCTGCATCAAGCTCCTCGAGTGATTTTTTAAGTGTAATGTAGAGTGAGTTCTTCTGACCAATTTTGGTTTTCCTTCCAAACATCCTAGAGGTGATGGGGACTTGGTATCAAGTTGTAGACTTGATATTTAAAAAGTGGGCTGCAAGGAACAATGGTTAGAAGTTTGTTCAAAGATGGCAGAATGCCCCCATCCCAGGTGAGGAGTGAATAGACCCCCCTCACCCATCGATTCCCCCTAGTCACCCACACATTGGAAGGGACTTTGTATCTAAGGCTGGCAAGTGGGGGGGCAGGGTGTTTTCTGGTGGTGTTTAAGAAGCTACGATATTGCTGTTTAGTTAAGGCCTGCCGGCAGGTGACAATACCAACTAGTGGGTTTTGCTCTGCGCCCCAGGAGGTAGGTCCAAGAATTCGGGTGTGAGCTGTGCAAGAGCGCCAGCGTGGAGCGGGCAGCTGAAGGGCTGTGGCAGGGGCAGCCCCGACGTCTGCTGGGCTACCCACATCCTGGGCAGGTGCCGGGTCTTGGCATTTCTCTGCATCTCCGTGGCCCTGGCTTCTGGAACTTTCAGGAAGCTGTGGCACAACAAGGTTGCTGCTTCTTCTTGTTTTCCGTTTTAAGAGACGCTTGCCATTCAGACACTGTGGTTGCAAGAGCTTGTGTTAGCTTCGACAATGGAATGTTTTACTAAGTTTAAAAGTTAAGCAATTAGTCATCTCCATGGGAAGGGGCAGGGAGGCAAAAGGTCATGTTTTATGTTGCTGTTTTAAGTTACAGACCACCCTACTCCCCAGCCATTGCAGGGGTGCGAGTCTGGGGCTGAGGGAGAGGGGAGAGGGCCACAGACGCTGGACAAGGTGGGAACAGGAGGTACCGCACAGAGGGATGGGACGGGACAGGCACAGAGCAGGACTGCCACTTCTCCCAGCTCTCTATAGGCTGAGACCTTTCTTTTGGGACAAGAGGTGCAGGGGGGTGGAAGGGTCCAGGACACAGCCAGGAGACCTGCCTTCCAGTCCTACCCCTGCCCCTGCTGGGTGCTCCCACTGGACCCATCACTGCTCCTCCCAGAGTCTCAGCTTAACCAAAGCAGTCACCATAGAATGATCTCTAAGCCTTGACCTCTCTCCTCTGCACTGTGTCTGGGCAGAAAAGTGGAAGATGGTCGGCTGTTTTCCACAGGCTTAAGGTTTTACGAGGTCTCTTGTTTGAGGTGTGCTTAGCCTTGATGGGGGGACAGACAGACCCCTGGGAAGGGTAAGGCCAGGCCCTGGCCCTCAGAGTGCTTGTGCTCCAGGCGGGGAGATGCCGCGGGTGTGACACAGGCAAGAGAGCCCAGGCAGAGTGTACACCCACATCCAGTGTCTGGGCGCTCTGTAGCTCTTTGAGACATCACCCCCATCTAATGAGCTACGGCCTATTACTGCCCTCGTTTTACAGCAGAGGAAACTGAGTCACAGATAGTGTAAGTAATGGGACCAGGGAAATTGGCAGAGACAGAATATTTCAAACTCAGGCAACCTGGCTGGCTTCAGAGGTCCTGATCTTAGCCACTATGCCCTGTGAACATTCTGAATAAAAGGTAGTGGAGGGAGGTGGGGCGCTTCCAGACCTGAGAGGAGAGAAATGACAAGGAGCCGGGGTTATCAGGGGGGCTTCCTGGAGGAGAGGTTCTGAGGGTGGTGAGAGCAGAGCTTCTGCAGAGAGGGGACTTGACGGCATCCGTGAGGGGAGGGCCGCAACCAAGGCAGGAAGCTGGTGGGCACTGTGGGTTTGGAAAGCTTGGAGGAGACCAGCTTGGCCAACAGAGAAGCCCAGGCAGCGACGAAAAGAGTCTTGCCCTCTGGGGTGACAGATGTTTTGTGCCACAACAGCAGAAGGCTAGTGTTTTGCTGTGTGGCAGCCTCTGGTGAGGAAACTAGCCCAGTCCTCCCATCCCTGGAGAACCACTCAGAGTTGAGTTCACCTTGACCCCCGCCAGCTTCCTCCGCAACCGTGTTACCTGTAGGGTCCAGCACAGTTCCGTGTCTGGGGACAGCTCTGCTGCAGAATGAGTCCCTGCCTCTCTGTGTCCCTTCCCACCCTGCCCAGGAGATTGTCAGCTCCTCCTTATTTGAGCGTGCTCCTTTTCCGCATCCAGCACCCTGAGTGGCTGGGCTCGGAAACATGGAGTTCTCGGCGCAGGCTGGAGGGGGAGCAGGCACCATCCGGTGGCGGGAGCACGGTGTCCCTGTGAATCGCAGGCTGCAGAAAGTGGACTCCAGCCTGCACGCGAAGCTGCTGTTCTCCAGCCAAACATACATAATACCCTGCGGAGAACGCACCTGTTTTGTCAACGAGCTCTTAAAAAAAAGATCTCTTTGCCACAGCAGAGGTTGTCCAGCCATGGGGCGCAGGGAGAGGAGCCAGAGGCACTGGCCAGGAAGAGCTTGTGGACCGGCGCCACAGAGGGACGGTAGTCCCTTGAGGCCCCAAGCTCCTGAGGCTGTCTGTGAGCATGTCTGCTCCATCTCTGGGTGCTTGGGGCTGGCACTGAGAGATACCAGTGCCTGTGGGCTGAACTGAACCGAAAAAGTGGAGGGCACTGCTGCCCTCTTTAGCACAAGCCCTGGCTTATGAACTTGACCCCTTCCCTAGGTCCAAGGATCTACTCAAGGGGATTTCTCCCCAGGGGACTGCAGGCGTGGGAGCCTCCGGCCTGCTCTCTGACGCACAGAGCACACACACAGAAGGGTTTTCTGGGGAGCTCGTCCACTCGGGCAGGGGACCCAGGCAGGCTTGGGCAACCATCCCTGAGAGGCAGCCTCTGGGCTGGGGAGCCGGACAAAGACGGCTGGCAGTTCAGGAAGGTCAGGGCCTCTGAGCTCAAGGTCTTTCACCTCATTGCCTTGCTTGGGGACGCTGCTTTCCTGAATCAGATCCGGCCCCAGCAACCAGCACAAAACTCAGTAGTTGGTTTTTTGCGGGGAGTTGCACCATTAGATCCTAAGTAACTCCTTCTCTCTTTGTGTCCCTCAGGATCACACCTCGACACCCAACCCTTGAACTCCACACACTCTGCCATGCACACGGGAGGAGAGCTGGAGCGGAGGGCTACGGAAGTGGCACACCTGTTCTCTAGGCTGACGGCATGATCTCTGTAAGGGACTTCCTTTAGTCTCCTATCCGCATGAAAGACTGACTGTAGACGCATGACCTACAGTCCTCAATCCTGCCTCTAGCGACGACGGATCTCTGTTGGGAATCAGGACAAACGCCTCAAGAAGGGGGGTGGGGAGAGAGAGAGGGATAGAAAACCAGCGCGAGAGCATGTGAACGCAAAAGTGAACAAGGGCTCTTTTGTGCTTGGGGATGATATATTTTTTAAAATCATTTTAATTTTGACTTGTTACAGGGTACTTTTTTTTCAACCTCATCTGTAGGAAATCCATGTGGGCTTCCTGGAAAGAAAAAAAAAAAAAGAAAGAAAGGAAACTAGGCACAAAATCAGTTCGGCACCTTAATCCCATGTCCTCATCTGCCAGCCTTCCCCACCGCCACAAGCCACAAGCGTCCATTCCATTTGTGACATCCCATCCCACTCCCCAGGGGGCCACTCCTCCCAGAACGTTCTACATGACATTCAGGACACGCGCATAGGCACACACACATACACACACACACACACACACACACACACAAGCACCTCTCCCCTCTCCTCAGTGTACACACAGATTTTCCTGTGACGTCCGAAGCTGTGTAGAATGTCCTGTGGACAAACTGGAATTTTTTATGTTGTCTCTCTCTCTCTGCCAGTTTTAGTATTAATCATCTTCCAATGGAAAATCATTACCTTGAGAGTACATTCGGGGTTCCTTGTGTTAGGGACTAAAGAATCTGAGGTGAGGACCCCCCAGGCTCCGCTGTAGGGCTCAAAGGGAGCCAGTGCCCCCTCTGAAAGGGTGTCCTCTCTCAGCTGGGGGCGGGCCGGTGGCTGTCCCAGGATTGCACCAGCATGTTCAATAGAGAAGAGGTTTCCTATATCTTCAAGCACTTATACCATAGTCTGTGTTCAAAGTGTAAACTGTACAGTAATCAGCCTTGTGTATATGAAAACAATAAATACTATGCAAACCAATAGAAACACTTCAGCAGTACGTACAAAGCACTAAGAGCTCAGCTCCTGAGGACTTCTCCAGGCTGCGGGAGAAGGAGCTACAGCCTGTCTTTCAGTGAAAGAGGAAGGAAGGCAGTAGGGCTAGTGAATGTATCTGTCAGTTCTTAGACGTCAGCCACACACCCCCCCCCCAAGGTCTCCCAGAGCCAACTTGGTGCTCTAAGTCCAGGCAGCCCACAGGATGGGGGGCCTAGGCCGGACCGCCTCAGTGCCCCCACTCTGACCAAGCCCCTCTGCCCCACTCGGAGAGGCGGCCGAGGGGCCCACTCCTGGCCCCAGGCGTAGGGGCAGGAGAGCCGGAGGAGGAGAGAGCAGCCGGCCACCTGGAGGCCCCCGGGCTAGGAAGGCGCCCCTCCTAGGCCAGCCCCTCGGTCAGAGCTGGAAGGAGACAGCTGGCTGTTCCTCGCCTCGGTGCCACCAGGGAAGAGCCTTAAAGTTCCACGGGAGCCTCCGGCAGAGCGAGGCCCGAATCAGCACAATCCGCCCCGCCCGGCGCGGCGGGCGCCCTCTAGGGCCAGGAGAGCGACTGGCAGGCTCTTCTCGCTCACGGGAGCCTTTGTTTGCGGACATCCCGTCCCCTTCCTCCCTGCCGCTCCTCCGAGGCGGCCTCAGACACATCCACCCTTCCAAGTAGCACAGAAGCTCCCTCACGACCGAGCCCCCGCGGCCCTGGTGCCCGTCACCAGCGCACAGGCCCCACGCGCCCTGGCCGCCCGAGCCGCTCCGCTCCGACCCGGCGGCTGGCGCTCCGCTCTGGGAGCGGCGGCCCGGGCGCGGGAGGCCACGCTGGCGCCCAGGGCTGCGTCCCGGCAGCGCGGCCCCGGCCCTCGCGGTGGGGCGCCCGAGCGCCGCGCTCCTCCGCGTCGGGCCGGGGCGCCCGGTCGGGCGGGCTCGGCCGGGGGACACGGGGGGGCGGGGGGAGCTCGGCGGGCCGCCGGCCCCGGGAAGCCAGGCTCCGGGCCCGCCTCCCCTGCTCGACTCCGCACCGCCCCCCGCAGGCCGCCGCGGCAGCCCCCCGTAGAGCCCTGCGTGGGCCCCGCGGCTGCAGGCTACGCTTTGGCACCTTCCGCTGCGTCCGGCATGGCTGCTTGGCCCGCCGGCCCCGGGCCCCGGGCGGCATGGCTGCGCACTCCCGTTGCTAGTAGGAGCTGTTAGCGGAGGAGCTCGGGGTCTCCACATGATGCCTAGAGAATGCTGCAGTCTGCACATTAGACGCTTTTTAGAAGTTTTGGAATTACCTTGATTTTTTTAATTGTTATGAAAATGACTCTTTTCTTGACTCTCTCCCAAATGCTCTGTTATCGGGAGAGAATCCCCCCACCCCACTCTGATGTATAGACCATTCTCCCTACACCAGCTGAACAAATGTCAAAATTAATAAAGAAATTGACTCACGGCACAGGGCTCCATCTCTCCTTCCTGGCTCGGCCTGTGGAATCTGAGGTGCTGGGGCAGGAGTGAAGCCGGGGTTGGGGCCTGAAGGAGTCTGGGGGTGGGATCAGTCAGCAGGCAGGCCTGCATCCCTGGGGGGTGTCCACTTCCTGGAAACCTGGACAGCCCCTTCATCAGACCGCCCCCCCCCCAGAAGCCCACCAATCCCCTGGGCTTGGTAGAATGGATTTCTGTCGCCTAAGGATTACCATGAGATGGGGGCAAGTCCAAGGTGGGTGGAGGGGGGCACCTCACATCCCCAGGGTGCATGGTTGGACCCACAGTATACACTAAGGGGGACCCCCCAGGCCCCCCTGTGAAGGTGTCTGGCCCCTGCACTCCATGTCTTTCAAAGTTCAAGAACTTTTGAGAAAATTGCCCTCTTCCTCACTAATTCCTAACACTTCATGAGGCTGGTCACCAAGCTGGCCTCAGTTTTCTCATCTGTCAAGTGGGGGAATGGATTAAACACTTGCTAAAGTCTCTTCGGTTTGTCATTCTGGGATTCCCGAACGTGAATGCCTTTGTCAAGCTTGGCAGTAAAAAAGAATCAAATCATTTGCTGCAGCTTTTCTTCCTCATAAGTTCCCATTATTAGGGGGTGACCAAGTCACAGTCACAGTGTTCTAGGAGCACTGCCAGCCCTTACTCGGAATCTGTAGCTTCTCTCTCAGAAAAGCCATCCTTGACCAGGCGCCAGCCATGGCTGTGCAGCCGCATGGCCCAGAGGGGTTTCAAAAGCACGGTTTCAGGATCACAGTCACCGGGGGGGGGGGGGGGGGGTGTCAGGCAGCAACACTGGGAATCGGAATTAAGTTTCTCAAATGCTTGTGATGGGCTGCCTGGTAACACAGCCAACTCAGAGAGGTAAGATCATTTTTTCTTGTTTTCGGTCTAAACTTCTAGAGACATATTCTCCACAGCCTGCGTGAGGTCTTTCTTGCATTGACCTCCACCATGTACACTGCAGAGAACACGGCTTGGAGCAGCCCCCTCCACCAGGAACAGAGAACAGCAGCGTGGGGAGAGGCTCTGCATGCAAGGAGCGCCCTCCCCAAGGGCCGGGTTCAGACCTCCAGCTGGAAGCCTAGGAGA
The DNA here is from genome assembly GCF_017311325.1 of Ursus maritimus. Lineage (NCBI taxonomy): Eukaryota > Metazoa > Chordata > Mammalia > Carnivora > Ursidae > Ursus > Ursus maritimus. Next base: position 2,796,735 of record NW_024425341.1, read on the forward strand.
AGGCCAGCATAGGGCACCTCTTTCCTCCCACCTGCCACAGTGGGACCACGGGGTGTTGAGACAGCCAAGGAGCCCACGGCCTGATCAGGAAAGGCTTTGGAACTGACTGGCAGAGGAGGGACAGAAGTCTGTCTGCCTGACAGTCATTCATGTACTGTCATTTGACGTGTTCAGACCAGTGGCATGCTGGTTTCCACTTTTTAAAAAAACAAAACAAGAACCAGAACTGTAAGGCAGGGCGCTGCCCCACAGAGAAACAACCGCGTACTCACCATGGCTTCCCTGTTGGTAAAACGGAAGAGGGCCCCCAGTAGAGCCTTGTATGTTGGAAACATTCATTAGAAAGAAAGGCATATGGGTGCTCTGCCACTCAGTCTAGTCCCACCCATCAAATAATATCTGAGCACCAACCAAGTGTCTGCCAGAGGGACCCACCACTGAATCAACAGCCATCTCAGCCATCCGAGCTTTCCCCAGGTGCCAAGCTAGACAGAACAGGGCAATGGCTCCAGCAGAGGCTCAAGTGATTCCTCGGAGGAGGAAGGTGTGAGAACAGAGGGAATCAGGAAAGGCTGCTCGGAGGAGGCAGAGGTGGGAAGAGCCCACGCCCAGCACACGCAGAGCTGCTCCACTCCTGCCCCCTGTCCCAGTCTGCTGGCTGGCTCCACTCCCAGGCTCTCAGGCCCATAACAGAGATTCACAGCCCCACTCCCCACTGCCCCAGCCGAAGCCCAGCCTCCCCACTTACCCATCTCAGCTCGGAGGAAGGAAACGAAGCATCCACACTCAGACTCCATATTCCCCCACTGCCTTGGGCCTGGGCACCCCAGGACAGCACCCCCTGAGCCTGGCCTCCTTGCCCTCAGGGGAGCAGCTGCAGGAACTGTACCTTCCAGCTGCCTCAGGAGCCTCCAGGGACCCCAGGTACCCACCTTTCCCTAGATGCTGGACTTGGGGAACCAGGAGCAGGTAGACCCTCTGAGAATGAACCGAGCTTCCAGAGCTCATGCTCTCTCTCTTCTCTTCTCTCTCTCTCTCTCTCTCTCTCTCTCTCTCTCTCTCTCACACACACACACACACACACACACACACACACCCTGGCTGATTTTACAGTCAATCTTTCAAAGTGCAATTTGTCTTGGAAAAGCCAATGTGAGGCCTGTGTGGGTTTCAACCAATGGCGCCGCACCTCTCCCAGCTCAGCCAGTCTCCGGTCTGTATTCTAATGGGCCCTATCTTTATCAGGGAAATGTTGCTTCTCTGAACTTAAAACTTCTCATGGAGGGTCCCCAGACTCACAGGCAGAGGAGGGGTCTGAACTGAGGCGTGGGGAGCCGCCCTTCTCCAGGACGGACAGGGAGAGAGCCAAGGGGCGCTGGTGAGACCTCTCACCTGCCCCGGGAGCACCTGACTTCCGAGCCGCTGACGTAGGTGCTGGTCCCAGGGCCAGGGCTGGGCCGGATGCCTTAGGTAGGAGGGCAGACTGGGGCTCGGGCCGCTCTTGACCCTCCAAACCTGCCATGGGCTTCTGGGTCAGAGCTCGGGGTCTCTGGCTTTAGGGGCCTGGATTTGGGCTTCTCACCTTCCCTCACCCTGACCCGAGGATCATGGAGTCCAACCTGCAGGGGACGTTCCTGCTGAACAACACGCCACTGGCTCAGTTCTCGGAGATGAAGGCCCCCGTGTGCCAGTACTCGGTGCAGAACTCCTTCTACAAGCTCAGCCCTCCGGGGCTGGGCCCCCAGCTGGCTGCCGGGACCCCCCACGGGATCACAGACATCCTGAGCAGGCCCGTGGCCACGCCGAACAGCAGCCTCCTCTCCAGCTACCCCCACGTGGCAGGCTTTGGTGGACTCGGCTCCCAGGGGGTCTACTATGGACCCCAGGTGGGGAATTTTCCCAAGGCTGGCAATGAGTACCCCACCCGGACCCGGAACTGCTGGGCGGACACAGGCCAGGACTGGCGAGGCGGGCGGCAGTGCGGCAACAGTGAGTACAGGGCGAGGCTCCATCCCCACCCCCGCCCCCGGCCCCCAGCCCTCAGCCCCCTCAGGATCAGGGGAGGAAGAGGTGTGGGAAGGGAAGGGAAGGCTTACAGGGTGGTCCATACCTGCCAGCTGCCTCTCCTCAGCCACCATCAGACACCTGGAGCCATGGCTCGCTGTGGGCACGACTGAATTCTCCCCCCCCCTGGGCCCACCCCAGCTCTGCCTGGACCGGTGTCTTGCCCCTCACCACCCACCCTTACCAGCAGCCACCTCAGCTGCCCTCCTAGAAACCTCGGGGGTCTCCAGGTCTGGAGAAGACCACATAACCCACATTTGCCTAAGGTGGAGCCCACCTGGCCGCTCACCTTCCTTCTCCTGCTCCGAGCCCATGTCACTTCTTCATCCAAAGCAGGCAAGTGCTGTCCCCAGTGACAAGTTGCCACAGCATCACCTTCCCAGCGAGCCCACTCATGCCCTGACACCATTCCAGGCTACAAAACGCACTCTGCTCCCATCTTGGTCCCGCCTGCGATTGAGGGGTTGGCTTGCCACCATCCTCTTTGGGGCTTATGTCAGCAGGAGCAGTGACAACTGCCCAGGCTCTGGGAGCAGCTGCCGAGTCAAGTCAGACTTGGCCCTAGTTGTTGTGGGGGTCTCTGTACCCTACCATGCCCAAACCTGTTTTCAGGGTACTGGTGTGGGGTCCCCAGGATGCCAGTCAGGGCCCAGAGGCCATGGCAGGACATGCACGGGCAGGTGAGGCTCACCTGGGAGGCAGGGAGGTGGCAGTGGCTGCAGGAGCCATCCCTGTGCCACGGAGGCCCAGCCAGGACCAGGCAGGGGCAGTGGCAGAGGGAATTTCCGCTTCTCTCTGACCTCGGGGCTGCCCCACCGCAATGTGGGTGGGGCCCACCAAGGAAACCCCAAAACACATCTGCCTCCCCATCTGCTCGCTGCTCCGGGTGGTCACACTGCCTGACAGCCCACCCCTCCTGCAGCCTGAAACATGGCGAGTTCCATGTGGGTGAAGACCTCATCTCTTGGAACTGGTTTTGGGGGTGCTTTAGGCCTCAGTCTCTCACACCTCCATCTCCCCCTCCCCCCACCACACACACTCTCTCCACACCCCTACTCTTCAATCCCAAGTGCACAGCCACACGCGGGAAAATATCTCAGTCAGTGGCTGAATTAACACAAAGGGAGAGAGGACCGCAAATGACAGTTCTCTTGGGAAGTTTCTTCCCCATCCAGTGCCTCAGTTTCCTTACCTATAACATGAGGAGACGGGATGTGGGCTGTGGGACTACACTGAACAAGGCCCCACAGGTGGGCCTTCTGCCTCCCTGGAGCCCTGCTGCCCTCCCTCCCAGCTCCTGCCTGAGCGGCTGGCTAGCTGGACAGGGGCAGGGGCCCGAGCCTCTGTGTGCAGACTCTCCAGTGTGGTTGAGGCCACATGACTTCTAGGCCTGGTGACAAGGGAGAGCAGTCACTTGGGGCCTAAAGCTCTGGTCTTCTCAGAAACCTGGAAAATGGGGTCCCAAGAACAAGGGATTTGGCAGGGGAGGAATTTCCAGACCCCTTGGGGCCCTGACTGTTGGTGGAAGGCACCTAGTCTGTGTCTTGGTGAGAAAACCGAGAACGTCCTGTTGCCCCTGGAGGGAGGGCATCATCACTGAGTAGTGAAAACATTGCCCAGAGAAGGAGTCCAGGGCAGGCTGTACACTCCCTCTGCCCCTAAGTAGCTCTCACCTGGGCCAGGTGCCCTCTCGGGGTCCCTGTCCGTCCAAACGTGGCAGAAGTCAAGGTCACTATCGTCAGGACGCCTGGAATGCCACTTGTTAGCCGTGTCAGGACAACCCCACAATCTCAGTGGCTGCTCCACAGGAGAGAGCTCGCCCAGTGGGAGATGCAGGACAGGGCTGGTACCCCTACTCATGCCGCTAACCACACACCTTCTTCCTCCCACCAGCCCCGGACCCCCTGAGCGACAGCATCCACAAGAAAAAGCACACGCGGCCCACCTTCACGGGACACCAGATCTTTGCCCTGGAGAAGACCTTTGAGCAGACCAAGTACTTGGCTGGCCCTGAGAGGGCACGGCTGGCATACTCGCTGGGGATGACTGAGTCACAGGTCAAGGTGAGTTTGTGCGGGAGAAGGTGTCTGCCCCGCGGGGAGCAGCCTGCCAATGGAAGAAAGCCGCTTTGGTCTCCCAGCAACTCCAGCTCTGGGCGGGAGGCTGTCCTGCTGTCTGGGCACCGCCTGCCCACCTCACCCCAGAGATGGCGGTAATTCCCGTAACCAAAAAGATGGCTGTCAATACTGCTCTCAGCAACCTGGAGGTGGGGATTCTTACCCATTTGACATATGAAGACACAATCTCAGCTGAGCCTCTTGCTCAAGGTCACCTGGCTGGCTAAGTGCAGAGTCGAGGCTCAAAGCCAGCTCTGGGGGGCACCCACCTAATGCTTTCCCCTCCTCTGCACAGTGTTGGCCAGGAATTTCAAGGGCTGATGGCAGCCTCTGGCCCAGATCAGGGGTCAGTCTCTGGGCCACGTTAGAACTGGGTTTATAGGCTTGTTGCATCAGCGGGCAGGACGAGATGGCCTTGGTTTGCCAATAAGGTGAAGATAACACCACCTTCCAGGTCCACCCAAATGAAGCTCGGATGGGATACGGGCGGGGGGGGGGGGGTAGGCACCCTCCAAGTGGCATGCAAGGGCCCTGCTTACACTGCACGCCAGGGAGCCTGAAATCGTGACCAGGCTTCTCCCTCCAGGCTCCCAGAGGCCACTGTGATGCTAGATCTCTCCTGAGAGAGTTGGGGGGGGGGTCCCAAAAAGAAAGCTATGCCCAAACTGCCCAGCTCTGTGACATGGTGACAGGTTTAAGGATAGAAGAGGGAAGCACAGTGGCAGGTGGGGACCCACGTCTGGGCTCCACTGACATCACCAGCCACCTATCTCTGCACCTCGGGGGGCTGGGACGGAAGCCACTGCCCTCTTACTGCATTCTTCAACTATCTTAAGCAATGACAATATGTTACTTTTAAAATTAGGGGGAACTTATTCATGAAGTTCAGCAAAGGTCGATGAAGCTCAAGAAGGGACGGCTCTTGAGCACCTACTGAATGCCCTCACCTGGGCATCTTCCATCCAAGTGCCCCAGGTGGCAAAGAAGATCCGCGGCAGGGAGGGCCATAGCTAAGCAGAAAGCTGCACTTACACGCATTTGCTTTTATTTTACCTGCACACCCCCCCCCACCCCGCCGCCCAAATGGTGTGAACATTACAACCTGGTCTATTACTGAGCCATTTATTTTACTGTAAAAATAAGGATCGAGCGTCCTTGCCGCCGAGCGGAGTCACCCTCCTAAAGGGGGGCCCTGTGTATGCTGTGCGCGTACGAGCCTCAGCCTCCTTCTCCACCTTCTCCAGGTGTGGTTCCAGAACCGAAGGACCAAGTGGCGAAAGAAGAGCGCCCTGGAGCCCTCGTCCTCCACCCCTCGGGCCCCGGGCGGCCCGGGCGCGGGCGGGGAGCGCGCGGCCTCGGAGAACGAGGACGACGAGTACAACAAGCCGCTGGACCCCGACTCCGACGACGAGAAGATCCGGCTGCTGCTCCGCAAGCACCGCGCCGCCTTCTCGGTGCTCAGCCTGGGAGCGCACAGCGTCTGACGCCCGGCCCCGGCCCCCAGTCTCCGCCGCGCCCCGGCTGCAGCCCCTCCCCTGCCCCTCCCGGGGGTCCGGGGCCCCCGGGAGGAGGAGGAGGTGGAGGGATGGGAGAGGGCGAGCGGGAGGAGGCCAGGGGGCGGGGGCTGTGGCGGCGGCAGGACTAGCCCAGCTGAGGGAGGGGGGAGCAGGACGGGAGGTCCAAACGCGGCCTGAGACCCGCCCCCTGGGGGCCGTCCTGCACCCCTGCGGCCCAGGCCTTGCCCTGCCCGCTCCGCAAATGCATGAGTGCACAGGGAGATGAAAATGACCAGGCTCTGCGACCAGGAAAGTGGCAGTGGGGTCCCGGACGTGCCACTGTGACCCAGCCGTTGCAGGGGGGCCCACCCCAGGGAGGGAGTTGTTCTGGGGCAGAGGTCTCCCTTCTGGCCTGGGAGCTGGGAGACCAGGTGCTGGGTCCAGGTGGGCTCTTGGCTGACCGCAGAAGAAAAGCTGGCATGTTCGGGTACCCTCCTCCGTCCTTGGCTTAGGAAGCATCCCCCTGGAGGGGCCAGAACTAAGGTCAGAAGCCCGGCTGGAGGAAATCCGCCTCAGGGAGGGGACGTGGGTCCCAGCGAAGGAGAAACGCCCCTGACACCCTGACTCCAGGATCACATCCCTGGAGGGCCTAGTCCTCCTGGCCCCCTTTCTCCACTCTGCCCTCAGTGGGGATTTCCCCAGAATAGGAAGAGACCAGACCCACCCCCCCTCCACCTGGCTGGGAACAAGGGATGTTGGAGGCAGAGGCAGAGAAAAAATGAGAGAGTGCCAGGGCCGATGCTGCACCCCAGAGCTGCCCACCTGGATTTGCCTCAGTGCTGATAGAGGACAAGATCACCTGGAGAGAGGGGAGCTTGGCAGGGCTGCAAGGGACCTCAGAACCCCCTGCTTCTCCAACTGGGGTGCCCACACAGGAAGGGAGAGGCCCCTGCAGGGTCGGGCTGCACCAAGGGCCCCCCTCCTTTCCTTAGGCTGCCCCGAGGCCTGGCACTGGGGGCGGTGCAGTGCAGGGCACGGGTGGGCTGGCATTTTTCAGCCCAGGTGACTCATAGTGGCGGGCAGGTGGGAGGGGTGGGGGAGGCGGGTGGGGGCTGGCTAGAGGAATACAGCCCAAAAGGGACGAAGCGTTCGCCCATCTTTACTGGCTTTTAAAATATAAAGAGTAAAAATAAAAGTCCCAGAAACTTCCCCATGGCTCCTGTGCGTCTGTGCCCCTGGCTGAGGAATCCCAGCAGGAGGGCTGTGAGACGCCCTCTCTGAGGGTAGGTCTCTCTGCTCCCAGGCCGGGGGATCCGAGCTCTGGAAGTCTGGAAACCTTGCACAACGCTGGTCAATCTGAAATCCCATCGGTCAGTGCCAGCCACTGTCACAGGTGCTGAGAAACCCAAGACTTGAACGGGGTTCTGACTTCCAGGAATCCATAGCCTAGTGGGGGAAAAGGTCCATTTGGGGAACTAGAAAAAGAAAAGATGAGGGGGGACAGAATAGAAGCACTGACAGTAGCTGAACACCCCTCTACTAAATTCTCCCACGTGGAAGGCCTGGATGACCTTACCTGACCTCACAAGGAACTTAAGAGGTAGGGGTTACGTTCAAGGCATGGATGAGGGAACCCGGGCTCAGAAGGCACCTAAGCCGAGTCCCAGGAGTGGGAATGGGGGCAAGCAGAGAGCGGATTCCAAGGCTCTCACATCCACTTGCCCCAGACGCAGCCCTTCTGAGCTTTTTCTATAAAATGAGAGGCCAAAACAAGGTGTACTTTCAGAACCCTCCCAACCTGAGTGATCCATGCAAACACCAGCATGGCCTGAGACCCCTTTGCTGTCCCAAGTCCCTCAGTTTGTCCCTCGGGCCCCCAGGGCGGGAGACTCTGGCCCGGGGAATCAGCCTGGAGTGGGAACAAGGGTAGGAGGAAGACCCCAGCTCGGGCCTCTTGGAAACTGAGGCACCAACCTTTCATAATAACCCTAGGGGACCCAGAGGACAGGAGTGACTGACAAGAAAACATAGAATGCTTTTAAACATTAACCTTCAACCCAAAACGATGGCCACGCTCAGTCTCTCTGGAGGTAAAGTGGGAAGGAGACGAGAAGACAGCTGTAAGGACAGAGTGCTGTCTCTGGAAGCCCTGAGCCATGGGCTGCACCGAGGAGCGCTCCGCTGACACGTGGGGCCTGAGCCGGGCCCTGCGGCCATGCTGGGACAGCAGCCCGGGAGCACCTGGGGAGTCACTCAGCACAGCCCCCCAAACACGAAAAACCTCTGTGGGCTCTGGGAGCTGGGTGCTGCGCAGTGTCTCCCAAGCACCTTGAGAAGAGCATGGGGCCTGCAGGCCAGGAGGAAGTGCTGCCATCATCCACGTGCAAAGTCATGAAGCAGGTATGGAGGAGAAGCCAGTGACACCCCCCCCCCCCAATCGAGCTTGTTTCCTTCTTTTGTAAGCATATTATAATCCCAACTGCTCTCTTATAGCTGTAATTCTTGCATGTCTGATTCAGGTCATTTGGGGTCAGTATTAAAACAAGCCCGGGGGAAGTTTTTTCCTGGGGAGACATTTGCTGAGCTAAACAAAATCTTCTCCAGTCTCCAAGTTCTGGGACACCTGCCATTGGAACCTCCGGCTCAAAGACTCCATCTTGCCCACCTTGCTTGCCATCTCGTCTACCTCCCTCCTGCTCTCACGGGGAGCCTGAGCGCAGGCCCGCCCCTGCCTCCTACTGCACTCTGACGCAGGAGAAGAGCCCGAGGTGAACGGCCCAGATTCCTGAGGGTCATTGGAATACGTCTTGTTCTCTGCAGATGTGCACCTGTGTGTGCGTGTGCATGTGTTTATGGGTGTGTGCACCTGTGTGCCTGTGTGTGTGTGCCCGTGTGTGTGTGTGTGTGTTGCTGGGGAGAACTCAAGGCTATGGCACTTCATCTATCATGAAGAAATCATAAGCCCTAGACATTCTGTGCCTGGTTATAAAAGCGATTTCTTGTACATCCTGAGTTCAACAAAAATCCAAAGTTATTTTGGAAATTTGTGTTCTCGCGACTCCTCTCCTACCACATCCCAGACTTTTCAGGGATGAGACAAGGGGCAAGAAATTGAAACCTGTGTTCCCAATAGCCACAGAGTCCCGCTCTGATGGGCAGCCCAGCAGGCTCTGGCAGGCAGGTGCAGATTCAGCCCCAGCCCTCCTATCGTGGCTGTCAGTGTTAGAAGGACACAGGACATGTCCCAGCCAGCCTGGGAGCAAGTTTGGGGACAGCGGCGTCTTACCAGATTGAGAATGGCCACGTCCTTATCACGATGATTAAAGAGGAGATGGGGTACTAGAATATTACACTTCTGGCAACCCCTCCCCATACTCAGGCCCCCAAGAGGAGTTGAGGCTGGACACCAGTTGACCCGAGCCTTTTGCCGCAGCACAACATAGAGGACTGTGTTCAGTTCCCTCCTGGCTCCACCGCCTTGTGTCCTGGGCGGGTGACTCAGCCGCTGAGCCTCAGTATACCCATCTGTGAGACAGGAATAATTGCACAGACCCCGCAGGGGCTGAGACCAGAACTAATGAGAGTGCCTGGCATACGCAGACACTCGACCTGCTGCATTATCCACAGAGGGCTTTGAGGCTCTGAGTCCTCAGGTTACCAACTAGTGGCTGGGTCATATGACCGAGTTCGGTGACCTCTCGAAATCCAGTTTCCTCATCTGTAAAATGAAGCCGACACCGCACTCCGCCAGATGGAGAAGATGAAAGGAAATCGTGCACCATGAACAGAACGGCGCGGGCGCTAAAATGAGGATGCTCATTTTAATGCGTCCTTCGGGGAGGGCAGAGCCAGTGCCGCACAGCTCCTCCCCACAACGGACCTGCTCCCTGCTCCTGCCGGGCGTTCAGCCCCCGCCGGTCACCTGCTATCTGCGCGGCTGTGGAAGGACTTGCGTGTGACCAGATTCGTTTAACTGCAAACTGCCTGAGATTCCGGACTCCCGGGCCGGGCGCTCGCAGACGTGGAGGGCCGAATGCAGCCTGCAGATGTGTTTCTTCGGGGGCAGACTGTGCTTTTGCAGAAATGTCAGCTGGCCTCTAGGTGCAGTGTGGGGTTCCCACCACCTCCCGGCACTTCTGCCTGCCTGGGCTCCACACGGGGGCCTGGCCTGCCTGAGGTGTCTGGATCTCTTTTCTGTACAGAAGCCTTGTTATTCTAAGACCCGAACTGGGCCCCAGCAGCGGCCTCACCTGGAAACTTGTTAGAAACACAGATCCTCAGGCCCCATTCAGAATCCGCGTTTTAACCAGACCGCTCGCCTCCGGTTCCCATGCACGCCATGCACCGTGGGACAGGGTCCAGAATGGGCATGGCTGTGTGAATGTGTGTGGGTAACGCTTCTCAGAGCACAGAGTCTGGCCCAATAAAAAGTTGTTCAGTGGAAACAGAGTGTAGGTACAGTCATAGCATCTGTGAGCACAGAAAACACAGTTGGGACCCCATTGTGAGCAACATTTTTAAAAGTCTCGAGGACAAGAAAGTAGCCACCACAGGGCACACGCTGCTCTCCCAGGTGGCCGGAGCCCCCGGGCTGCAAGAACAGAGGCAGAGGCCCTGAGCCTAGATGTAGGGTGGCAAGTGTGCACAGCGGCCCACAAGGAGAAAGAGGAATTCCAGAGCATAGCCCTCTGGGGGCGTTTGGGAATAGGACCGAAAACCCGACTTAGGTCAGAGGTCTTTGAAGACAGCACTGTGGTTCCTGTTCCTAATGATGTCCCAGAGCCATCAGGACAATTAAACTCCGTCCTTCAGCTTCTGCGTAAGATGACGAAGAGCACATTTGAGAAGGATTTTCATTGTGAAATTATTTTGTGTTGAACAATTCACTCTCTGACAATGTTCAGATAAACAAAATGGAGGCAAATAAAAGAAATGTGCTGTTCTACCAGGTCATGTCATTTCAACTTGGTTCGCAGGGTGGGCTGGGAGTTTATGGAAGAATCGAGTACAGACCTGTGGTGGGAAGGACTTCTGTCATTCGGGAGGCAGAGGTCATGGGAATGTGGCTGAGGGAACCCCCATGGTCACCTTGTCTCCCCGCCAAGAGCTTTGGCATCAGGCCAGGATGCGGAAGAGGCGTCCGTCTGTTCCCTGTACTGCAGAAGAAGAGTCCAGCGCCATCTATGGAAGGGACTCCTTCCAAATGCTTTTCTCACAACCACTCATTTGTCTCCCAACAGCCATGTACGATTTACTGTTCCCATCTTCCAGATGAAGAAACTGAGGCAGAGAAATGAACTGACATGAGTCTGACCCCAAGTCCATGGATACGCAGTAGTGATTCTGCTCCACGTCAAACTCACGCTCTGTCCTCTCACCTCACTGACGGCATCTACGGCTGCTCCTGCGGTGGCTCTCCACGAAAAGCCACCTTTCATGAAACTGAATCTGTTCAGCTGTTCCAGAGGCTTCTGTCATTTCATTTCCAAAAACACCCACATGAAATAAGCACCATTATGATACCCATTTTATAGCCAAGGACACTGGGACACAGACAAGTCAAGTAACTTGCCCTACATCACACAGCTTAACCCAGTCTGACTCTGGAGCTCCCACTTGTAACCACCATAAAAGGGGAAAGAGAGAGGGGCCATTTGAATGAGGTCTGGACCACGAATTGTTTAAACAGAAAATTAGGATTATATGCATTAATAAATGAAAATGCATGCAAGTCCACATCTGAGGTCTGTTTTCTGCCTGGCCTTGTGCTTGCTGCTGGGCGTCCAAACGGAGGACAAGCTCCCTACACTCCTGATGCTCATAGTCTGGAGGAAGGAGACCAGCTGCCAAGAAAGAATGCGAACACAATGCTATTGGTGCTGTGAGGACCGTCTTCACAGGGAACAGAGGGCCCCCAGGAGGCAGTGGTTAAGGATTAGAGAGAATATAATTAATGGCAACGTACATGAACAAAAATGCAATTCCCTGTTGATACACGTGATACCGTAGCTCATCGAAGCATTATATCCTGTACCGTGTAAAAAGGAGCCTATAGAAGAAAGGCAACTTTCATTAGTAAGAATCACTGTGTCTGTATGACCTAAACATTAGAACATAGAGACTTTGAATGAAAAGCAATGACTGAATGCTCATTTGAAACAATAAACTACGGCATTCCATACACTTTCACGCCCATTCTTTCATTTGATTCTCTGATAGGCCGGTCGTCGGATTCGATCCCCAGTTTGCATAGGAGGAAACTGAGATCTAAGCAAGTTCAAAACTCCTTGTCTTCTGGGGCGCCTGGGTGGCGCAGTCGTTAAGCGGCTGCCTTCGGCCCAGGGCGTGATCCCAGGGTCCTGGGATCAAGCCCCACATCAGGCTCCCTGCCCTGCTGGGAGCCTGCTTCTTCCTCTCCCACTCCCCCTGCTTGTGTTCCCTCCCTCACTGGCTGTCTCTCTCTGTCAAATAAATAAATACAACCGTAAAAAAAAAAAAAAAAAACCCTCCTTGTCTTCTAAGTGCAGGCTACGTCTCCTCCGCGGACGTGTAAAGACCTGAAGGCCACAGAGGACACAAGAACAGATGAAGTCCTCTAATGAAAGACACACTGACCAATGTGCTGTATGCACGACTACAGTGAACAGCATTTCTCTTGCTGTAGTTTCTGCTGCTTTGCAGTTGACCGCCGGTGTCTCTGGAAGGAGCAGATATGCCACAGCCAGAGAAGATGTTCACCGTGGCAAGCGCCCAAGCTTGCCTGATGTAGGATTTGTCAGGCATACAGATTCCCAGGGCCCCTCCAGAGCTTCGGACTCAGCTGGGTGACGGCTGCCCCTCGAATGTGTCTGGGGAAAAGTGTCCTGGGGCAGTGCAGTGGACGACTTTGGAAAATTGTGATTTTAGAAGCCCAACTTGATTTAAACCCACATTTTGGCTCTCCCTACCCACTTTGGAGTTGTTCACAATGACCTGCGTGGGTTCTGGAGGGTTTCCTTCTTCCCCGGGTGACAAGGATTCAAATAGTCAGGGAAGGCAGCAGGGATGGAAACAAAGCAGCAAAGAGTCTGGATCTTCTTCCCAACGAAAGAGGGAGGGATGGCAGGACGCTTCACGTCTCCTGCTCCTGAATCAGCTCTGTGGCTGTGATACTTGTGAGAAGATCTGATATAGTCAATCCTTCAAGGGCTCCTGGGAGAGACCCTGCTCTAACAGATTTGCTAAACCCCTGCCGCCGTGTTCTGGAAAAGAAAGCAACGTTGGGCTTGCGGTTCTAATACTGCTTTAGCTGGGACCATCACATACCACGGTGGAAGGAGCCAGGGCAAGCGGGGGCTGTGGGCAAGGGGCGGCTAGCTGTAAAGTACGGTGCCTTGCTCAGCGAATGGCAGCTCCTATGCTCACTGAGAGTAGTAAAAGGGTGCAGGGCACGTCTGTGGTTTGGGCTGGCCTGGCACTGACCCCTGCCTTTTTCTGGTAAGGCCACCCTGATTTTTCCAGGGAAAAACAACCCTCCTGCCTCATTCGATTGATCTAGTTTGGGAGGGCTGACCCCACCCCCAGGCATACGTGAGTGACACAGCCCTAAGCCAATCAGCGAATGCCATCTCTCTGGTCATGTGATGAATTGGTTCTGGGATTGGCCTGAGGCTCAGTTGCAGCCAATGAGCAAGGACCGAGGTTGTCCTCAGGACTACCTGTCTTACCTCGCCACCTGGCTCCCTTTCCGGCTGCTGCTGCCGACTCACCTCTATGAGCGTGCGCCCGCCTGAGAAGGAAGCCAACCCCGGGGAGAAGTCGCGCTGACAGATGGAGGGAGAGCAGGATTGAATAGGTGACACTGTTTCAGGCCCAAACGCAGCCAGGCCTAATCTACCGCCAGCCTTTTCAGGAGATGATACCGTTTTGTCTTGAGGCTGGTTGGGTTTCTGTAATTTACAACAGAAAGAACACGAACAGCAAAAATAAACAACCCTATTGTTTGCTTATAGGCCTGCAACATAAGGGTACGTGGACAAAGGGGAGCCGCCCTGGGTGAGAATTCCCCAGTGTTCCTTCCCTCCCAGTGGGGCCGGAGAGCTGGCTCCTACCCTTTTCCTCTGTTTGCTCCCCTCTTCCCTGGACCTCAGCTCAGATGGCCAAGTTGTAATGAATGGACCACCCATAGTGACAGAATGGGGCTGAATTAAGCGATCTCTCCCGTCCTCGGTGTGTATTAGTTCTGAGTCCTGCTCAGATTCCTGAAGAGAGCAGCGCCAGGCTCCGGCTCTCCTGGGGAAAGACACTTGAGCTCCTTGGAGGGTCTGCCGGCCAGGCTGCCTTGGCAGAGATGGGCTGGTCTACCTGACCTGCCAGCACCATGAGGAAATCTGCAGAGCCCCTGCGGAGCCCCCCACAGTGCGTGGATTTGCAGCGGCCCAAACTGGAGGGGCTTCGTGGTGCCTCTCGGGCCCAGCACCACCCTCCCTGCCCCATCCGCCCGGGCTGCCTGCCGTGCCCGGAAGGGTCAAGCTGCCCGGCTCCTTCTTGCCCTATTTAGAGGCTGTGCTGAGTCTAAAAAGTCACAAACAGAAGCTGCTCAGATCCAGTCTAGTGCCACGTCACTTACAGGAGTCTGCTCCCCGGAGGCAATGGGCCTCGTCCCTCGTCCTGATGCTCCCCTGCCAGCGGCCCCTCCTGAGAAGGCCTGGCCTGGCCAATCTTATTTGCTGCTCTTCAAGCCCCGACCTTTGACAATGCCCATGTGTGCAAATGGGGCAAGGCCCCGGTGAGAAGAGAGCTTCAGGTGTTAGGCAGGGGAGGGGCGTGCAGGGCTGTTGAGAAGGTCTCCTTGTGGGTAACAACCCCATGGGGGCAGGACACAAATAACTCGCATCCTTTAACCAATAATGCTTTCTTCCAGAGAAGAAATGCCTGTTTCTTCCAGGGAAGGCCGCGGTGTCTGAATAGGGACGAATAGGAATGGCGACGTTGGAAGTGGGGGAAGAGGCTGGCTCTCGTTGGTGTGGGGCAGTTTGCCAGCCTCTTCCCCCGTGGCCAACCCAGAAGGCATGCCATTCAAAAACCCCTCATTAGGGCCTCTCTGAGCAGGCAAACAAACACCATTAATCTTGGCAAAGTGAGTGAAAGCACATTCACCTGTCTGAGCAAGAGAATTAATGCTGTGTCAATAGGAAATCAGTGTTTACCTCTGGCCTTTACATCTTCCCTTTGCTACAAAAAGCCCAGGGCGGACCAGCCCAAATGCAGGACCATAGTCAGAGGAAAGAAAAACCAAACCCCGCGGCCCATGTGCCGGCCTGGGGCTGGTGCAGGATGGGCTGCCGGGTGACAGGAGACACCGGCTGGGAGTGAGTTCTCTGGTGCAGGGAGAGCCTGGGAGATGTTGCCAGCCTCAGACAGGGTGAGTGGTGACCGCAGGGCCTCGGGCCAGAGATTCTCACTGGTCTGTGAACCTTGAGGAGACACGCAGCCCTCACCCGGTGTGGACAAACGTGGCCTCGGGTGACTGTTTTCTCTCCGGCACACATGGCTGTATTCTCTCGTACCGGGCAGTCAGCGCACTGAAGCTGCACAGGCTGAATGGGGCAACGTCGTTGGTCAAGGAGCTGTTTATTGAGCACCTGCTAGTGCCAGATACTGTGTGTGGTGATGGGCAGTGATTCTCCAAGTATCCTCCAAAAAGGTATTCTGCCTTGTCTCAGACAAAGATGATATCTCAGGGCAGAAAATCCAATAGGTTAGCCTCAAGGCCACATACAGACAAGAGGTGGATTTGAACCCAGGTCTGACCCCGAAGTCAGTGTTTCCCCCCAGTAATGGTCACACACACTTTCACACCAGGAAGGATTGGCCCACTGCAGGTGAGGTCAAGTGTAAAGACAGGAACTCTCTGAGGAAGCCTTCTGGGTCATTCCGTGTTCTTCCTATCCCCCAGGAATGCCTCAGTGTTGGGGGGTGGGTCAGGGAGAGGCCGGGCTGTGCCGGCCAACTTGAGAGTGCGAGGGTGTGTGCGTGCCTGTGTGCCCCAGGAAAAGAAACCGAACAAGCCGATAAGATCTCTCGTTTCCAGAGCAAAGCACCAATTAAACACAAGGCAGATGTGAGCAAATAAAGCTGTGGCGTCCAGAGAGAAAATCAATACTAGATTATATGCCCTAGCCCAATCATATACCAATTAATACAGAGCGGGTGGGGCTGGGTGCTGGGGGAAGATAAGTCTGGCTGGCCAGTGTGCAGGGGCTGACTGTGCTTGCCCCCAACGTCCCCACAACTTGGGGCTCCTGCCCTTTTCCTCCTCAGGTGGGGGCTGCGCCTGAGATGTCTGGGGGGCAGCTTGTGTGAGTGGTGCAGGGAGGGGGGGTGGCGGTAAGAAGAGCTACCCTTTAGTCCTGGGAGCGGCTGGGAAGGAAGGAAGAAGGGCATGGAGATGCTTCGGGAGGGCAGCACCCACTGGAAGGGCACAGAGAGTTCAGAGCATGCACACCGGCTGTTGGGTGTTTAGTTTGCCACATAAAAAATAAGTCGCTTGCTTCTGGAGAGTGATTGAAAATGGGAAAACTAGAAACCAAATTTCTACCCCTAAGAAATGATACTGAAGCTCCTGGTTATTCTGTCCATGTTTTTATTTAATTCAGAGAGTACAGCCAAGCAGTTAAATAATTTTCAAGAGGGGTGATAAAAGATAAATGGCAAAGGGTTTGCAGCACAGGACCAGGTGACTGTGGGGGTGGGGTTGTCCAGAACATTCTGTGGAAGGGCTTCAGTTTCATCACCAGGATGCCAGGGACAAGGCAGTGTGACACACAGCCACCTGCCAACAGAGAGAGTTTACCAAGTTTAGCAGGCCCCCCGCCCCAGGGAGGTGGCTTTGGCAACATCAGAAGGACAAATCAAAGCTGCCGACGTCCCAGGGAGAGGAAATCTGGCTGTGGGCTGGGTGCCCGGCCGCGAGGACAGTTACAGACCATGAATTCCTGCCCTTGTGGGGGTCAGGACACATGGTCTCAGCGAGTGCGCCCTTCCACCAAAATTCCCAGCGCTCTTGGGGAAAGGAGACCCAGTTGTGTGGGAAGCAGAAAACGGAAGGGGAAGGAAAGGTGGCAGATCAGTGCTGAAAAGGGCACGGTCTTCCATTTCCCCCACAGGAAGCTTCTCTGGCCAGGGTCCCTCCTGCACCCCGACTACTCCCAGACGCGCGCCCAGAGCAGAGGTCCTTTGCAAGCGGGAGCTCTGTGGGCCAAGGACTGTTGCATGCCAAAGAAAAACGAAATTTGCTAGCCGAATATTTTTTAGACATTTTGCAAGATGCACGGCCTCCCTGACAATTTTTAATGTACTAACTGCCTGGTCCAGTGAGCTGATTAATTGGTGCTGGAGAGATCAATAAAAAACAGAAAATTAAAACAATTTTAAAGTGATTAAGTAGTTTAACACCTGTCTCCCGTCACGTCAGCGCAGGAAGAAAAATAAAGCAGGTGTCGAAGGGGCCTCCTGAAGCAAGAGAAAACAGCGCCTGCCTCGGAGAAATGACAAATCACAGCTGGTGGATCAATCTGAGTGCAGGCAGCCCTTCCTCGAGCCCACGGTGGCAGCGCCGGGAACCAGAGACCCCAAGAGGCTGGGCACCTCCCCCGGCGGCTCCTGCAGAGCCTCTCCGCAGCGTGGGAGGCACAGTGTCTGTCCACACCCTGAAACAGGCCGGGAGGGCGCCAGGGAGCCGAGGACCATCTTGGCCTGGAACTCTGGATGGGATGAGGTGGGAAGGCACCTGCTGACCTTCTCCTGACCTCACTTCCACCAGTCAGAGCTGAGTCTGTGCTATGTGGAGGGGTTCAAAGGCGATGAATATGCATTTGGGGAGCTGTGGGGCCAAGGGAGGGAAACCCATTGTCATAGCTCTCTAGGATTACCAAATTCTCCATTCTGGAAGCTTCAGGTCTCCAGCCTTACTCCCTCCCAACCTCCACCTTCCCCAGCCTCGACGGCCTGGCTGTATCTACAGGTGTGCGGGTACCCGCCATGATGGCCCAAAAGTCTCTTGTAAGTCCTCTGTGCCGGCCTCACACCCCTAGCCCCCAACCAGCAGCCGCAATGGGAGCTGCCCAGCAGCAAGAGTCACCCCTGTCCCAGAGCTGAATGTAGGATTCCGAGTCACTGGAAGTAAACTCATGGAGCTCAAGAAACCCTAAGATGACTCTTCTTCAACTTCCCCACCGGAGTCCTAAAAACAGAGTGGAAAGAACATGGACAGGGGAAATGAAGTGAGGGGAACTTAACAAAGGCGAGAGGCAAACCCCCCCAAGTGAAACATTTTACAGGTCTCCTGTTTTACCTTGAAAGTGGACTTGAATTTTGCACATATAAAGTACAGAATATACTCAATGTTACCCGTATTCTAGAAAGCTAGGTGCACGCTGCCCTGTGGCTTTCCTGTCTGGGCACACCACTACATTCCCCCCCCCCCAGGGGGTTGGGGTGAGGCTCATCCTTAGGCACAGGCTCTGAGCTCCTTGGAAGGGGGAGCTGGGCTCCTTGGCTAACCTCCTGCAGGTGGGGGCAGAATGGGCCACGCCCCTGAACACCCGCATTCCTACTCACCTGCCTGGTGGGACGGTCACACGTTTGTTTTCTGCTCTCCAGCTTCCTGTTCACCTTTGAGGTTCCCTTGAAGCTTTCCCCGCCAACACCAGGACGGAAAAGGAACTCCAGGCAACAACAGAGAAACCTTGCAGCGGGTTTAAAACATTAAAATTTAAAAACATTTTAAAATGTGATTTAAACATTAAATAACCTAAAATGTTTAAAAACATTAAAGCCCTCACCTGAACTTCTTACTAGCAGTCCCCACTTTGCATGTCTTCCTGTTAGCACCTGTCACACTGAATAGAAACGGAAATGGAGTCACAGCAGTAGCCTGGATAGGCCCAGAGTCAAGGAGTTCCAACCATGAGCTTTAATAAAAGCATTTTACTAGCCACGTTCTCCGCCTTTCTCCTACTTCCGTCTGGGCTGGGAGTTCTGCTTCTGTATTCAGCGTTTGGGCCTCTGTATACATGACAATCCTTGTGGGGCTGCATTAGTCTCAATGAAAACTTGTCAATCCTTTCCAGCAAATTTTATGCCAATGACAGTCTCACAAAAAAAGACCTCCAGTCTTCAGCTATTGGCCCACTTTTAAAAATCACCCATACAGCCAGATCTCTACATAAAATATCAACTATCTCCTGGCATTTCCTGCCACAAGATGGGACCTGGGAGATTTGGTGGGGATGGAAGCTGAGAGGCCCTGAGCGGAGTCGAACTTTGCTCAAGGATCCCAAATGCCTGCTTGTCAAGGGTGCCTACTGGGGGGTGCAGCTCTCCACCGGTAGGGCGGGCAGGTGCGGTGGCCTGCGGCACTGCGCAGGCTCCGTGCTGCCCCCGGCTGCGTGTGCGTGTGTTGTGTGTGTGTGTGCACGCGCGGAGGGCCGGCCAAGGTACCTCACCGCTCTCGGAAGCAAAGTTCTTGACACGGCGCCCTCCGGCCTGCGGCTGCTCCCTGCAGAGTACGGATCAGACTGACGAAGATAAAGTTTCCCCGGGCCCAAGTTCCAAACTCGGCTGTTTTGTTTCTGTTAAAATGCAATTGTTTTTCTCTGGAGTGTGCGGTGACTGCTCGGCGTCAGGAAGATGTATGAAAGCCTCCACTTCAATTCAGCATCCCTTTTCTCCCAGACAAACACGGTCGGATTTTAATAAATCAAAGAGCCACACTGTTTAATAAAAATTTATTGACTTACAAGTGATTATTTATCAAAAGACCATTAATAGCAGGTACTGAAATGATGTGTTACTGGGTGGTGCTGGGGAGACTAATAGGAAATCAATGCAGCTGGCCGGCCGGAATGCATATGAGAAGCCCACCCCCCCACGGCTGGCGCAATTGCACCGGCAAAATACACCAGACGCTCCCCCTGCTGCAATGAAAAGTCCCCCCTTTTTATTTATCGTTTACAAATGAAATGATCAATACTTTTAATCTAGAGCAAAATTTATTAACTTTCCCATCGGAGAGAGACATATTGACTGGGGGGAGAGGGGGTGTTAGCGCCATGGAAGATGGATGGCGGGATGGTCGTCTCTTCACCTGTCCAAGAGCCAGTGTGCGTGTAGCTGCCCTTCCAGCCTGCAGGTCCCAGGCCACAGCGCAAGTGCGACGGGAGAAATCAAGTCTGGCCACCCAAGAGGCACAGCAGGCCGGCCCATGGGACCTACAACTCGGCCGACTCGCTCTTGCTGGCATGTCACGGACATGGAAGCATCTATCCCACAGACCACGCGGGCCGTTCCAGGAAGGAACGGCGGGATCTCCAGACCCAGACCACCTCTGCAGGACAGCAGGGTTCGCGCCCGCTGTTGGTGGGCTGCTGCTGCGAAGGGCTGGGCACTCGGGGCTCCTGGGGCGCTGCCGCCTCACAGCCAGCCTCTTTTCACCTCGGAAGGGCAGCAGCAAGGAGTGGGGGCAGACGCAGTCAAGAATCAAGTTCTAACGTTGGTTCTACTGTCGCAAGGACATCATCTCAAACTGCTCCCATCAAGCTGAGCTTGCTGAGCTCCCGCCTGGCTCACGGCCTTCTACTGAGCTTCCTCTGACGGGAACTTTCCTAGCCTTTTCAGAGAATTCCTTTCCTAACTAGCTGGAACAAAAATATCTCAGGGTTGAGTGGAAACAGCTTTCCGAGAGCCACATTCAGATCCGCCCAGCCCCACTTCACCTAAACACGGAGGCCCCTTCTTTACACAGGGACACGCTCTAGGGCAGTGTTCACTAGCCCTGTGTTCTAGAGGAAACAAATGGGTACAAGCTGACTTGTTTCTGAACCCCATGACTTTAGAACTGAGAGCTAAAGTTTGAACCATGGTTTTTAAAGTTACATTTGAGGTGGAAAGAGCTTTGGAGGCCATCCAGCCCAAGTCCTTAATTGTGGATCAGAAAATCGAGAAATAAAGTTCAAAACAGCAAATGAGGAGGTTTGGAAGTGGGATTAGAAGCTGGCCAGTGCTCATCCCACCCATTGACGCTGTTGGTTTTATTCCAGAATCATCCTCATTGTTGCTAGAATCCTGAGTGAGTACTCTGTACTGGACACTGCTTTACATGATTCTGTCGTTGTTCCTACGTGTTGTAAGGCTTTACCACCCAAGTCCTGACTTGGGGGTAATGCGGAGCCTGCAGGTCCCCAATTAAAAAAGTGGTATAGTCAGAATTATCTCCATACTTATGACAAGCACTAAATAAAAATTTTAGAAATTGCTTTTCTGGGGGTGTAATTCACAGCTCTTCTCTTAGTAAAACCGTAAAATAACCCTTGCTTAGTTTCCACAAGTATTTCTTTACACAGCAGCTGATTCTAACCCCGGCTCTTGCAATACGCTGCTAGGTCATCAACAGACAGGCATATTTTTAATATTGTTTTTAGTTTTTTCACATTCTTTTCAGCACACCTATGAAAATCATGATGTAAACGTACTAAACAAGAGTTTTTTTAAAAAAAGAACTTTAAAAAAGGGAACTTGATCTTCAAAACCAATTTTAAAGATCATTCCGGATGGTGTTTAAACACTATAAATATATTGCCTCCTCTAAAGGCTGAAAACCACTGTTTACTCTTTGTAAAACAGTTCATAAGAGGCTGTTCCTTACAGTCAAAACAGGGTTTTTATTGGAAGGAAAAATCGTTTTTCACTGGTTAGCAATAGGGCAGGTAAGAGAAATGGGGGCTAGTAAGGGAGGGATAGGAACAGAAAGCAGTCAGGGCAGGGAAGACAAAGTGCTATCAAGTCAGTGCCTCGGGAGCAGGGCTGCCCTCCCCCCGCCACGGCAGCCCCTGGGCACAGGCCAGAGGGCAGCCTTGCAGAGGTGACGCTTACCACAGCTGTTGCAAATCCTGAAAGGTGTCATGGCTGTGCCATGCTGGAGCCAGGGGACGGAGCGGGGAGAGATGGACAGATGGGTAAGTGGTGGGGGGAGACAACTCTCTCTTGTTAGGGATGTGAAACTGGTGCACCCCAAGAGCCAGAATTAGTAAGGGTTGCTTGGCTCTGGATCCGCCTTCACAGTGACTGTAGGTGGGCGCAGGAGACCCATGAAGCCCACAGTTTTCCTCCGGCTGTGTGGAAGCCCACAGTGCACCCAAGAGCCCCCTGCCCATCCTGTCCCCTCCCTAAGCCTTCCAGAGCCTCTGTTCCTGCCTTGCCCCCCTATTTCCTTGCTGCTTCCCACTCTCCTTACATCCAGACTGCCCTGCCCTCTTGTCCACTCTTCCCAACCCTGACAAATGGTGCCCCTCCACACGCCTCTAACCCCAGGCACCCACCGGTGGAAAAGTCCACATCTCAGTCTGTGCTGGAAATTCTAAGTTAATCAGAGGAATAGGTCAACAGTTGATAGGAGGAGCAGCTTCTTCTGAACAATACTAGTTCTCAATTCCAGAAGTCAAGGGGATTCCCTACGGTCTCGGGGTTATGGTCAAGTCAGAGAACTGTAACTGCTATATGAAGCATGTTGCTTAGGCTACATCCAGGGGGCAAAGAGTGAAGGGAAAACCCCTCAATTAATTGACCATCAGACAATTTTATTTACTCACAAAAACAAACTCAAAGCCCTTTGCAGCAGCTCTGAGCTCAGACCTTTTCCTGCCACGTTTCATGGACCTATACTTGTAACACTGAGCAACTTGTCCTTCAAAGTAGCACTTCAATCCCCACAACAACCCTGTGAGGTAGGTATCACCACCCTTCCCCTCCTGATCCAGGTTACAGATGGGGAAACTGAGGCACGAGTTAACAAAGAGCAAGTCACATGGGAGTTCAGGGTTAGCACTGGAGTTTGAACACAAAATGACTCTTGGTTCCCACCACACCCTAGTCACTGGTCCACCTTGCTTCTTGCCTCCCCTTTGGTGACTGCCCATGGGCAGAAGCATAGGAATTAAAATTTCTTTTTGCCGAAAGGCCCCGCAGACAACGGTCTTCCTCTTATCCAGTCTGCACAGCTCCGAGGCTGGGGGGTGATGCGTAGGCTGAAGCGAGTCACACTGCCTCAGCAGTGCCCTCCTCACAAGTGCCGGGGGGCCTTTCCCCAGCAAAGTCCCTGGCATGTGGCATCCATAACAGACTGACACCCTAACGTCCTGAACACGGGATGTGGCCGACTCTTCCCAACCACTCAGCCCCACACGTGTACAGGTGGGGAGGGGACTTTAATGGCATTCCTCCAACGGACTTAGTGTAAAAGAAACAAGAAGGCATCTCATCCTGGGTAGCAACCCCCAGTAGCGTCCACTTCAGACGGTGCGCCCAGGGATCCCTGGGGCGGTTCTGAAGAAGCTGGAGTCCTGGGATCCGGACTGGCCCGAAGAGCCCCAGAGTTGGAAAGGATGCAGCAGTGGGGGCGGCGGGGGCGGCGGCAGCAGCAACTCCAGCTGGCTCGCGGGTCAGGATCTGTGAGTGGTGGCTCCAGGCAGCGCGAGGCGCGGGCTCAGGACCGGCTCCTGTCCTCGTGGTTCCCAACGATCATCTTGCTGTACAGCTTCTGCTGCTCCTCTTTGAACGTGTCCTTCACCTTCTCCCTCTTCAAACCACCATCCCTGATGAGAGAAAGTCTGGTGTAGTGGCAAAGACGGCCTCCTATCCACCCTTATATCACGGGGCCGCACTGCTCAAAACCCCAGAAGAACCTGTCAGAAACAGAAGCACTCTATGGCTCTCCCACTCCTGAGGGTGACCTCAGGTACTGAGCCGGCACTCCCCAATTTCACCATTTCTACCTTAAATCTCTCTCTTGCCCTGGGGTCAGAAGTCACTACTCACGTTCAAGGTACTTCACAGTCACTCAAACCTACCTACCAAGGAGTTTACAATGCTTTCTACTCAAAATTCACCCTCACCTGACGAAAGGCAAAGGAGGTACTCTGGCATCATGAAGGTGAGCCAAGCTTTAAGAACTACTGAGACTATAATGAATCTATAAACCTCATCTGTGAAATAAAATCTGTAAAATTCAGACCTAGAGATTCATGCCGACAACAAACACAAGGGGGGACCTGCGAATCCTTACTTCTTCCGTGCCTGAGGGATGGTGCTGGACAGGAATCCAAGTCACTCTCAGACTCCTGTGCTGATGACCCCGGCACCTCCCTCTGCTATCCCTGCACTTGGATTTGCTTCTTCAAAGTCCCATTCCTACCTGGCACTCCAACTGCTCGCCTACACCCTAGAATTAGCATCCCTTACCTTCAGTGACTAACGGAAACCCCAGTCCACCTTCAGGCTTTCTGCTACACCTATACTTCCCCTCTGAGTTATGCAGGTGGCGGTGGCAGAAAAAGTCTGATGAAGCCCGCACCCCCTCCCCGGCCCCCATCGCTGGACAGACCTTACACCGAACACTCTTATATGTTGGATGCCCTTTACGATCCACAGCAAAAGCGCCTTTTTAAAGGTAGCCATGCTTGTCCTTCTAAGGCCCCGTGGACGGGGAATGTGCAGCAGTGGTTAAACATTCCAGCTCTAGCAGCCTGTCACACCGGAGTTCAAAATCTGCCTCTACTGATACTCTGTGACTCTGAAAAACAGGTACCTGACCTTTTTGAGTTCTGGTGTCTCATCTGTGAAATGGGAGTAACACTCCTTATACTGCGTGGGTTTACTGTGTGGATGGGGTAAGGTCATCATCTCCGGCGCCAGCAGCACATGCCTGGCTCACAATGAGTGCCGATAAACATGAGCCTTTTTTAAAAGGCCACACCTGAGGACCGTGCCATTATCAAAGAATCCACATGTCAGTTTAAAATTTGAATCTCTACATCCTTTTCCCATAATGCCCACTTTAGTCAAATGCCCAACACAGATGACCTTTGTGCTTAAAACGAAGGGTCCTAGAGGGTGGAAGGATTTCCCTATTCAGCTCCTCTTATTTGGAGTATAACTATCTCATACTCTAGTGTAAGGGTCCACAGTTATGGCCCGCGGGCCAAATCTAGCCTGACACCTGTTCTGAGAACGTTTTACTGGAACCCACGCATGCTCATGTGTTTCTATATGGTCTCTGGTTGCTGTCACACCGGTGGCAGACTGAAGCAGTTACAACAACGGCAACATGATCCACAAGGTCTAAAATATTTACTGACTCTTCACAGCGTTTGCCAACTATTGCTTTAGTAGGTAACAAACTAAATGTAATAAATGAAACTTCTGCCTTTCTAAGGACGGTCCAGTTTTACCAAATATACAAGATTAGAGAGCCCAGTTAATGCAGTTTCCAGACCAGCATTAGGTCCCCCCTACCTAAAGAGACAAGGACTGTCTGGGAGCCCTGGCAGATGGGTACAAACCCCAGAAGGTACAGAGAACCAACTGCTTCAGCCCAAGCATGCTGTGCTCTGTGTCCCCAAGGTCAAGGCAGCATGGGGCACTTCTGAGCTGGAGCTAGGAGAAAGGAGTCACATTGCTCACTCTCCAAGGCTGGCAAGCTTAATTCTCCACACCAGGGACAGGCAGATTCCTCATAAAAGGAGTCAACAATTCAGCATCCACTTCAGAAATTCACATCCTGCTAGACTCTGCTGATAAAACCTGGCTCTGACTCACCACAGCAGGTCCACGAGCCCCCCCTGCCTGGCAATGGCGGATTTCACCCTATTTGCAAACTGGACGGCATCTTCATCTGTCTGTAAGAAAGAACAAATGAGACCACTCAATACAGGCTGGCGTCATACGGAAGGAGGCGAAGACCTCGGCACGGTGTGAGCACCCACCTCTCTGGTCATGGGAGGCAGGTACCAAACACTGCAGACAATGGCCCAGCTGGTCATCATTCTCAGCAGGTACGTCACCATCCCATATTTGCTGCTATTCCAGAAGGCATCACCAAATTGAGGGTCATACTGAAAAGCAGTGGAAAACCGGGTGGTAAGAAGTCAGTAGTTCCAACAAAACGTGGGTGTCGACAGCAGCTTTTGAGACTGCCTCACGTGGTGCAGTACCAGTTCCAGAAAGCCGCTCTCAGACCCCCTCCACAAACACTGCTGAAGTAATTCTATGCCCGGGCAGTTCCGACCTCTAGCAACACGAACCTCCCGATGGGCTCAAGCTTCTGCTGTAGACCACTAGGGAGGACTCCCCCAACTGCTTTCCTCAAACAAGTGAGCTCTCTCTTTGACCCAATTCACGTCTTCCTCACTCATAGGTGTATGTAATTCTTAACGTGTTCAAGCATATCCAAAACCAGAGAGAACAGATACTCTCATACCTCCATGCCCCAGATTTAACCGTTAGAACATTCCACCGCACGAGCTTTGCCTATCCCCAGCACTGCGTCATTCACTCATCCACACTCTACACGTACCTCACCCAAAGACACCCACTTTTTAATATTTCTGGTGCCCCCCACCAAGGAGAGAACACTGCCAAAGCTTCTGATAGGCCTCTGGGACGACACCACTAAGCAAGCTAACTGCGTGAGCAGGAGGTCTGGCTGATGGCAACACCCACGCCCCTCGGCAACCAGGCACGCACGACAGCGCACCAGGCCTCCGCCACGCGGCTGCTGCGCTTCCCACCACACAGCAGGCTCCCCAGATACGCTCTTTGCCAATGACTGTAATGGAAGCGAAGGCTGTACTTCAGTGGCATTTTGTGGGAAATGGGGCTGAAGCTGTGACCTGCAGTCTCACCCAACAGAAAAGAAATTTAAGTGGCAGGTAAGCAGGGGGGGGAGAGGTGCGGGAGGAAGTTCTGTAAGAAGCCACAAAAGGAACTGAGTCCTTGAAGAGAACGCCGGGAGAGTCCTGCCCCTGCTAGCAATGTCTGAGGGGCTATCACAGACATGCCCTCAGGCTTTGACTATGGAGCAAACACGAGGACCAGAGTGTGGAAAAAGAAAAGGGGATGGAATTGCAAGAGTGACCGCGCAGAGCAGGCTGCCACTGGTGTCAGGAGCGCCCTCTCCCTGGAGAAAATCGAGAGGAACACGGACAGAGATGCGACACTGTGGGGGGCTGGGTGTGAACCAGAGGATCTTTTAGGCTCTTCAAGCCTAGATTTTATGACTCTCAGAACAAACTGGATAATTATGCCTAGCCATGGACCTGACTACACAGGAAGGAAGACACTTAGATTTAGATTAAATTACAAACTAACTGCTTTCAGCTCAGGGCGCGATCCCAGGGTGCTGGGATCGAGCCCCGCACTGGGCTCCCTATTCCGCTGGGAGCCTGCTTCTTCCTCTCCCAGTCCCCCTGCTTGTGTTCCCTCTTTCGCTTAAAATCTTAAAAAATAAATAAATAAAAAAATAAATAAAAAATAAATTACAGACTACACTAAGAAATTTAGATTTAACTACAGAAAGCTTCAGGAGTTGACATTGTAACAGCAAAGGGAAATAAGGAAGAAGAAGGAGTTTTAAATAGAAACTAATGCTTATGTTTGAGAGAAAGTCTTACACTTACGAAGCACTATATGGATAACATAGTTGACATCGAATGTGAGAGCCCTTTGTTCAGAGCTGAATCTCTGTTCCATGCTGGGCTGATGTTGTAGAGAGAAAAACAAGGCAAAAACCCAAATTGCAATAAATTTCAACATCAAATAATGACTTAACTTTGGTGGAAATAATAATAAGAGCCTTGAAACTGCTACGGTTATCCAAATTGGGTTACCAATGAAGGCTTTATAAAAACTAGCAAAGTTGTTGTAGAGCAGAAGTTCTTAATCCTAAATGGGCTTTAATCAATCTGTGGACAGAATGAAATTATATGTAAAACTGACATGCCTTTTTCTTTGGAGAGGAGCCCTAACTGTCCTAAAGGTCCATGTCTCAAAACTGTTTAAGAACCACTGCTCCACAACAGGGCTCCCCAAGTGTGGTTCCCAACCAGCCCATCCGGAGCACCCAGGAAAGGGCTAGAAATCAAGTTCAAAAACACCCAGCAATCTGCATTTTCCCAGTCCCTCCAGGTGATGCTGATACAGCTACAAAGTACTGATGTTCTGGAGTGAACAATAAGGAAGGGCCTCTTCTAGTAATGTTTTTACTGTACATGTATGGGGAGCCCTGGATATTGAAATGCAGGATGGGTTGCAGGTGACACGGACACCACTCCCCAGGTTCTCCTCCCATGGCAGAAACCGCTGACAGACTGTTTTCTTTCCTGCTGTTCCCAGAGACAGCACCCTCCACAGGTGGCTTAGGCAGCCCTAACCCGCGGATCAGTCGGTTCTCCTCCAGCCACTGTGCACAGGCCACTCCTGCCCCGGTGCTCTGCCTCCCTGGTAAAGGGGAATGCTGGGAGCACTTGCTTCCCCAGGAGAAACAGCGCTTCCTCCACTGCACTGGCTGTGCTGGCCGAGTGACACCGACTCTCTCAACAGAACGCTCTGCACACAACACGCAGACCCTGGGAAAGGATGGAGACTAAATTTTAAGTAAAACAGGCACGGATGCACTTGCTGTTCTACCCTGATCTGAGATTTCAACTTAAGCACTAAACACACCGACAACAGCCTGTGGCATTTAGAAGTAATAACATGAAAAAAAAAAAAAAAAAAAAGAAGTAATAACATGAGTAATAACATTCTTTTAGAAACAGTACAATGTACGGATTTATAAAACCAGATGGATGTAAAGGCGGAGAGAGGAGGGAGAAAAAAAGAAGAAACTGACTAACTGAATCCCATCTTCAAAGTGAGTTTGAAGTACAAGCTCCTGAAAGGTGGGGGACAGCCTGGACAAGCTGCATTTCATTTTTATGAGTAGTTCCTGGTATTTACAATGATAACACAACCCAAAGCAGTGGAGCTGTTTCTTCCTTCAGGATTAAGGACACATCTGCAGCCATCTATGCTCACCTCTCCACCAAATGCACACATCTACTCCCTGCAGCAAGCCTCCTTTTCAAGCGGAGCACCTTCCACTCCAGGGAGGTTTATGAAGAGGTCGTGAGTGGGCGACAACACGCAAAGTTTGTGAAGAGTTTGCCATTTCCTGAATCTGGTGATGGCAGCGAGGTATGGGCTGGAACCGGCCGGTCCTCATTCGGCCACTCCCCCGTCCCTTCTAACGTAGCGGGTTATGAACCGTGAACAAGTCCCTTCTCTTCCTCTAGCACATTCTACCCACACTAGCCCAGCCCAAGCTGCTCCACCGGAGGACCGACCGCTGACACCATCTTCTTCCTCCCCTTTCTCTTGCTATGTCCCACTCATGGCAGCTGCGACAATGACCACATGTGCCCTCAGAGGTCTTGTACCTTGATAGCAACAGGGTAAACCGTGGCTCCAATTTCAAAACTTCCCTTTTTGAACATCATCACTGATGTATTATTGATGCAGGTTCCTAAAATGCAGAAGAGAATAAAATGCGCTTTCTTTTGGTCCTTACCTCAGAGATTAGGAGTTTAAGAACTCAATATAATAAGAAAAATTCTTCAAACAGGATAAATCTGTCATCTCCCTGGCTTAGGAATGAATACTAAATAGGGATAAAGAAAACGCTGTACTGTTTCCTATCCTGCTGTTACAGGATCACCTTCCCCAATGAACACACTCAGCCTCGATGAAAGGCCAGAGCCACTCAGGAGACTTGCGTTTTCAGGAAGAACTCTACAAGACGCTGAGACCCCACGGGCATATGACAGAAAGGACTCCTGTACTGAGAAGGTCACACTCTGGCACTCTCAGTCAAATGCTGAACTTCCCCGAGTTTTTAGTCCCACAACCAATTTAGTGGGGGACTGAACATCATTCAGTGAAAGCAGATAACCCCAGCCAGGGTTGAGGGACTTGGTTCTGCGGCAACACCAGAGTCACCATCCTGCATGGCCTCCCCACCCTCCCACACAGAAGCTCTCTGCGGGGATCGACCCCTTCTCACCCTCTGGGAAGATGAGGATGGGTAGCTTGCTTTTATCCTGCACATGCTCAGTCAGTCTTTGGAAAGGAAAAAGAAAACAAAGGTTCAGACAGCTTTACATTCATCATCATCAAAATGCACTTATAAATAAACTATGCAGATGTCACACTGGATGGCGTATGAAAGCAAGTTAACAAACACGACAATCTTCTATAAACCCCCAGCCTGAATCTCGTAAAGACAAAACTTATAAAGACAGGGAAAGTCAGATGGCTACTATTGAACCCATACGAGCTGTTCAGTTAAGCATTAAGGCCTATTTAGAGGACACTGCTCAGACCTGGGACGACCTCAAGGACGTGCCTGCCACAGGGACTTGCTAACAGCACCCTCAATAAAGACTTGTTACTGGACTTCTGGACTTCCTGACAGCCATGTTAGGGGCTGAACCTGCAGTCCACCTGGCTTAATACTGTCCCTGAGAGATGCAGTAAAGGGATCTGGGGGCAGGTTCATTGGTCCCTGTAGAAGATGGTCTCAGCTGAGTCTTCATTCCTCCCAGTTTCCTGCAAAGCTCTTGCTATCACGTATACCAGCTCTACCTTTTTTCCATTGCCTTAAGTTTGTTTTTATTTGTGGTAACGAATTCACCTGGAGATTTCAAATAGCATTGAAAGTTCATATGTGGCTTATTATAATGAGTACAACGAATAAAAAAGGTTAAGAGATTACTAACTTGGCAAATACTACCAAGGTTTCTGTATTTTTTATATTCCATATTTTAGGGGAAAATGTTTTATTATGAAAGCAGTACAGGCTCAGTGTAGAAGACACTATGATTCTACTGTGAAAAGATAACCACCCCTAAAACTCACTCATTCTCTCTAACTGGTCGTACAGAGCAACGGCATTTTGTGGATTTACCTTTTAGCCACCAGGTGGCGATCTTTCACTTCAGAACGCTCAAACCAGACGTGTGGGCAGGCCTTCACCATGGCTCTCTGAATCACACCCATGAGTCCCCCGTGCACTTGACCCACCTAATCTCACACAAAGGAATAACTGGGAGTGAAGACATCCTCAAACAAACCCCCACTATATGGAGACAGCCCCAGGTCCCAAAAGTACCCCAACCTCTCAGCCTCTAAACATTTTGTTGACAAGCATAGGTTTCTCACTATTTAGAAAATTAGACTGTGAATCTTAAAATTTTGCCTTTTATTCAGTGATATCAAAGATACATCATTAAAAACGTAGCTGAAAACCTAAAAAAGAAACAATGAAGCTGAGTAATACCTTGTGTAAAAATGCTTTTACTGGACAGATTCTCTAATGCCCTTGAACCCCGTCCTTTCAAATCCTCCTTCCCTGTCCTTCACCCCCTTCTGTGGCCTGCCTAAACATCCAAAGTCTAATCTCCAACCACACTCTTAGTTACTACTCTCTCAGAATACCTCCTATCAAAGTCCCAAGGAGTGAGAAGCAATAGAAACAGAGGCGACAATCTAGGTTGGGGCCCGTGTGTAAAAACATGTTTCCATGTTTAACATTCTTCAGTAAGAGCTCTCTGAAGGGTCAGAAGCATCCCAGCCCTGAGCGTTCTAAAGCTCTTACTTGCCCAAGAATGCAACAGAGAAAGGTCTTACCATGGCATAATAGCCATCACTGGCCAAAATGATGACGTCGATTGGAGAGGTGTGATTGGCCACACAGATGCCCCCGTTTCTAGGCCTGTTTTCCCTGTGTTTAAAAAGAATGCAAAGCAACAAAATCCATGTGAGACAACTGATCTGGAACTCAGCCCTTACCTCACCCGCCTCATGGGCTCTGAGAGCTCAGAAGAGCGCTCGCTGGCCAGCTGCAGGTGAGTCGCGGTTAGCCAGCGCCACTTCCCCATGTCATGCAAAGTGCCCTCACCTGTCGTGGTAGGTAATGATGGCTGTCAGGGCTCGCACGCAGATCCGGTAACACATTAGGTGAACATGTTTACTCAGGAACTCCTTAAACCTGGTATGACACGACAAAGATTTTTATTATTACTTTACACATAGGAAGTCGGGGAAAGTTACGGCCTCTAACAGCATAACTATCACTGCCTACAGCCCTTTATGACTGCAGAGTATTTTTATACCGGTTAAACTCTACAGTGTACGAGTGTCTTTATGCCTACGAATGAGGAAACAGAGAAAGGATGAGAATTGCTTAAATTCACTGAAGTGACCGGGTTTAGAATTTATAGCCCTCAAATTTCCAGCAAAGGTGAGCCTCCTCAATTCTTTTCCTTCCCAGTCAATGCCTAGAGGCAGGGCAAAGGACAGAGAGTCTAACCTCACCAGCCCAGGGAAGAAGACAGCTAGCCCCAGAACTTCCAGAAGGAACAAATTTCTCTTTAAAACACACACACACACACACACACGCCCTACCTACACTTCTTTTCCTTTTACCAATTTACCAACACAGCAGAATGCTTAAAACTAAATGATATGCTGTAAAATCTGCTAGTTCCATGGTTGTGAGGTTCCTCCCTTGTCTTTAAAATGGGAAGAGTGTGAGTGTTAGTGGGAAAAGAACACAGTCACAGATCAAGACTGGTGAAAAATACAGCCTTAATGCTGAAGCTGTTGTTATCACTGGGTTATTTTATCTTTCTAAGATGCCATGGGTCTGGCTGTCCCCAAAGGAGTGGCCTGGTTGGAGCCACTACTACAGAACTAAGTACCCTCCAGAAGCGGACTCTCGAAAACCACTCACCTCCCGTTTGGCAGGTATCCCACCATGGTCGTGCCTACCACCAGAAGGCTAATCCCAGTAAAAGCAAGAGCTATCCTGTAAGAAGACGACATGTGAAAATACAGCAAATAAACCCTTGTGCTACAGACAGACTGGAACGTATGAAGATGAAAGTGGGCGTCACGAGAACCACCCCTAAGACCATGTGATCATAGGATCCAGGTAAGAGTTTCATCTAGAAATGAGAGCAGGTCTAGCATAACCAGAGATCATTTTAATTCCAAACTGACAGTGAGGTATGGATTTGGCTCTCAGCAGACGCTATCTCCTCAGACATCAGGCAGCCAGAACGATGGAAAAACCTACTGTTGGCTGCTCTGCCCTCGGACACCTGCTGTCCCTGCCGTCTTACCCTTCCCTTTGGCTCCACACCCTGGCGGAAGCAGAGCTTCTCTGTGGAGCAACAGGAAGTAGAACCTGAAGGTACCGGCAGCCGGCAAGGCGGACTCAGAATTGCACACGGTACAGAAAACCTGAGAGCTCAATATCGCCTCTGTATTAGAGAGGCAAACTTCAGGAAAGAACCAGCCATGCCCAGGGAGGAGTGGCCAGAAAGTATGCCATGTTCCCTGTCCCTGTGTTCAGGCCATCTAGACGAGAAGTCTGATTTAAGAAACCCAACGATTTCTGTCTGCTGTGCAGAGAATCCAAGGGCCTTTAAAAGATAACCCCCAGTGTACCCTTCCAAGAGTCGGAAGGACTGGCCGGTGACAGAATCATACTACGCTCCTTTCTAAGACGGGAGAAAGCAAAGCAGAGCGACACAGGGCGGTCAACCACGCCTCAGGCTTAGGCAGCAGCAGCTCTGGCCTTTTGTCCCCATCAGGCCTGCCCTCACCTGAGCGGCAGAAGGAAGCAATAGCGAACCAGCACTCCTAACCCCCATAAGACAGTGAGCCGAAGGCTGATGTACTGGAAGTTATAGTTGGTTCTGCTCAGCAGGTTCCAGGACTCCAATTCCTCTGCCGAGAATCTTTTTGTCACCTCATCATCCATAATGGTCTCCATTCCTTTCCGGCAAAAGTAGAAAATGTCAGAGAGCTCAAACTCTGGAGTATTATCCAGAGCCTTACTACTACCACTTCGACGAATTTCTTTGATCTCTTCTTCTAGCGAAGTGGGATCTTTTGCAATGATTCCTGCAAAAGAGAACACCCGTGTCAAGCAGCATGCTGGCAGGAAGCATGTTAAAAATATTCCGAGTCCAGGGGCGCCTGGGTGGCTCAGTCAGCTAAGCATTCAACTCTTTGGTTTCAGCTCAGGTCATGATCTTGGGGTCCTGGGATGAGCCCCTCGTTGGTGTCTGTGCTCAGCACAGAGTCTGCTTGTTGCTCTCTCCCTGGTCCTCCCCTGCTCGCACGCTCTCTCACTCTCTCTCTCAAGTGAATAAATGAATAAGTAAAAATCTTTAAAAATATTCAGAGTCCATATCCTCCCTTTGAAGAGTATGTATGGAATTAAAAGCACTTAGGAACATATTTCAAAGGGACTGTTTGGGATAAGGAGCAAAAGCCAGTCTTACCATTGGTATAGGGCTTGTAAAGTTGGTGGTTCTTCTCCTTGGCACCTCTCTCCATCCTCAACGTGGCCCACTGTGGGGAGAAATGGCAACACACAGAATGAGATCCTTCTTCATACAGCGAATGACTCCATTTCCATTCTAGAAAAGCCTTAATCCCAGTCTTCTGAGATTGGACCGTAGCTGAGAAAGCACCCACTCCAGAAGGAAAGTCAAAGCCTTCTCCTTCTAAGCAGTCCCCCTCCTTGATGACAAGGAACAAAAGATGAGTCACCTATAGTAAAGGCCTGGAGACTCAAGAAGCTTGGAGAAATTTCTTGGGCCTAGGTTCTCTCTGCCTAAATCTTTCTGTCTTCAGGGCACCTAAGGAATTCCCTAGCTGACGGTACACAGACCTCTCATGTCTCTTCGTCACTGCCGAACGGCAGCTCTGCACAAACAGCAAAATCAAGCACCCTTTACACAGCTGCCCACCACCTGATGCTGCCTACCTCCCAATTACTCCAGAAGCAACAATTTTAGTTTTTGAGTATTTAAATAATATACATGTCTAAACTGTCCATCCTCCTCTGAGTAGCCTTGTAATGTGCGGACCCCACAAGCTGATATAGAAGGGCTTAGTGTTAAACAAAAACACAAAAAAACACCATTTGGAGATTTGTTTTTTGTCTTTTAGGTTTTATTTATTTATTTGACAGAGAGAGAAACAGCCCAAGTAGGGGGAGCAGTAGGCAGAGGGAGAGGGAGAAGCAGACCCCCCACTGAGCACAGAGACCGATGCAGGGCTCGATTCCAGGACCCTGGGATCATGACCGGAGCCGAAGGCAGACATTTAACGACTGAGCCACGCAGCCGCCCCACCATTTGGAGATTTAAAAAAAAAAATCTAACTGGATACTTACGCTAAGTCCCTTAAGCAACTCATCCCAACACTCTTTTCTATCTACAAAATAGGACTGGTGGCACGTCAGCCTCCTGCTTCATGAGGTCGCTCAGGATCAAATGAGACCATATACATGTGACAGAACTTGGGAAACTGCAAAACACCCTAATTGTCCTCACTGTGACTGAAATAATAATGAACTCTAGAAGAGATCTAGAAAAGAAGCCTCTTCCTAGAGCCTCCCTTCCTTAACATCCATCTAACTACAGTAAGTGAGCCAGGGTCTCTCCCACTATCCCATAACAAGAGGTGAAAACGAGCTCACTGATCGCTAACTGGAATATGTATAGAAAATATGCATAGAAAGTTATGTCCGTGGAAGTCAAAGAAATAGAATCGATATTTTGAAAGGTATCTTTTCAAACTTGTTTCCACAGTTACGCAAGGTGAGAGAGAAACCTATCATTCTGTGATGCAGCAAAACCCACACAGCCCAAAGCATCTGGTGTAGATTCTGCTGCCAAAGCCTCAAGTATCGGCAAGACTGCTCTGGATGCTCTAGCAGA
This sequence comes from Ursus maritimus, assembly GCF_017311325.1. Taxonomy (NCBI): domain Eukaryota; kingdom Metazoa; phylum Chordata; class Mammalia; order Carnivora; family Ursidae; genus Ursus; species Ursus maritimus. Next base: position 2,832,063 of record NW_024425341.1, read on the forward strand.
GCCAAAAGCAGGACACGAGTTTAATCACTGGTCTGACCTCATCTGGAAATTTCTTCAAATACCGCTGTCTAGAACAAAAGACAGCTTTGAGTCACCCACTCAGAAGAGGTCTAGGGCAAAAAACCCCACACAGCTCATTTTCTATACTTCGGATATTTAGCACTGATGCTTTCTGGCTCTATGCATGCATGACCTTTTTTTCTAGAAGAAAATGTAAATGAAACACCTACAATGGAGGAAGGTAGACTCCCCCTGGGAATTCCATCTAGGGAAGATGGGAATAGGGGCAAGGGAGCTTATAGCAAGCGTGACATACAAACACAGGCCACTCAACTGGAGTTGACGGTTTTCCATTTTGGCCAAGACTGCATTAGTACAGCAAGCATAGTCAGAATCAGAAAAACGTGGTTCTGTACTGACAATTCTGATACTCAGATGAGGCTGCAACAGGCAGTTAATATATGACATCAAGCCTCTTGAGCACTAGAATTTAAGTCTGTGAGGACTGCTTCACTCTGCAAAATTCAAGATGGCTGTGGTGTTTTAACCGGAAAGGTACAGGTTAAATGAGACCCTACATCTCCTAGCTCTATCACAGAGCTGTCAACATCGCCTTGCCCTCCTGCTTTGTACATCTAGCTTCGCTTTTTCCCCCCTTCAGGTACATTACAAAATGCTTCTGTGTTTAGGAGAGAACTGTCCAGTCACAAGGGTGGAGGAACCTGGCTGTTGGCTGGGAAGTCTGTTCAGGAGAAGCTGATCGGTGAACTGGATTGCTTCGGCCCGGTGCAGGAGACTGAAGGAAAGGGGCACTGCATGTGAGCAAAGTCCGCTAACTCCACAACTGGCTTCTCTGAGTGGTCACTTTCAGAAGTACAGTGTGCAGAGATCCAGAATAAAACTGAGAATCCTAGGTTCAGAGTTCATTCCCATAAACCTCCTCTCCTTCCCCTGACGTGAGATGCCATTTACCGTGCTATTCAGCATCAGATTACGAAATTATTCCTGTCTCAGGTTCTCCCGGACAGAGAAGAGACCATTTAAGGGCATTAACAACGCTGCACGCTTAGGTAACATTAAACCCAAGGCAGACCTTGGCAGGTGAACGGCAGGCCCAGCTCCTAGAAAGGGAGAGGGTGCAGTGCTGTACTTCGCTAGCCGTTCATTCTATTGAACACTACACTTTAGGAATTAATCACAAGTCACATCCAGCAGACTTTGCAACCTAATCTCAGCAGAAACCGCCTCCTTTTCAGTCAGCCTCCACTGCATTGTCCCATGAACTAACCATATATACCCAAAGAACGAGACCCTTGGAAAATTCAGGTTCGCATCATCCAGCACATCTATTCCCCTGCAAACACCACCTCTTTTAACAACTCTCTTTTCTCCCTGCTTCAGCTGTAACCCCTAAGTGGCTACCAGCGAATCTGCAAATCTTTACTTCACTGAAGTGCCAACCTCACATTCCCGATGGCCTGCTGGTCGTCTCCCCATGCAAGTCCAACCAGCCCTCACCAGCATGTTGCAAATTAAAGACAGCACACCTCCTCCCAACCCGGAAAGTGCTCCCCCCCACCCCGGCCCTCCTCCTGAGGCACTGGGATCACTATCCCTCTGGTCATCCAAGCTTTGAAGCTTCCCATCCGTCACCAAGTCCTATCGATCCTCCCCTGAAAGGGCGCTCTTTCACAGCTGCCTCCTGTGTGATGTCATTACCTTCACTCCCTAGCTTATTCTCCTGCTTGTATTAATGCAAGGGCAATCCAATTGCTCTTTCCTCCCTTCAAGCCACCCAAACACACGCTGCCAGTCGGATCTTGTCACTTCCTTGCACAAAAATCTTCACTGGCTTTTCAATGCCTAAAGAAACATTTGCTTTTATAATCGACCCCACTCCCTCCATGCACGAATGTTTTTGCTCCACTAAGCTATATACAGTCTCTAAACAAGACTGTACTTTCTCATCTGCGCTTCTAAAATGCCTTTTCCTTTTTAAGATCCAGTTCGAATGCCAACTCTTCTATGAAATGTTAGCTAGCCAATTCCTGTGGAGTTCTTCTCTCCCGGGGTATTTGAATTAGCACCCAATTGTGAATTAGTTATGTATGCATATACTTGTCTTTCTTACTGGACTATAGATATCTTGAGCAAAGGAGGCAGAACCTACCCATGCTCTCACTCCAGCGGAGTCTGATAGAGGGTCCTGCACTTAGTAGGCAGTCGCTAAGGGCTGCATTTAACTCCCACTATTTCTCTCCGTCAAGGTCTCCACGTGAAAAGATAGAGCTGAAATGATACAACCGACAACTACTTCCCATCACCTTCCCTGCCACGGTCACATTCTCACCTTCTTCAGTTCATCCTCTCAGCTAGTCAGGGTTATGTTAAAGTCACCCTTCTCGCTGGGGTAGGGAGGACATGCACATGAAGCAGGGGTTGTGACTTCCACTCTGTAGATGAGGAAGCACACGGCAAAGTCTGATGACTTGGGTCAAGTTTCAGAGCTCATCGAAGAGCCCTGGATTTCAAGCTAAGGGCCACTGACTTAAAAACTCTTGCCCATCCCACTATACACTCCCATTGTACAGACTTCAATTTCCTCACAACCGCCACTGGCTTTCTAGGACTCTCCATCAGCCCTTTCCGTGCTGGAGTTTCATGCTTACAATTGTTGTAACATTTACAACGGTCTCTGACCTGACCTGATCAAGCCTTTGCCCATGAGGCAAAATCACCCAGGTCATTTCTTTCTATTTCCAGGCTTCCTACTTTCTCCTTTTCCAAATCATTCTCAACTCAGTGGAAAACCACTCCCAGGACTTCTACCTCAAATAACATCGTTGTCGCTGTACTGAGAGTAAATCTGAAGCACAAACATTAAGAAAACAAAAACACTTTTAAAGAACACTGCTGCCCTCTGCACAAGAAAATCTTCTGCAACTCAGCATTGACAGGACCTACACTGAGTTAAATCTTCCATGACAGGGAACCGAGAAGACACTGACCCACCCACATTCTCCCCTTGGCAGGGATACCGAGGTACCTTTATATAAAAGGATGCGCTAATTATGGGAAGCTAGCTGTTAAGCCAGGGTTTGCTTAATTCTGCCAAAAGCACAGGTATAGGTACTGCATGGACCAATAGGATATGCAGTTTTAATCATCTTTATGAAGATTACCTATTAAAAATGGCTGATAAAATCCCAAAAGAAAATATGGATACAAAATTAGATATACATGCTATTAACACAACCATTAAATATGAATGCAGTTGCTAAAGACTGAAGGGTAATATACATACAAAAATGTTAAGGGATTAGAAGCTGTGTAAACATGAATGTATGTTTAACATTCTTTACTATTATATTACTTGTCTGGTTATTGCTACATAACAAACCACCGCCTAGCTTAGAGGCTTAAAACACCACCACCATTTATCTTGCTCAAGAATCTTGCAAACTGCACGAGGTCTGACATCAGCTGGGTGGCTCAAAGGCTAAGGACTGGGATCCTCTGCAGACTTGCTCGCTCCTGTGGGTGGCAGTCATGCTGGTTGTCAGGGCCTCCCTGGGGCTGTGAGTTGGAATACCTAACACCACGTGGCCTGGGCTTCCTCACAACATGGTGGCTGGGTGCCAGGGGCAAGCATCCCAAAAGTCAGAAGTTACACTGCCATTTCTAACCTAATCTCACCTATTACACAGTATAATTCATGTCCACTACATTCTATTTGTTAGAACCAAGTCATAAAGCAGGCCCCCCTATTCACAAGAAGTCAATCAGACTCCACCTTTTGATGGCAGACCTCAAGATCACTTGGGAAGTTTTAAAAATATACCCATCCAGACCAATTAAATCAGAATCTCTGGGGAGATTCTAGTGCTCCCAACTAAGTACTTTAGAATGCTTCCCCAGGCAATTCAAATGTGTAGACCCACAGAATTAAGATGATCTCTAAGCTTTCTTCCAGCTCCAAAATTATATACATAGCAGCCCAATTTAGGAAGGATGAACAGGCTAAAAAAGGTAAAATAAAAGTCTATTAAAAAACACCCACAAGTGGGGCGCCTGGGTGGCTCAGTTGGTTTAGTGTCTGCTTTCAGCTCAGGTCATGATCCCAGGCTCCTGGGATCGAGTCCCGCATCACTGGGCTCCTTGCTCGGCGGGGAGCCTGCTTCTCCCTCTGCCTGCCACTTCCCCTGCTTGTGCTCTCTGACAGATAAATAAATAAAATCTTAAAAAATAAAATAAAACAAAACCAGTTTGGCCAAATCCAACTTGTGTCTAATACTAATGCTGATATATAAAGCATTCAGTTCTTACTGTCCATTAAGGTCAACTCAGAACAGTAACAGTCAGAAAAGACCAGACATTCCTGCAGAGCCACCTATACATAACCTTGCTGGAATGGTAGCAGTCCTTTCTAGCCCACCCCTGCCTCTAGCTTATAGCCAAGTTGTAATTACCCATGCAGCTCAACAGGATAGCACCCAGAGTACCCAGAACCCTTGCAGTGGCTGATAGACACGTCTCTAGGAAATGAAGAAGCACAAATCCGATTCCTGAAATCCTAAGACTTGAGGTCAAAAATGGGTACATACATAAACATATATACATATACACACATTATTTCCATAATCACTTCTAAATCACTGTGCCTCAAGCTAGTGATTTTCAAGATGTGTGATCAGCAAAGAAAGTCTCTGACGGCCCAAGATTACTTATCCCATGGATTGGCCAACAATATATATCTAATCAATTTCAGTTATGTAATTAATTATAATCTGCATTAAAAGTCACAAGAACATACATTTAAAAATATAGTCACAATCAGAAGGATTTTCATTGACTATGAACTTTAAAATATTAATTTGGGGGGACAATTCAAAATAGAATACAGAATATACATAGATTTTAGGCTTTCTGCGGCCCAAAGTGATCCAAGTTAGAAAATTTTAGCTACTACAGAATAATTCAAAGGCTGGTAACTCTATGATTTCTATGTTTTAAAATTAAGGATTTCCATAGATATGTGAGTTAACCACTTGCTTCTAAACTTGAATGAAAGCTAGCCATCACTCAATGTTGTCTCCTAAAATTTTTCCAGCTGTTCTACTGACCCTCTACTGGCTTACCACAGTGGCAAAAGGGCATGAATAGTAAGTTATATGGTCCTCTGGAATCCTGGGCTCGAATGAAGATTTTCCTGGACTGAAGTTTAAGAAAATTACATTTCCTGATTAATTAAAATAAATAATACACATAAGCAAAGTAGCTGGTCCAAAGACTAGTGACTAGATCACTGCTTCTCAAACTTCAGTGTGCATGTGAAACACCTGGCTCTTGTGGAAATGCAGACTCTAATTTAGTAGGTGTGGAGTGGGCCTGACACTTCCACTTCTAACCAGCTCTTAGGTGACACTGCATACTACTCCCCGAGTAGCAAGTAACTTGATAACCTCAGAGACCATCCGTAGGGCTCCAAAATCACACCACTGAAAACAGGTACTCAAACACGAACAGGTACACTCTAGCAACACTACTGACAACAGCCAGAAGGTGGACATAGCTCTGCCATGTCCACCAGTGGATGAACGGATAAGCAAATCATGGTACACACACTGGAATATTATTCAGCCATTAAAAGAATAAAAGTACTGAAATATGTTATAATGTGGATGAATCTCAAAAATATGCTAAATGAAAGAAGGCAGTCACAAGAGAGCAAATTTTATATGATTCCTCAAATCCGGAATATCCAGCATAGGCAAATCCAGAGCTAGAACATAAACTCCTGGTGGTCAGGGGAGGGGAAAATGGGGGGCAACTGCTTCAAGAGTGTGGGGTTTCCCTCTGTAGTGATGAAAGTGTTAGGGAACTGGGCAGAGGTGATGGCTGTACAACACTGTGAATATAATAAATGCCACTCTTAAATGTGACACAAATCATATTCTTACAGGAATATTAAATACCAAAACCCAATATTCAATAATACACATAAAAAATATTTCCCAGTATAAAGTAACATTGCACATAGCTCAATCTTTCAGAGTCTCTATTTTTTCACTGACAAAATGTAGACACCCTGTCCACTGAAAAATTATAAGGAACCAAAGGAAAATGAGAGAATTTATTCTGAACCATAAGCTACAATATGAACACGTAACTTCTCAAATTTTGGTTTCTCAGATTATATATGGTCTCAGCTATGAGAGAGAATACCTAAAGATTTGGTGACTACTGAAAACAGATACTGCTAATAAAGTACCAAATCTCTGGATAGATATTAAAAGTCCCGTGGCAAAGATCAACTTCCAGGAACGGTTCCTTAGCTAAGTTCTGACATATGTTAAGAAATTGATTGTCCTTCTCCTCTATCTTTAAGAAAATAAAACAATTCATCAAATGTCCTGCCCTGTTAATTTCTTCTATCTGAAATGCAAGAACCTACTAAAGATATTTAAGTCTAAACAAGAGAAAAGTCTCTCCCAAACTTATTAGTGAGGGAATATGTGAGTAGCAGCTCCGTGTTTCATTATCTGTTACATAAGAAGAGACAGAATCTAGCAGTGATTTTTTTTCTTAAATTCTAAGCCCCTCTCTTTGAAATAAATAGGCAAGGTGTGGAGTTATGAATAGGTTCCTTTGCTCAGAAGAATCAAGTATACAAGCACCTTAGCTCGAAAAGAAAGTGTGCTAAAGGCTTTCACAAGTACACATTTAGGGAAGTTTTGTTTTGTTTTTACTAAAAATGCCACTTCCCATTCTCCCAACTTTCTCTTTATGCAATGAAGAGATAATAACCTGCCAGATAAAAAAAAAAAAAACAACAAAAAAACCTGCCAGATAAGAACGACTCTTTACTAATAGCATTTCTTCCGTCCTCTGTGAAGCAGCTATTTGTAAACGGCACAACTTACCGCAAAGATCTTTAACAAAGTTTTCATGTAGAGCTTTCGAATGCCAAAGGAGACTCCAAAAATGGCAGGGACTATGATGAAAACAAGAAGGAGCGTGAAGAGGACAGTCAGGGAGATGCCCAGAAGGTTGACAATCAGGCTATCAAAGGGCAGCAACAGGAACATGGTGGAGGATCCAGGCAAGGCCAGTGCCCTCCACCCCAAGAACAAACCACCGTCTTCAGATGGTCCTGTTAGACAGCACCACTCTGGGAAAGAAAGCAAGTCCCCATAGGATAGCAAACCCCGTTGCGAGTTCACATCGTTCGACTGCCTGGGGACAGAAGGACAGTAAAAAGGGCCAGAGGAGGCAGCCCAAAAATGTCAGCTCTCCCCAGAATAGATGGACTTTTGAGGTGAATGAAGCAGGACCAATCTTCAGTACAAACATCCGAGTCCAGGCAGAGTTTCTGTGAAAGTGAGTAGTGAGGGAGGGATCTCTGCTCTGCTACCCTTCCACTCCCTCCAGAAGTTTGACTTTTTCTTTCCTGTTCAAGAGCATTTAGCAGATAAATCTGTCCTGAAGATCTGTCATTGCCAGAAGTACCAAGAAGAGTTCGACGTGGTGCCAGAACAATCCTGATAACTTCTGTGGAAGGGGGGGTGACTGCTGGCACTTCACACAGAAGGCTATTGAACTTGAATATGTGGAAATTAAATAATTGTTTTACTTAAAACTCCTTCATAAGCTGAAAACTGTATTCATTGTAGAGAGTTCACATCTGGCCCCATTCTTCCTCTAGAGAGGTTCCTGGTGCGTGCTGCTTCCAGGACCCTCCAACCTGGAGAGCTACAGTCTTTGCCAGCAGAACACAGATGCTGGCACAGAATGTCTCATGCTGCCTGCGTTGAGTGTAACTCCAGACGTGTCTGGCATTGGTTTCCTCTGGATATTCTTCTCCCTAAGGCCCCCTTCTCAGCGGTGACCTGGGTTCTTGGCAAGAAGCTGCTTACATGCTGCCAAAGCTGGGGATGGAAACAGAAACACCATCAGTCACACAAATCAAGAGGAGAAACATCAATATGCTTTGGGGGTGGGGGGGGCTGTTTTAGAGTAAGCCTAGAGTCAGTGCCAGCTTCTCGAGCCATCAAGGTCAAAGGGAGCAGGCACAGCAACAGGTGGCAGACGCAGATGCAGAACGAAAACGGAGATGTTTCGTATAGCTTTCAATTTCAATGATATAATCTGTGGCCAGCTTTTTAAAGAGAAAATATATGGATATATGCCACATTTTAGAAGTCTGGGCAAAAGATCCACCATATATGGATATATGCCACATTTCATTTATACTATGAAAAGATTTCCCTCCTACTTGTCCCCACCTACCGAGAGTTCTTGTCTGCAGATGCAACCATGTTACCAGCTTCATATTCTTCCCAAGGTATTTATTCTGTGCGTTACATGAGGAAATGATAACTTACCTTTTCTACTCACTCCCTCACCCTGGCAACAACAATGGTGCCATATTCTGTGCACTGTTCTTCAACTTGTGTTTTATTTTGCATATTTAGCTTACCATACCTTGGAAGAGTATTCCACCAGCACATGCAGGGCTCCCTCACTCTTTACAGGTGCACAGCTTTCAACTTTAAGACTATACCATAGGGGCGCCTGGGTGGCTCAGTCGGTAAAGCGGCCAACTCCTGGTTTCGGCTCAGGTCGTGATCTCAGGGTCGTGGGAGCTAACCTTGTGTCAGGGTCCACACTCAGTGGGGAGTCTGCTTGAGATTCTCTCTCCCTCCGACCCTCCCCCTGTTCGCGTGCACGCGCACACTGTACACTCTCTTTCTCGCTCTCACTCAAATAAATAAATAAATCTTAAACAAAAAAAAAGACTGTAGCATAAGTTAGTTAACTGGTTTCCTTAGGTTGGACACCAATGCTTCCACTTTTTTGTTATTATAAATAATGTAATGAATAACCATGTGCATACATGATTTAGCACACAAAATGCACAGGCAATATAAATATATTTTCAGGATAAATTCCTAGAAATGGAATTGCAGGGGGAAAGGAAACACAGTTTTAATTTTATAAGATACTGTCACATTTTCCACATGGAGATCAAACTCCTCCAGTTGTCTTATCCTCCCACACTGGTCACTCTTTTTTGTTTTAAAGACTATTCTCCTTAGAACAGTTTTGGGCTCACAGCACAGCAAAACTGAAAGGAAGATACAGAGATTTCCCACATACCCACTGTCCCTATTATATGTACAGCCATTACCAACAGCCCCACCAGAAAGGTACATCTGTTACAAGTGCTGATGAACCTACACTGACACATCAGAGTCACCCGAAGTCCACAGCTCACATCAGGGTTCACCCTGGGTGCTGCACATTTTAGAAGCCTGGGCAAATGTATAACGACATGTACCCATCACTACAGTATCATTCAGTATTTTCATTGCCCTAAAAATCCCCTGGGTTCTGATTATTCATTCCTCCCTTTCCTGAACCCCTGGCCACTGATATTTTACTGTCTGGAGAGTTTTGCCTTTTCCAATTGGAATTGTATTTTCAGACTGGCTTTTTCCACTTAACACAGCCACTCCTGAACTCCACTATTTTAAGTATCTTACAAAGTATTTCAATTTTGTATTACTTATCCCTAACCACAAGTTACCAATGCAAGTCCTGCACTTGGGAACGTCCTTTCAAATCTCTGGCAAACACTGCGGCTTCACCCCAATCACCTCCTGGCTCCGTTCCTATACATTCAGAAGGTCAAGAAATTGAACAAATAAGCAGGTTACTACCTTTACCTTAAATTTTGTCCAGTGTCTTTTTAGAACTCTTAGAGCCCTTTCACGGGTTCTTTCATAACCTGTCAACAGTATTATTTCCATTTACCAATTAGGAAACGAAGGCAGACAGAGACAGATCCAATTCTTCTGACTCCTAACCCAGTACCGCTCCCATTACATTCCCACACATTTAGTGATTAGATCAAAAGGACCTGCTATTTCATGGCACTGAGTCACAAACACTAGTTCCTATTTTGGATCCTCTAGTTCTTCCACTTTCACATGATCATCATCACTGCTAACATTTACTGAATGCTAACAGCAACATGTGACCCCGAGCTCACATAACAAGTATTTTACACATATGGCCCTCAGGTAAGTCTCACAACCCTATGGTGGAGGTCTTACTACCATTGCTATTTGACGCAGGACGAAATGGAGGCTTAGAGGATTAAGTACGTTATCCAGAATGACACAGCGACTATGTAGCAGAGTAGGAATGTGGAGCAGGGGATCTGTCTCAGAGCCCAAGCTCTTTAACCACTATGCCCTCCTAGCTCCCAAACAACCCTGAAATACATTAATACTTCCTTCATGCCAGGCCTGCTCTACAGAACTTCCTGTGGTCGGAGGAAAAACCACAAGGCCAATCTGGATTCATGTATCAGAATTTGGTGTTCTTAGAATCCAAGGTACAAACCTGCTCTTTCATTGTTATAAACTGGCCAAACTGACTCTACATGCCAGATTTCTAACAACATCCCAGCAGAGGTTGAGGAAATTAGATACAATTTCTGAGACTTAATTTGCTGAGTCACTGTATCCTTTAAACCTAATTCAAGCCTAATTCTAGGGTCACATCTCTGTTCCACTCTTCCATCCCTGTCCCCCTTGTCCAGCATTCCCATGGGAAAGTAGCAGCAAAATCCCTCCATCCCACCGGCCATGGTTACCCTGAGCTCCACGGCCTCAAGATGACGGACCCTGGGGTCACTGTGACTTCCCATGCCAAGGTTTAGATCTCTTTTCTTTGAATCACAATCAACTGAGAATTCCCAAGGTTATTCCAGGTTCATGTCCCCAAATCATTAAACACATTTGGCAATAAACTAGTTTCTTCACTTAGTTCAGAGGTTGGCAAACCATGGCCTGTGGGCCGAATCTGGCTTTGGCCTGTTTTTCTAAGACTCATAAGCTAGGAATGGTTTTTACATCTTTAAAGAATTGTAAAAAACAAAGAATAATTTGTGACAGAGACCACAGCCAGCAAAGCCTAAAATACTTACTATCTGACCCTACAGTTTGCCCACCCATGACCCAGCCACTCCTCCCCCCTCCCCCGCCCCCCTGAGGCACTGACCACCGCTCTAAGGTCCTGTCCCACCCCTTAAGTTCATGTTTATTAGTGCCAGACTCCAGAACAGAGAGAACAGTAACCTAGCCAAACAAGTTATCCGGCCAGCACTAAACAATCCTCACATAAATTCTTAGAAGTAAAGAGAAAAAGCAAGCAAACTGCAGTTACCAAACAGAGTTCCCAACATCCTGCTGGCTCAGCAGAGCAGCCATTAAAGCCTGAAGAGTGGTATCTTAGGCCCCCTTAACACAAACTTTATTTTTTTTTTTTTAAAGATTTTATTTATTTATTTGACAGAGACAGCCAGCGAGAGAGGGAACACAAGCAGGGGGAGTGGGAGAGGAAGAAGCAGGCTCACAGCAGAGGAGCCTGATGTGGGGCTCGATCCCATAACGCTGGGATCACGCCCTGAGCCGAAGGCAGACGCTTAACCGCTGTGCCACCCAGGCGCCCCCCCCCTTAACACAAACTTTAATCTCTGAAAATAATATCAGAAAATTAGTCACAGAGGAGCTCTACCACACCACAATTTCCAGATAACTGCTCATTTAGGAGAGGCTATCACTTTGCTTCAGGTAAAATATAACCATGATTCCATAAGCATGAGGTAGTATTTGCTCATTCTCTTAATTTCCATAGCTCTCAGCCAAACTTAAGGAAAGTTAATTTGGACCAAAGTTCCCCTAACAGCCCAAAAGGTCCAGAGAAAAAAACCGAAGAACCAAGTAGTTCTGAGGATTTTAGAAGGGAATGTGACAGAACCCATCACTAAGCCAACTAAACTCTTCAGCCCACTGAATGGCAAAAATCTGGGCCCTTAAGCCCCCAAATGACCCAATTTCCAGTGCTCCTCAGTTCTCAGAGTGACGAGTTCATTCATACAACAAATATTCACTGGGCACATACTATGTGCTGCCACACATTATGTCAGGCGGTATTTAGTGATGAACAAATATGCCTAGAGGCAAGTGTTAAGCAAATAAGCATACACAAAATTGTAATTTCACACGCTGATAATTGTTAGCAAGAAAAAGAGGATCCTGGAAGAGAAAATAACAGAGAAAACTTCATTTAAATAGGTCATGTAAACCAATTCGGACCCAATCACAAGACAGGGACTATTATGATTCCTAACTGCAGAATCAAATACATCTGACCCCTGAACAGCAATACAGGTTTGAACTGTCAGGTCCACTAATACATGGATTTTTTTCATAAATACAGTACCATATATGTATTTTCTCTTCCTTATGATTTTTTAAAAATTTTATTTATTTTGAAACAAGAGTCTAAAGGCACGCACACGCAAGCGAGGGGGCAGAGGGGAGGGAAAGGAAGAGAAGAGAGTCTCAAGCAGACTCCATGCTCAGTGCGGAGCCCAACACAGGGCTCAGTCTCACAAATCTGAGATCATCACCTGAGCCAGAACCAAGAGTCAGACACTTAACCAACCCAATGAGCCACCAGGGCAGCCCTCATGATTTTCTTAGCAACATTTTCTTTTTCTAGCTTACTTTTTAAATAAAAATACAGCATATGATACATATACAAAATACTATTAATCTAACCTACTGTATCAGTAAGGCTCCTGGTCAACAGTAAGCTATTAAGTTTTAGGAGGGTAAAAAGTTACACGCAGATCTTCGACTGTATAGGGAGTTGGTGTCTTTTTAAGAACCATGTTGTTCAAGGGCCAACTGCATTTCTTTTCAGCTAGCTCTCTGTGACACATCCTACTTCAGGTGACCATGACTACCAGGATACGTCCAGAGAGATGCCACATACCAATTCAAAGGAAGAAAATATTACCATTTTATTAAACATCAACGCTTAGGCAACACAGGGATAATGCATTTTTTAAGCACACCCAAGCACAATATCTGTCACATATTAAATCTCAATAAATGGTATGTACCGTCATCATTCCACTAGGATCAGAAAACACCCAGGGTACTGTCTTCAGTTTTTTTCTTTAAAGATTTATTTATTTATTTTAGAGAGACCATGCCTGCGTGCAAGAGAGAGCAAGAGTACATGTGTGAGTGGGGGGGGGGGCAGGGCAGAGGGAGAGAGAGAACCCCAAGCAGACTCCCTGCTGAGCCCAGAGTCCAATGTGGGGCTCAATCCCAGGACCCTGAGATCATTACCTGAGCCAAAATCAAGAGTCAGCCACTCAACTGACTGACCCACCCAGGTGCCTGTCTTCAGTTCCAAATACCAAACTTTAAGAGAGCTAGATAGAGAGGAAAGCATTTTAAAGTATGTCACAAAACCCACAGGCCAAAAAATACTACATGCCTAACACGCACTAGGTGCTCAATAAAAAGGTTAGTTGTAAAGCACAGGAATGTGAATTAAAACTAGTGAGACAGCAAAAAACCAATTTCTTTTAGAAACCACCGTACTGGTGATGATGAGAAAATATTCTCAAATACTGCTGGCTGGAGTGTAAAAATGGTACAACCTCTTTAGAGAACAACTCAGTAAAAGCCATCAGAATTTTGAATGCACATAACCTTAGCTCCAGCAACTCTGCCTCTACAAATGTATCCTAAAGATAAATTAGAGGGGTCCCTGAGTGGCTCAGTCAGTTGACCATCTAACTCTTGATTTCGGCTCAGGTCATGATCTCAGGGTCCCGGGATCAAGCCGCCCCCATCAGGCTCCACCATGGGCGTGGAGCCTGTTTTAAGATTCTCTTTCTCCTCCTCTCTCTGCCCCCACCCCACTCGCACACACGCTCTCTAAGAAACAAAACAAACAAACAAAAACAGATAAATTAGAACAGTAGTTTTCAACCAGGGGCCATTTCCACCCCCCAACTTCTCCCCTCTCCCCCAACATTCCCCCCACCATTTGGTAATGTTTACAGACATTTTTAGTTGTCAGGACTTGGGATGGGGAGCTACTGGTAACGAGTGCAAAGACAGAGATACTGCTAAACATCCTGTAATACGCAGGTCACCTCTGACAGCAAAGAATCATCCAGCCCCAAATGACAATGGTGCTAAGGCTGAGAAACCCTGTACTGATGCATATACTAGATGATGTATGTGCACGGTTACTGACCGCAGCACTCTTTGTAATATCCAAAGAAACATCAACCACCACAATGAACAGAAGATACAATGGAGTGCTATTCATCTGTTAAATGGAAAAAGACATTTACTTGTGCACTGATAAAGAAACAATCTACCAGTTAGATGCAGAACAATGTCCACAGTAAATACGAATTGAGAGGGAGGAAAAGGGAGAATATACACAGTTTAAATGTATTTGCAAAGATCCAGATTTCTGGAAAGATACAAGAATGGCTATAGCTGCTGCCCCTAGGAGTGTGAGGGAGAGGTCACTTTATCTTTTTGCTACCTTTAAATTTTTATTTACCATTTTGAATAGGTAATAGTGCTGGGTGAATTGAATGTCAAGTATATCAGAGTAGTGGAGTATAAGAAATTTGCTTGAATGAAATACTGGTGCTTAGGAGGAAGTATACAGTGTTTCCAAGGAAACAGGGCAGCACTCAGCACTACTAGGCTGAAGTGAACCTGAAGTGCTAAAAAACCAGGACTATACACAGAGCTGACATCAAATCTAGATAAAATAAATGGTTTAAAACAAAGTCAAGATACAATAAGCTGAAGGATAAGTCAACTCACCAGAAAGAAGACTGTAATATGGTCAGTTTCGGGGTCTTGGTCTTAACTAAGGTCGCTCTGACCTCATGTAACTTTCCCCTTGCCTACAAGGGACTAACCTGAGTTAGAACTGGGCAATAAGAAACCTGGTATCAAGTTCCCCCAAAGCAATATGAAGTCTTCAAAGCTGGAAAAGAAAAAAAGGACAAAGGACACCGGATATTTTGATATTCGGGGGCAACTGGCCTAAGAAAGGACAATTTGACTCACGGGGGTTTTAAGACCCAAGACGTTTCATTACCCAACTTGAATGCTGCTCCCAGAGCTCCATCTTGGAAACGGTGCTTTTACATTGGAGTACTGTATATGTAACTGGAAGCAACCTCCTGGCCTTTTTTTTTTTTTTTTTGGTCTGGCCTATCTCACTCAGCATAATTATTCTGAGAGTCATTCATGTTGCTGCACATGTCACAAGTTCATTCCTTTCACTGCTGAGCTGTAGTCCAATGTGTGGATATACCACATTCACCTATGCATTCACCTACTGAGGAACAACTGGGCTGAGTTTGGGACTGTTATAAATAAAGCTGCTATCTGCAAGTCTTCATATAGACATACATTTTTATTTCTCTTGGGTAAATACCTAGGAGTGGAACGACAGAGTCTAAAACAGCTGTATGTTTACCTGCCAAACTGCTTGCTTGCTTGCTTGCTTGCTTTCTTTCTTTCTTTCTTTTTTTTTAAAGATTTTATTTAGGGGCACCTGGGTGACTCAGCGGTTAAGGGTCTGCCTTCAGCTCAGGTCATGATCCCAGTGTCCTGGGATCGAGCCCCATGTCTGGCTCCCCGCTCAGTGGGGAGTCTGCTTCTCCCTCTACCCCTGGCCCTGCTAGTGCTCTCTCACTCTCTCTTTCCTTCTCTCTCAAATAAATAAATAAAATCTTTGAAAAAAAAATTAAAGATTTTATTTATCTGTCAGAGACAGAAAGAGCACAAACAGGAGGTGCAGTAGGCAGAGTGAGAAGCAGGCTCCCCGCTGAGCAGGAAGGCTGATGTGGGACTCAATCCCAGGACCTTAGGATCATGACCTGAGCCAAAGGCATGCGCTTAATCAACTGAGCCCCCCAGGCATCCCGCCAAACTGCTTTCTAAACTGGTTGTAGCATCATCTTGCATCCTCACCAGCAGTATATGAAAGTTCCATTTGTTCTACAACCTTGCCAACACTTGACAGGATCAGTCTTTCTAATTTTAGACACACTAATCAATGTGAAGTTGTATCTCATAGTTTTAATTTGCATATCCCCAGTGACCAATGATAGTGAATATCTTTATGCTTATTTGCCATCCATCTATCTTCTTTGGTAAAGTGTTCAAATCTTTACCATTTTTTATTAGGTTATTTTATTACTTAGTTTTGCTACTGCTGTTTTTTTAAAAATCAAGCCTTTCCCCCCCAACGACTAAATAGTGTTATTTAAAATGAGAAAGCAATATTACTGGACTACACATTTAAAAATGGTCAAGATGGCTAAAAAAGAGAGAGAGAGAAAGCATTTCATCACAAAGGTACAAATTTGTAGACCATCAGACTTCTTTGTTCAACTTGCTACAAACTTGAAACAATCCTAATTATGCAAAGAAAAATCACTAAGACATGAAACAAAAAAACCAATGATCCCAACCACAAACTCTATTTTAACCTCAGAATTGAGTATTACTAAGAACCTAAAATGCTCCTTTATCTTTATGCTCAGCTGACAGAGATTCCATGTTGTCCAACACAGCAGCCATTAACCACATATAACTCTTGAGCACTTGAAATGTGGGTAGTCCAAACTGAAATATGCTGTAAATGTAAATAAGATACACACTGGATTTAAATGTTCTATGAAAAACTGAATATAAAAGACCTCATTAATAATCTGTATATTGATTACATGTTGAAGTGATATTCTGGATAATTTGGGTTAAATAAAATACATGATTAAAATTATTTTCATGTGTCTCTTTGTACTTTTTTAAAAGTGGCTCTTACACGGGATGCCTGGGTGGCTCAGCTGGTTAAGCATCTGCCTTCGGCTCAGATCATGATCCCAGACTCCTGGGATCAAGTCCCACATCAGGCTCCTTGCTCACTGGGGAGCCTGCTTCTTTCTCTGCCTGCCACTACCCGCCCCCTCATCCCGCTTGTGCTCTCTCTCTCTCTCTGACAAATAAAATCTTTGAGGGGAAAAAAAAATTTAAAGAAAGTGGTTATTATGAAATGTAAAGTTATATATATGGTGTGTATTGTATTTCTATTGGATAGCACTGATCAAAAACGTTTATTTTTTATTTATTCATTTTCTTTAAGTAGGCTCCACACCCTGCATGGAGCTCAACAATGGGCTCCAACTCATGAATCCGAGATCAAGACCTGAGCTGAGATCAAGAGTCAGATGTTTAACTGACTGAGCCACCCAGGTGCGCCTGATCACAAACTTTGAAAGCAGACACTGAAAATAAAATATGTGTAACTGGTAAAGAAAAAAAATATACATAAATATTTTTTTCCTCTCCATTCTGCTGTGTGAAGAAAATGTTACCAGGGAGGAGCTTAGAGTTGGAACTCAGGCGTCTCCTTAGTTAAGAGTTCAGGCACAATTTTGTTACCATCTGGTCTGCGCAAGTCATTCAGCTTCCCTGGATTTCAATTTCCACACCAGTTTTTTGGTATTTTAATTCAAAACGTCAACAACAATTTATCATGCTTCTACTTTTTACAATGCATTATTCTAATATTGCAGATCTTGGGCTTATTTTATAGGAGGTGCAATGCAAAAACAAGGCAAACTAAAACAGTGCCCAAAGAAAGGAGGGAAGGTCCTGTGACTGGGTGGCAGGTGCATGGGTATGCATGTTTTAAAGGAGAGACAGTACCTTTCAAGGAGTTAGGAAAAACTGCAAGCTTTATAATATTCCTACTAATTCTAAAATTCAGTGCTTTTAAGAAGCATTCATCATGCTATCCTAAGTATTTTGTAGTTTAGTGATACACGGACTTGATGATACTTGGTCAAGTCCTCCCTTGAGCATCATGATACAGAAAGAAGTAAACGCCACACCGTAATGAGGTTCGACTTTACTTGAAGAAACAATTTTGGAGTACAGTTCGACCAGGGTCACATGATCTCTAGCTTCTACCTCCAGAAAGCAAGAGATTTTTAATAAAAAGTAACATTTTGTGATGTGCCTACAGATAAGAGAAGTGGTTTATTCTTCAGCAGAAACCAGTTACCACGATAGAATCCTAGCTAACCACTGCACTCTTTCTGATACCACAAACACACACACACACAAAACCCACACAAGGGGTGCCTGGGTGGCTCTGTCGGTTAAGTGCTGACTCTTGATTTCAGCTCAGGTCATGATCTTAGGGTCCTGAGTGTAAGGCTCTGTATTTGGTGTGGAGCCTGCTTAAGATTCTCTCTCCCCCCTTTCTTCCTTCTTCTCCCTTCCCCCCCCAAAAAAACCCCAAAAACAAAAAACCCACAAAACCCACACAAAACATAAAAGTTCTCCCTGCACCCATGTCTTTAGGGTAATGATTTACGAAGACACCCGGATGCTGTTATCTCAGCAGTTATTTCCATAAGCTGGATGCATGTGACGACCACTGTATTTAAGTCACAAGCTAACAAAGTTCATCCTGAAAATAATTTATAAACAACTATGTCACATCATATAAACCAAGCTTAAAAACAAACTCAATGAACTCTATATACAAAGATTCTTTTGCTCACAGCATTCCCTGGAGGTACAATATCCCCTCCAATTTCAAGGGCAAAGACTGAGGTACAAGGGCTGAATTTACCTGTCTTTCCTGAGATAAGGAAACTTAACAGCACAAAGTGTGCTAAGAAATACGTACTATGGTTTTGGAAAAAAACAAAAAAAGAAAAGAAAGCAAACACCTAATTCATGTTACATCCAGTCTAGGATTTTTATCTCTTGATGGTAAGAAAGGATGTTCTATGTTTTCCTTTCGGTACTATCGTTCCCTCTGCTATCAAGAGCAAAACTTCAGCAGTGCATGCCAAATCATCCCAGTTTCCCTTACTCTTTCTTAAATAGCTGTGAATGTTATCTACATCTTTTAAAGTCAGTAATTCTCAGTCTGGTATTCCCCTTCTAAGGTCACAATTTTCCCATGTTTACTAAAAGCTGTGATTCGAATTTCTCATTTGTCCCATATCTGGCTTAAGAAATACTTTAAGACATATCCCCTAGTTTTACTATTCCGGAATTTGATGGGAAAGTTCCTATTAATAATACCCATCCAAACCTTTCATTGTAAAAGTCTTCAGTTATAGCTCTTCAAGACATTTCCCTTTCCTGAAAGAAACAACTTAAAGACAGTACTATGGTACAGGAGAAAGAAGACTGAACGTGGAGTTGGGAGAGGTTTCCAGCCTCAGTTGGACTCTTATTCCCGGTTAATCTGGACAAGTCACTGAACCTCTAAGGACCCTGAGGGTGCATCAAAAATGAAAAAGTTAGAAAGATGATCTGGAAGTTCTCATCCACATCCAAAAGACTTTTCGTTTCAACCCTTGATCATTTTAGGTGCCCTCTTCTGGCCCTTCTCCAATGCTATTACATATTTCTTAGTTGAAGAACTTCCAATAGTAGACTATGTCCCAAAAAAGTACATTATGACTTTACACACCGGTACGTTTTTTATTTTGAATCTCATGCTACTTTTGACAGCAAGTACTTATCACAGAGCTTCGGAGAGGCGGAAATGGATGGGACAGGCTCAACCTGAAGGTCAGTTGTTGAGGCAGGATGATGGACACATGCTGGCTCACTATTTTATCTATTTTGCTATGTCTGAAAGTCTCCATAATACAAAGTTGGTAAAAAAGCAAAACAAAACAAAAACACTACCAAAGTTGAGAGGAGAATACCAGACTGGCATTATTACAGGACTCATTTCTCCAGTCTCTGGCACATGGATAACTGCTTTCACACCATTTCCCTTGGGTTGAGATAGAATCTACAGGAGATGAAACTAAGCAGAGGCACTCAAAGTTAAGTCAAAATTATGGAAAATGAACCAGAAAGGAACTGCTCTCAAGAAGGTTATCACTGAGAAGATCCATGGCACTGAGGGCATGAGCAGTGACAGGCACTTATATCTAGTACAGTACAGAACTTATTTCCATAGAGCTATTCCATATGTTTCATACGCTATATTTTCCCTAACTTTGAAACTGCAAAAGTTAAAACCCTATGTGAAACGGAAGTGAATAAATAAACAAGACCCTGTGGCAGGAGGATGCCTTGCAGGGCGTGAAATCAAAACGGACAGATAAGGGATTTCGGGGTTTAAGAAATTCTAAAGAAAGAAAAATGGGTTCCTCTGGAGAACAAGCGAGGAAAATCTACATCCCCGTGAAGCCAAAGGACATAAGAAAAGAAATTACAGGTGAAGGCGCCTCCCCGTGATCTCTAATAACCCCTCAGCCCTCCCAAGCTCCAATCCTCCACGCTCGGGGAGGGCGGGCTGCGGAGCACCTGGGATGCGGGAGAAGCCCGGAGAGCCCATCCGGAGTGGGACCGGACGGAGCAGGGAGTGGCGGCAGCCGCCCGGCACCGGCCTCCGGGAATGCGGGGCGCGGGCTCCGGGGCGCTGCGGCGGGACCGGAGGGTGGCGCGGCAAGCGCTCGCCCGGGGAGGGGCGCGGACTGTTCCACTGCGGCCGAGGGGGCGGTACGTTCCGACCGGCCGGGAAACCCCAGGAAGAGGCAATGGTGTCTCCTGACGCCGGAGCGGCGTTGGGAGGGGGGTCCCCGGACCGCAGGCCGCTCGTCGGCTGCCTGGGCCCCGAACCCCCAGGCCCGCTGTCGGCTCCCCTGGGGCCAGTGACCCTCAGGACCGACGGGAACTCGGTCAAACTCACCGACCGCGAGGCTCCGGGGCTCCCAATGCCTCCGTGGCCGATACCTCCCGCCCTTGGCCGCCGCCGCCGCCGGCCGAGGCGTGCGTAAAGACGTGCGCGTGCCCGCCCTTTGTCTACGCCGCTTTGACGTGACCCCTCGCGTCCCATCCCCACCCCTCCCGCCGTTTAATCCCTCGCCAGGCACCCGCGCGCCGGGCGCGCGCCGGGCGGGGACCCCGAGGGGCGGGGCGCCGCGTCACCTGCCCGAGGTCGGGCTCGCCGGGAACGGACCGAGGCGCCCCCTGGCGAGCGAGGAGCCGTTACCTCGGGCTGGCCGAGCGCCGCGAAAGCTGCTACTGTGCTTACAGGGCCCTGGTCGCCTGCCCCTCAACGTGGCGCGCGTACCCCGGGATTCCTGCTCGGATAAGGGGAGCGCTTCCCAAAGAGGGGGTCTCCACGTTTCTGAGCTGTGCCCGGGCCCGAATACTGGCTACTTCCCCCAAGATGCGCTCGCGTAGGTTCTAGAGAGGGTGAAATCAGTCCTGATCAGCAAGAAAGGCTTGAGTCACTGAATTATCTCGTCGTCTTGGGGTTGTTGTGAGTATGCGGTGAGATACAGTTCTGTATATAAAGAACCTAGCTCAAGGACTGGCACGCTCAAGAAACATTAGCTGCTATCACATCACCATCACTGCCGCCACCACCAACATCATCATCATCATCATCATCATCATCATCATCATCGAAACCATCGTCATCATCCCTGAATCTCGTTTGTCTTACTAATGAAGCCAGGGAGTGCAAGGGGTTTGTGTGGACAGATCTCCGTGTTCCCTCGCAGCTGGTACTTTCCAACGTCCACCTCGACTCGAAAGGGATCTCTCTGCTAAAGTCTAGCTGGTGCCTGCTGGAGTTTGCCTGTATGTTTCTCACCAGCACTTCAGACTTCAAATGCCTAACCCAAGAACTCAAGTATATCATCTTCCCTCAAATGGATTCTGCTTAGGAAAAAAGTTAGTCCTTCTTGTTCTTAAAAGACATTTTTACCTCCAATACCAAGCCTCCCCTCCAAGTTTATTCTAAGTACTAGTGTCAGATTGCCATTCCATGCCAAATAACTTGATAATAAATCTTCAGGGTAAAGTCCACGTTCTTAGGCCTCAAGGTCTGACTATAAGAATGATGGTTCTTGAGGCACCTGGGTGGCGCAGTCGTTTAGCGTCTGCCTTCCGCTCAGGGCGTGATACCAGCGATCTGGGATTGAGCCCCACGTCAGGCTTCTCCGCTGGGAGCCTGCTTCTTCCTCTCCCACTCCCCCTGCTTGTGTTCCCTCTCTCGCTGGCTGTCTCTCTGTCAAATAAATAAATAAACTCTAAAAAAAAAAAAAAAAAGAATGACGGCTCTTCTCCAAAACACTGGACCACTCGTCCCCACTCATCACCACGGACCTGTTTGGGACTTAACACATATTTTAAACTCAATCATTTGTTCATTTAACAAATCTTCACCAAGTCCTTCCCATGTGGCCAGTTTTTGCCATTGTCCAAACGGTAATACAAAGTTGAATAATGCATGGCCATGGCAATCTTCAACTCTATTAAATTCCATAACAGAACCTGGACATCGTACATTTTTGTGTTCTCCTCAGTGCTAAGGCTAGAGTTTTAAAGTGGTCACCCCCATATTAAATGGTTTTTGGATTCTGATATCTGGTCTCCTTTCCTGCCCCCGGACCCAGTCAAAACTCGGAGGTAGTCTGTGCTCTGCTTTTGCGTGTTTGTGTTTACATTTTCTTACAATTCTCACCATGTATTACCGTTATTTCTCTATGATAATGTTGAAATTAAAAGATGTTTAACACATTTTAGAGACTCAACACAAATGACATTGATTGATTCTTTGCCCAAATAGTAGACTCAGTTGTTGGGTATCAAAGCGCACACACACACACACACACACACACACACACACACACACACACACACACACACGGCATGTACATAGTCCCTGGCACATTCTCTAAACTTCTTTAGTGCAGGAAGGCAATCAAACTTCCCTTTGAAGAGGGAGCCAATAGGAACTGGGTTAATAGATTTCCCTCAGGCTCCAGAATTTTGTTCGCAAATGTCAATGAGCTGGGCACATCTCTGTCATACCCATTTCTAGGCAGAGGAATACAAATGAGAGAGAGAAGATTAGCAAGCAATGCTTGAAAAGTTAGACACAAAGTGGGTTTATCTATAGAGAAGGCCTGCGGCCTATAGCATGACTAGGCTTACATCCAGTACTAAATTCCTTGTCACTCTGAATTTGGACTGTCTTTAGATTATGGTTGAGGTATTTCCACATTTTAGAATGAAAATACTCCTTTAATACAAAAACTATGTGAGTAATCTTTAAAAACCTGATGAAGGATAGTCTCTTAAGAAAGGAGGATCTTGGGGCACCTGGGTGGTTTAGTCGGTTAAGTGTCCGGCTCTTGATTTGGGCTCAGGTCATGATCTCGGGGTCATGAGATGGAGCCCCGCCTGGGCTCTGCACTCAAGAAGAGTCTGCTTGAGATTCTCTCTCTCCCTCTGCTCCTCCCCACCAAACCTGGCTAACACACTCCCTCTCTCTCTCAAATAAATAAATAAATAAATCTTTAAAAATATATAAATAAAAAAATTTAAAAAGGGGATCACAGTGTTAACAACCCCTATGTCATTCTGACTTTGAGCTAATTTCCCAAAATGTGCCTCTATAATCATTGTGTTTGCTGTGTGCATGGCAAATGGTGCTATGAACCTGGGAATGTACTCCTTTTAAAAGATACTCCTTCCCCCAGTAGAATAATCCCATAAGTGTGTGTTGCATAACTTCTCTCTCTTCCACGGATACCTTTGACATTAAGAGGTGAACCACAACTATTTACTAAACAACCAGCACTACCAATGTTCATTTCTAAGCGCCAAGAGAAAAAGACGAATTAAGCAAAAGGTGTATTCTTTTTATTTTATTTTTATTTTTAAAAGATTTTACTTATTTGATAGAGAGAAAGCACAAGCAGGGGTAGGGGCAGAGGGCGAGGGAGAAGCAGGCTCCCCACTGAGCAGGGAGCCCCAGACCAGGCTCCATCCCAGGACCCTGGGATCATGACCCAAGCTGAAGGTAGATGTTAACTGACAGCCACCCAGTGCCCCAAGATGTGTTCTTTATTTAAAAATTTTTCATTGTGGTAAAATACACATAAAATTTACCATCTTAACCATTTCTAAGTGTACAGTTCTGCAGTGTTAAGTATATTCACATTATTATGAGATCAGTTTTACACATTTTTCATCTTGAAAAATGAAAACTTATACCCATGAAACACAAACTCCCCATTCCCTCTCCCCCCAGCCCTAGGCAACCACCACTCTACTTCTGTTTCTGAATTTCATTACTCATACCTCATACTCATATCTAAGTGAAATCATATAACATTGGTCTTTTTGTGACTGGCATATTTCACTTAGCCTAATGCCTTCCAGGTTCATCCATGTTGTAAGGTGTCACAATTTCTTTCTTTTGGAAGGCTGAATAATGTTGTGTTGTAGGTATGTGCCACATTAACTTTATCCACTCATCCACTGACGGGCATTTGCGTTACTTCCACCTTTTGGCTGTTACGAACAAGGCTGCTGCGATCGTGGATACACAAGTATTTGAGACGCTGCCTTGCATTCTTTGGGATCTATTCCCCAAAGTGGGATTGCTGGATCGGGTTGTAATTCTGTTTTTAATTTTGGGGGGAACCACCATTTGTGATACTCTTCTTTGATATGGGAATCTGAAGTTGGGAGGAGAGATCCAGTGATTTAAATCAGAGAGTCATCAGAATACGGCTGGTGCACCTGTTGGATCAGATCAATACAAGAACACTCTGACTTAAGAAGTAGAGACTTTGCGGTTAAGAGCAAAATGAAGAAGACAGGTTTTCAGTCTGCATCCACGCTGTGGTCTTCACCTGGAAAATTCACAGGCACAACTTTGTCAATTCACAGTAAGATGATCGGGTTCTGGGGGCCTTATTTACTGAAGTAGGTGGATAATTGAAAATGCAAAATTAATGGGAATAATAGAATCCATAGGTCATTTCATACCCTTATAGCAACATCTACTTGGGAAACCAAATCAGCATCACTAGGTTGATGATAAAGTTTTTTAAAAAAGAGAAAGGCAAATGTATGACTCTAAAAACTTGATATACCCCTGAAGTTGTGCTTGTATGGGGTTCTACCTGCCAAACAGCCAAAAACACTTTCCTGAGCAGTACGTCCTCTTGGATGAATACAGCCATCCCCTCCTCTTTGCCCAGCTCTCCATTTTCCAAAATTCACTCCTGCCTGCCATTATCACCTCCATTAAAACAATGGCTGCCTTCCTGGGATCCTCAGGGGAAGAAGAGGGAAATTTCCAATTAGTGTAACGGTAATTCAAAAGTCTTGTGGAAATCCCATATATGAATAAGGCCACTTAGGCTAACTGAAATGTAATTTTGGCAAACATCCACTCATCTTTTGGGCACTCACTTTGGGGGTCAACTCCAACAAGACATTTTCTCTGATTTCTTCCTAGGTGCTCATTCTCTCTGTGTGTTCCCCCCTCCCTTTTTTTTTTTGTCCTCCAGGTGTTTCTAACACTGCCTGGTGTCTCTAACATTATTCTTATTGACCATCTATATGTCTGGCTCCCTTCACTGGACTGTGAATTTTGTTTTATTCATCTTTCTAGCCCCAATAGTTAACATGATGTCTGGCACATCGTGGTTGCTCAGTAAATGTTTGTTGAATGACTCAAAACTAAACCATGACTACCAGAAACTTGAAAAAGTATGCATGTGTTTCATAAAATCGTGAATGAACTAGTACTTAATGCATGAAATTTGGTAGATAATACAGGGTGTGTGTGGGAAAGACAGTAAAAGGGGTCACAATGGAAAAATTACCTACATAGTAAAGGTTGTCATAAATTAAACCAATTTATCTTAGTCTGAGGTTTGAGAGGTCAAGAGTCCTGGGCCACTTTTGTTTTTCTGAGATTATCACTATAAAAAAGAAAAAACAGAATTACATGATTATAGCTGTGGCATATAGTACATGTGTGTATTTCCAAAATTCACAATTAAACACTGTTATGCTATTTATAAGATAAGGCTTTATAAAAATATCAAATATTAATTCAATAGTATACTTTGTGATCTGGCATTGAAACACTTGAAATTCAAAGATGACCAACGAGCAGCATCTCTTTTCAATCCTGTTAGCTGTCTCTGTGGTTGCAGGAGTAACGTCATTGGAGATAATATCCTAAGTACAGATTCCTCAGCTCCCCTAAACTGTGAGACCTGACCTACATGGTCCTCCAAGACTTCCCTTCTCCAGTGGTGGGCCTTAACCTCAACTGTATTTTCTTACAAGTTTCAGTGAGATTTCAGAAAACCCTAGTTTCATGAGAACTATATCACAACACATTCTAGGGGTAAGCCACCTTTACAGCCGACTGCTTATTTTTTCTGTTGATTCTTACCAGCTTTAATTTCAGAGACTGACTCCCAATCCTGACAGCCTAGCTTGTGGGGACCGCCTACCCTACTCGAGATCTTCTCTTAATGAGTCAAGACTAGAAGCCTGGGGTGGGGGGCTGGAGGAAACAGTGGCACCCCTTATCAGACAAGGAAGTTGCAGCTGTGTTCTCCCTGTCCCTGGAAGCTTTCATGTTCGGCTCCTTCTATCTTTACCCTGTTAACCACCTGGCTGTTTTACACACAGAGGGAGTCTGCTGGGGGCAGGCCCACTAAGGGACAAAAATAAATAAGGCGAATGTTGCTTGCTCAACCATTATGATTGCATGTATTAGCCTGCCACTGGCACAAACAAATATAGCCCAAGAAGTCAAGGATCAGAAGAGATAAAGATTTAGAAAAAAAAAACACAACAAATCAATGCTTTTGTTAGAAATTTATCATCTACGAATGATAATCTTAGAGAATGAACAATCTCTGAAAAGAGGCTAAAATCTTCCAAAGACTAAGGATCTCAGAACATTATAAATGGAAGCTGGGGGCATACTTGGCACGGATACTCATGCATTATTTCAACCCATTTGTCTTGAGTGTCTCAGGGTGGCCAGCCTATGGGCCAGCCATGATTGGGCCTGTCCGAGCCTTCCCAGGCCCTGACGGGAGCAAACAATTCAATAAGCAGTTTCAATACAGGGGGACACGCGCAACAGGGAAATTGCGGGGAGGGGGGCGGATAGGAACAAAGATCTGGCTTCTGGGTCTAGGGAAATTACACTTAAAAGAACATGCTAAACAGTTAAAAATGTTTGTTTTTAAAGTACATTTATTTTGGGGTAGACAGTTTTCTCAGACTTTTTCTGCTGGAAGAGGGGAAAGGTCAGGTGTTGGTAGACAATACAAGATGAACTCCTGCAGATGCTTTAACAAACTTTTTTTTTTTTGGCAAAAGTTGAAGACGCAAGACGATATTGAGTTACCAGAAGACTAGCCCTTTCTGGATAGAGAGGAAAGTAAAAGAGCACATTTCTGGGCTGCATCTCTATCTTCAATGTAAAGAACTCCTCCTGACCTCTCCCACACACCGGCACGGCCCTGAGAGACACTCTCTGCAAGGCTTTTTAAAATTACACGTAAAAGCTTTATTTATGTTTCTTCTGTTCCACATTCCAAAGGTTTCCTTCCCTGCAAAGGGTAAAGGGTGCCATTCCCAGCATCTTCCTAAAGGAAATCTCATCCCTTCGGTCAGGAAGTGAGCCTGCCCTCCAGGGAGAAGAATGCAAGGCATTCAGGGCCCGGCGCCCGGGGAGCGGGGCGTGGCCAGGAGTGGCCTCAGTCCCGTTTTCCCACTGTGAATTCCCGAGCAAAATTAGTCTGGAGAGAGAGGAAACACGCACCGCCTGGGCAAGAAAACCAAGCTCTGCCCGTGCAGAAAAAGTAATCGCAGAGGGCTCAGCCTGTGAGCCCTCAAAGGAGTTCAATTTCAGTCTGTTGAGCAGAACTGTGAACTGAACACCGCGCAACAGTTTTGTCCTTGATTGTTGTCCCCCAAAAGCTGCTGAACACACCCTAAAGAGAAGCAGAACGGGATGGTGTCCTCAGGACCCGGCGACCCTCGTGGCCTTGCCACCTGGAAGCCGAAGCTGTCAGTCTCTCCTCTGCAAACACAGGGCGCTTCTCGAACGAGTCTCCGGCATCAAAGGTCGTGCCATCTAC
This sequence comes from Ursus maritimus, assembly GCF_017311325.1. Classification (NCBI taxonomy): domain Eukaryota; kingdom Metazoa; phylum Chordata; class Mammalia; order Carnivora; family Ursidae; genus Ursus; species Ursus maritimus. The sequence goes on from NW_024425341.1 coordinate 2,859,952, forward strand.
ACTGCCTTCTGGAAAGCCAGAGTGCGCCCCCGCACGGTGCATCGCAGGCAGCCCCCTTGACCCGCCCTCTGCTCTGGGCACATGCTCCGGATCTGCAGGCGCCTCTGGAAACCCCGAGTCCGCCCCGAGTGCCCGGGGGCCCGGGGCGCAGGGGGCTGGGGGTGGCGCGGGGCGCGGGAAGCCGGACAGGGGGCACCAGCAGCTCTGAGAGTCTCCGCCCACAGCGTCCTCAAACATGTGCACAGACGTCAACGAGAGCCCCTTCGTGTCTGCAAACACCACCTGCTTCCTGGGGCCCTGGGGTTTAGGAGGTCGTGCCAGGCAGGAGCGTAAGGACCGCAGGGGCCCCGGCTGGGCTCGGCCAGACCGCAGGAGCGGCTGCGGGGCCGCGCTGTGGTTGAGGCAGAGGTGCATGGAGCGGTGCACTGGAGACGGGCTGGCAGCACTGGGACCTTCGACGAGAGGGCAAGGACGTCCTGATGACAGGGAACAAGGACCTGGAATTCTCCCCTGCAGCCCAGCCTGCCCCTCCTTCCTGCCCCATCGCTGCGCTTCTCCCTCCCTGGGGTCCCCTGCCCGCAAAAGTCTGGTGAAACTGGGTAAAAGTAAGCTCAGGCAAGCAGTGGCCGCGGGCTGGTCGCCAAGAGGGAGCCAGGCGATTCCTGAAGGTGGGAGCACTTACCCCACGCGGCTCCAGGCAGCAGCGCGCGGCAGCTCCCGGAGTCTGAGCCACGCTCCCCAGCGGGAGGTATTTATGTGCTGCTGACCCCGGGCCGCCCGCCGCAGCGGGGCACTGGCCCCTGGAGGCAGCCAATCAGAAAGGCCTTTCGCGTCGGGACCGCTTGGGGAAGTGGAAGGAGATGACAAGAAGTGTGGAGATGACAAGAAGTGTGACTCAGACACTTTGCCCTGGGCCACCAGCACTCCACCCCTGAGCAGACGGCCCCGGGGGTCACGCTGCGGTTATCTGTGGTTGTGGTCGAGTACGAGGAGAGGCAGGGCAAGGACACAGATCCAGGCTTCCAGGGAGGAGAGGGTTTCCGACGACGCTCNNCAGCTCATTACTTTTCTCTGCCTCTCCCTTGACAGAGTCGGCTTTGCGGCTCTTCCCTGTGCAGTCACCTGCTGCCCACTTTTTGGCTTCGCTTCTCTCTCCCTCACGGTTTCTTCCCAATCACATTTCACCACTGCCTTCTTTCTGAATTTCTGTTTCTGTGTCGATTTATTACTCTGTACCCCGTGTGTGTGTGTGTGTGTGTGTGTGTGTGTGTGTGTGTTCGACCTCCAAAGAGAGAGGAGGGTCACTGGGTGAGGCACTTATTGACCAATATCGTGCCTATGGGTCCTGGGGCTTGGATCTCTGGTTCAGTCAGTTGTGGCCAGAGTGACAGGGTCACAGGCTACAAAGTGCCCCCATAAGGAATCCCACGGGGTGGGGGGATGGCACTCCTGTGCCTGGTAGGATCAGACTGCCTCAGGAGCTGGACAGCTGCCCTTGTGTTCTCACCTCTGGTGTCCTCAAGTCTCCTCTGTAAACCACTGTACTGTCTCTGTCCCTTCAAGCTTAACGCTCCCCACGTCCTCAGCCCTCTGCATTTTTTGCTTTAGACCTTTTCCTCCAAGATCTTGATCCAATTTGACAATTATTCAATTACTTTCATATGCTAACTCGCGCATCTGGAACTAGCTTAGACCTTTCTCTTGTCGCACTCCAGACTCCTAGATCATGGTTCTACTTCTTGATCTGGGGGGTGGTACCGCGGATGAGTTCCCTGTGTAATTTTCTCTATGTGTGTTTTACTTCAATCAGTCGAAGGTTTATTTAAAGAAAAAAAACAGGGGCGCCTGGGTGGCTCAGTCAGTAAAGTGTCTGCCTTCTGCTCAGGTCATGATCCTAGGGTCCTGGATGGAACCCCTAGTCCAGTTCCCTGCTTAGTGGGGAGGCTGCTTCTCCCTCTCCCTCTGCCCTTCTCCCTTGCTTCTGCGCTCTCTCTCTCTCAAATAAATGAAGAAAATCTTCTAAAAAATAAAGAAAAAACCAGCAAGGAGGTAAAACTGTTAATTATATAGTGGTTTGAAGATTTTATTCTTACAAGAATGGCCTCAGAATGAATATATATGAAGGCAATATGTATTTTACACTTAATCTGTGCAGCAGTGAACCTCATTTCATATTACAAATGCGGCTCATTTTTCACCCATGGTGCATGGTAGTCTGTCGTATGGGTCCACCATACTCTACAACACATTTAGGTGATTTTGAATATTTTTAAAAGATTAATTAATTTAATTTAGAGAGAGAGAGCATGAGCACGAGCGGGGGAAGGGGCAGAGGGAGAGGGAGAGAAGCAGACTCCCCACTGAGTGCAGAGCCTGAGATGGGGCTCGATCTCACCACCCTGAGATCCTGACTTGTGCTGAAACCAAGAGTTGGATGCCTAACCGACTGAGCCACCCAAGGCACCCCATAGGTGATTCTCAAATTTTTGCTAATAAAATAGTGCAACTAAAACTGTTGCCTACTGGGGTGCCTGAGTAATTCAGTCAGTTAAGCATCTGCCTTCGGCTGGGGTCTGGGATTGAGCCCCACATTGGGGGGGGTCCCTGCTCAGTGGGGAGCCTGCTTCTCCTTCTCCCTCTGCAGCTCCCCCTGCTTGTGCTCTCTCTGTCAAATAAATGAATAAAATCTTTAAAAAACCACCCCCTGAAAAAAACTCTTGCATACATACATTTGTGCACACGTGTGAGAATTTCTCCATGACAGATATTTAGAATGAGGACTGTTAGTTCGAAGGGTACCCACATATTGCCTCCTGAAATGCTGCGTAAGTTTATAATTTCACCGATAACCTTCAAGAGATGCCCTATTTCCATAACTTCACCATCACTAGAATGATCACACTTTAAAATATTTTCCAATATGATAGGTGAAAAACTATCTCATAATTGTTTTGATTCTGCTTCTTTTTTTAAATCTTTATTTATTTATTTTAGAGAGAGCAAGAATGGTGCGGGGCGGGGCAGAGGGAGAGAGAGAATCTTAAGCAGGTTCCTTATCCAGAGCAGAGCCCCATGTGGGGCTCAATCTCATGACCTTGAGATCAGGACCTGAGCCGTAATCAAGAGTCAGACACTTAACTGACTGAGCCACCCAGGCACCCTGATTATATTTTTAAATGAAAACGGCATGTAGTATTGTTTTCATATATTTTCTGCCATTTCCATTTTCTTCTCAGTGAAATGCATAGTCAAATCTTTTGCCAAGTTTTATAGTAAGCCATTTGTATATTTTTAAACCAAGTAGTAGTTCTTGGGTTAATAAATAACAATGGCGCAGTGGGCTCTTTTTTTTTTTTTAGATTTTATTTATTTATTTGAGAGAGACAGTGATAGTACAGAGAGAGCGACAGACACAGGGAGAGAGAGCACCAGGGGAGAGGAGAGGGAGAAGCGGACTCCCTGCTGAGCAGGGAGCTTACCAAAGTGGGGCTGGATCCCAGGACCCCGGGATCATGACCTGAGCTGAAGGCAGACGCTTAACTAACTGAGCTACTCAGGCGCCCCTGTGAGAATTATTCTTAAGCATGTTATTGAAATTTCTAAGGGATGATCCTGGGGGAGGCTATATTTTTCATGCTGATTTTGAGTTACATTGTGGGTCACCTTTCCTTTCTTTCTTATGCGCCAAGGCTCTGGATCCCTACAACGTGGTAAGGATGTGTTAGGTGCTGAGGTACAAAGGTGAACAGAAGTGGCAAGGTTGCTGACCACATGGGGTTTAATTTCCAGCATTCAGAAAATGTGGTCTTTATTACCTTTATTTTGGGGAATTTATTGAGATTTTCTTTGTTGGCCAAAATGTGAACAAATTTTCTTTTAAAAAAAAGAAGTGTTTCCTTCTTTTGTTAAAATAAAATTCCCTCGCTTGAATTCAAATTCTGAGAAACGAGTGTTCAAATCTTCTATGATGATAGTTTTTTCTCGAATTCATATACTCTGGTAACTATGCTTTATAGTATTGCAATACCGCCTTGGTGGCGCGTGAAAGCTCAGCGCTATTATACCTTCTTAGCGAGTCTATGTTATATCAACGAATCCTCTTTATCTTATTTAATCTTTTTGCCTTGCAGTCTACATTCATAATTCTATCAGTACCCCTATTTTGCTTCATTAATATCAGCCTGTTATAGCTGTATTTAGTACTTATTAAATCCACTTTTCGGTTATTTTAAGTGTGAGGTTGTTTGGGAGGAACAGAAATAGTGGGACTGTGTTTTTCTAGATTTCTCTTCTTTTCCTCTTGCTCTTGGTCCTTTCAATAAGCTCTAAGTTTTCAATTGACCTGCATTGCATAAGAGTGGGTTTTTCTCCATCCTCATTGTCTAATGCCAAGCACCTAGTTCAATGAGCTCCTAGCGCTGCTATCAGAGCTAATATGAACTGAACGGGGAGTTTCTGGCTATTATTCAGACCTCCTTCTATCAGGATTCTGTATATCTATCCTGTACCCCTAAATTTCCCAAATCTGGTAAAAACAGAAACAGACACGTGCATGCAGGCATGTGAAATTCTCCAAGATTTTAAAAATCTTTCAGCCACAAAGACATGTTGGGTTGGAATAACATAGTGAACCAAAGCTAGAAGTGGAAAAAATCTACCACAAGATAAGCAACCTTACTCCTTAACACAGAACACGGAAACTGGGGAGTTGGGTAGGCGCTGCCTGTGTGACTGCCATCTGAAGAGCACAAGGCTAGGACATGTTTCTGTTGGACAAGGGATGTAGGGTCAAGGAAAGATAACTGGTTTTCTGCGTCAGAAGTGCTGGGTTCCGGTGTTGGCCAAACCACTTACTGGTAATTAGGAACAGCCATGATAGTCTACGAATGGGATAGGGATCTCTGCCTACGACAATGTATTGTAGAAGAAGACAGCAATAAATGAACAATTTATATATGCATTACTATTTTAGAATTTTCTAAAACCTTTTCACACCTCATCTCACTTTTTCCTTATGACAACCCTGCTAAGTCGGTGTTACTAATCTCCCTATTTTACATGTAAGGAAGTGATTTCTCCAGGTTCCTGAGTTGGTAAAAAGGCAGATTCAGGACTTGAGCCTAGTTTTGACTCCAAATCCCAGCATCATCTCATGGTAACCTGGTCCTTGTGAAAACATTTTGATAAACAAAAAGCACCTTGCAAATGTAAGGATTTTGTGTTAATTTTCTGCAAGAGGCATGGGTGGCTCCGGGTGTGGATCTGCAGAAGACTGCTGGGCTGCAGGCAGATTGAAAAGCGGAAGGGAACTTGGGAGATTTTCTGGTCCAATCCTTTGCAAGCAGTAGGCAAGCAAGTGTTGAGAGCTTTCAGGAACAGAAAAGTATCTATGACTTTTTTTTTTTTTTTTTTTTTTGCATCTCCAAGATCTTAGCTTCTATAGCCTTCTTTGGTAGACAAATCCAGTGTGTGTGTTTTTTTTTTTATCTAGATGATAAAAAACCTTTTCTTTGTGATACCATATAGGTCTCTTTCCTCTTTGTAAAAAGTTCTAGGTTTAGCTTTCTTTGTCACTTGTCACTTTTCTGATTCTTTTGTTCTTTATATATGTTCCTGATTGTGCCGACTTATACTTTAGAAAAGCAGCTTGAGGGGCGCCTGGGTGGCTCAGTCGTTAAGCGTCTGCCTTTGGCTCAGGGCGTGATCTCAGCGTTCTGGGATCGAGCCCCACATCGGGCTCCTCTGCTAGGAACCTGCTTCTTCCTCTCCCACTCCCCCTGCTTGTGTTCCCTCTCTCGCTGGCTGTCTCTGTCAAATAAATAAAATAAAATCTTAAAAAAAAAAAGAAAAGCGGCTTGATTTTCATGAGTCTCCATTTCTTTTCCATTGTTTTCCTCCTGCTAATCATAATGTTAGAGAATTTTGGTCTTTTAGCATTCATTTTTTTAAAAGCTGCTTAATTCCTTCCTTCTTCCTTTCAATTAAATAATTTTCCAACCATTTCTTCCTGCATTTTTTATCCCATAAAACTAATTTATCCCTTAAAAACCAAGATCAAATTGGTCATCAGATCCAGTTTATGCCTCTAATTACCACATACAAATTGATGGCCTCATCATTGGTCATCATGTCCAGACTCCCGTCTGTTCTGTTTAATTCACTAAAATTAAGCAGTTTCATTTTTAAAAAATTTTAATTCCAGTGTAATTAGCATGTGGTAGTATATTAGTTTCAGGTGTACAATATAGGGATTCAACGATTCTATACGTTGCTCAGTGCTCATCATGCTAAGTGTGCTCTTAATTCCCTTCACCTCTTTCACCCATCCCCCATCCACTACCCCTCAAGTAACAATCAGTTTGTTCTCTATAAAGAGACTTTGTCTCTTTTTTTCCATTGTTTGTTTTGTTTCCTAGATTCCACATATGAGTGAATGCATACAGTACTTGTCTTTCTCTGACTCACTCATTTCCCTCAGCATTATACCCTGTAAATCTATACATTTTGTAGCAAATGGCAAGACTTCATTCTTTTTTATGGCTGAGTAATATTCCATTGTGTGTATATACACCACATCTTCTTTATCCATTCATCTTCGATGGACACTTAGGTTGCTTCCATAATTTGGCTACTGTAAATAACACTGCAATAAACATAAAGGTGCATGTATCTTTTCAAATTAGCATTTTCATATTCTTTGGGAAAATACCCAGTAATGGAATTATTGGATTGTATGGTAGTTCCATTTTTAATTTTTTGAGGACCCTCCACTCCACACTGTTTTCCACAGTGGCTGCAGCAGTTTGCATCCCCACCAGCAGTGCATCCTTGCCGACACTTGTTTCTTGTGGTTTTGATTTTAGCTGCTGTAACAGGTGTGAGGTCATAGCTCGTTGTGTTTTTGATTTGCATTTCCCTGAAGATGTGGAGCATCTGTTCATGTATCCGTGGCCCATCTTTATGTCTTTGTTGGAAAAATATCTGTTCATGTCTTCTGACCGTTTTTAAATTGGATTATTTGGGTTTGGTTTGTTTGTTTGTTTGTTTTGGTGTTGAGTTGTACATGTTCTTTATACATTTTGGATACTAACCCTTTGTTGGAGATATCATTTGCAAATATCTTCTCTCATTCAGTAGGTTGTCTTCTAGTTTTGATTGTTCCCTTTGCTGCGCAGAAATTTTTTATCTTGATGTAGTCCCAAGAGTTTATTATTAAGCAGTTTCATTTTGGAGGTCTCCGGAGTCTAAAACAACTTGGTTGGCTGTGAATCACAAACAGCAAGGAAATCCCAATTTCCCACTGATGGAGGACAAAGCTACATCTTTCTCAGAGACTCCGAGGATGGAAATTCCATGGAACTTTTGCCTCCTGTTTTAGTTCAGGCTGCCAAAACAAATACCGTAATCTGGAAGGCTTCAAAAACAGACAACTATTTCTCATAGGTGTGGAGGCTGGAAGTCTGAGATCAAGGTGCAGCATGGATGGATTCTAGTGAGAGTCCACCTCCCGGCTTGTAGTTGGTTACCTCCTTGCTGTGTCCTCCCATGGTGGAAAGGGAGGTATCTCTGATCTCCTCCTCTTCTTATAAGGGCACTGATCCCATAATTGAAGCCTCACCCTCATGACTTCATCTACACCTTATTACCTCTCAAAGACCCCACCTCCAAATAGCATCACCTTGGAGGGGTGGGACTTTAACATGTGAATTTGCTAAGCTGGAGTGGAGTAACGATGAAGCTGCCTGCAGTTCTATTTCCTGCTCAGGAGAAACCCCAACTGCAGGAGAGAATAAGGTCAAAAGACATGGAGACGCAGGAGAAGAGATAGAGACTTGTACACACACACACACACACACACACACACACACACACACGCATATCCCTCTCAAAGTGGTGTTAGAATCTGTGGACCTTGTTGGTCATTAGAGGCCAGCTGCCATTTTGGGTTATAGGAGGCAGTAAATTCCTTTTCCTGCAGTTAACTCAGGTTGAGTTTCATCGCTTGTAACCAGAATCTCTGATCTATGGAACTCTCTTCACACCCTCTAGTCTACTTGTCCTTCGGTTATCTCATCTGCTCCTAGGACTTCAACTTCACCTGAGTACTGATGACTTCCATGTCATATTCCATGTCAGACCTCCTTTCTGAGCTCCAGCCAGTCAGATTCCTGCAGGAATTTCCACTTTCTTGTTCCATGAATACATTAAGCTCCATATGTCCATGACATCATCATTTCCTTCATTCTACTTCCAGCTAACAAAATTTTTCTATATTCTCCTATACCAATTCGTGTAATTTTTGTTTTCACAGTTACCCAGATTGGATGTCATTCTAGACTTCTCTCTCTTCTGTTGTAATTTCCACTCACCTCTAATCTAAATGGTCATCTCCTTCTTTAGACTTGCTCATTGCTAACCTTTTTTTTTTTTTTTCCAAATCTGCAATGTTATTTTGTATTGCTCTAGTTCCTCACTGAAATTTTTTAGTTCATCTTTTACCCCCACGGGTATGGTTGTTTTATAGCCTGTGTCTAGTAATTCCGCATTTGGAATACCTGACTTTCTGTTATCTTTTCCTTCTATTGGTTCTCACACATATTATCTTTTCTCTTTACATGCCTAGTTAACTTATGCTAGACATTGCATTTGAAAAATTATTTATAGAAATCATTTGAGGCCTAGGATGTTCTCTTTCCTCAGAGATGATTTTAGTTCTGTTCACCAGCAGCCTGGATTGCTTTAATCCAATTTACAAGTTTAAAATTTTCAGGACCATTCACATGATTCAAAGTGGACCTAAAATCTCGTGTGCGAGGGCTTGGTTTATTCCTAATTCTCTTTTACTCCCTGAGTCCTAATCCCACAGAAGGGTGATTTACCAGAACTCTCAGCCTTCGCAGGCACTGAACTCTAACTTTTGTGCCACTGGTTCCACTAGGTAAGAGGTGCGTAACCTTTTTCATCTTTTGACAATTTGATGGAGCTAATGGCTCCTTGGAACAATGTTTTGTTTTAAGTTTTTTAAGTAGGTGTGGAGCCCAACACAGGGCCTGAGCTCATGACCCTGAGATCTAAACCTGACCTGATATCAACAGTCAGACACCTAACTGACTGAGCCAGCCAGGTGCCCCTAAAATCATAAAATAAATAGTATTACAAAGGAAACCTATTATATTGAAATAAAGTTATCAAAAGACTGGTTAAAAATTGGTGATATGGTAATATATGTGCTTCTCTATTAATGTACTAAATAGCAGGTTCTAGCAGTGGTCTAATACCAAGTGTAATTTAGAATAGTGATGAACGTAAATGACATTTTGAGGAATCTGCAACAACTGTAAGTGTGGCATGAAAATACCTGATTTCTATTGATGACAAAGTCACAAGTACTGTGACTATTACTACGGTTTGTGGCCTAGATTAGTAATAGAAGAAAAGTTAAGTTTCGTTTAGTGGGTAAGAAAAAGAAAGATGTCGTTTTTTTCTTAACCAAGGTCATAGACGCCCTGAATCGAATGGTCTGTGAACCTCAGATTTAGAATCACTGCATTTGGCTGTTGGCAGTGCTGTTCAGTCTCTTGGCTTACACCTGGCCTGGGCAAATGCTGAACCCACTTCTCCGGACTTCTGTATGATCCTAGATCTTGATGCAACAATTCCTCACTAGTTCGTTAGAAATTTGATGTCTTCAGAAAAATGTTTTTGTACTTTATCCAATTTTTAAATTGTCTTCAGTGTGAATTGACCCAAATTACTTACTCGGACCATTACAGCAAGCAGAGCTGCCTGTGCACTGCCATGCCATCCCCGCATTTATGTGCCATAGGCTCCTTGTTTCTTCTCATTTGCACGACCAACACAGCCACTGATTTCTTTTTTTTTTTTATTTTATTTTTAAGTTTTATTTATTTATTTGAGAGTGAGAGAGAGCACAAGCTGAGGGAGAGGGAGAGAGAGAAGCAGACTCCCTGCTGAGCAGGGAGCCCGATGTGGGACTCGATCCCGGGACCCTGAGATCATGACCTGAGCCGAAGGCAGACACTTAACGAATGAGCCACCCAGGTGCCCCCCCTTTTCTAATTTTTATTTTATTTTTAAGTTTTATTTACAGCCACTGATTTCTAACCCTGTGGTGTGGCCTCCATTCTCCATAGTCACCAGAAGCATTTTTCTAAATGCAAATCAGATTTTAAAATACAATTCTAATCATTTCAGAACTTACCTTCGAGTCCTCCAGAAGCTCCCAGGTGTCTCCTATGGGACCCTGTAAGACTGCCCTCCTCCCACAACCCACTCTCATCCTAAGGTATTACCATGCCCAGCTTCTTGGAGTGCTGTATGTGCCCCACGGCTTTGTGCCTTGCTCATGGTATGTCTACCCAAAATAGCTGTCTCCTCTTCCTTCCTTGGCCTGGCTAACTGCTCTAGTGTTTCAAGTCTTGACTTAGGGCACCCTTTCCAGGAACCTTGTGTGATTTCTTGTCCTTGGAGTTCTTCCTGTGTTCTTTTGTACCATTTCCTGCCCATTCCAACTTTTGCAAAATCATATTATTCTGTGATTGTGTTCTTCCTGGTCTCCCTCACTGGGTGATACACTTTCTTCCTCTGATGCACAGGTTACATGCAGGTTACACACCACAGTGTCTGACCTTACATTTGTTTATCAAATTGAGAGGAGTTATACTTGGCATACTACTATTTTTTTCTAATTTTAATTTTTTCAACTTCACACCTTTTTTTTTTGCTATTGAATTTTAGATGAAGCACAAAGCATACTACTACTTTTATCGTGTCATTTACGTGATCTAGTCACTCTGTAAAGTTCTAGACAGGACACTACGACTCTTGCCTTCATTACCACCTTTGTTTATGCCCCTCGCCTAGGAATTTGTATTCCATGAAATGGCTCATTCCTACGTGTTTTAAAAATTGGGTAGACCAGGTTACTAATATTTGTCCAAGTTACTACTGTGTACTTATTTATTCTTAATTCTCCTCAAGATTTGGCATAGCTTTTAAAATTAAGACAAAATAGTAAAATTGTAGGTATAAAAAGATCAGAAAGTATTTAAGGAGGGACCCAGGGCAATGTGATGGGAAGCCACGGTGAGGCAATGGACACAGGAATTGGCTCTGAGCTCCCTGGTAGGAAGGCTAAAAATGAGAACCAGTAGGACTCCTCTGATACAATGAATCATAGAAGTTTGAAGAGAAAAATTTTTACTTGTACTAAATTTTGAGAAAAATTTCTTACATGGATCCTTATAAAGATAACAAAAGTTGGGGTGCCTGGGTGGCGCAGTCATTCAGCATCTGCCTTCGGCTCAGGGTGTGATCCCAGCGTTCTGGGATCGAGCCCCATATCAGGCTTCTCCGTTAGGAGCCTGCTTCTTCCTCTCCCACTCCCCCTGCTTGTGTTCCCTCTCTCACTGGCTGTCTCTCTCTGTCAAATAAATAAATAAAATTAAAAAAAAAAAGAATCATTTAAAAAAAGATAAGAAAAGTTAACATAATTGACTTTGATTATAATTTTTGGAAGACATGGAAATGTTATTCACACAGCTATTTCTCTGCTGAAATCAAGGAATACATTCCCATTAGCCCAGGGTAACTGCTTTCTGGGACCAAGTATGATACAGAAATAAAACTTGTGGAACCAGGAAAAAGAGACTGCTACTATGGTATCAGTATTCGTATTAGTATTTCTCTTGTTTTGTTTATTAAACTGTTGATGCGCCACGGTTGGCAGTCTATTACTCACGACTGAGTTCACGCAAGTGTAGACATGTGGTGCTGTTGACTGCTGGTCAGAAAGCTTTAGATACCAGGAGATGGCAAAGTTGATGATCTGTTATAAACATGATGGAGGTGGACTGCAGTCTCATTGAGACTGAAGGCCAGCTGCCATGTCTGGAGGTTGATGGCAGCCATGCCTGCAAACACAGCCAAGTGGGTGCACACACGCCGTGTTTGCTGTCAAATGAAATTAGATGAGGCATATGCCATTTCTCATTATGTTATTTTTCATGATCTATTCAGGAAATTAGATTGCAGTCATGCTTAAATCATCTTGTTTGTTCCAGTGTTCCTAATATGAAATTATTTATACCTTACCTAATTCTCCAAAGAATTTTGGTGGGATTTTAATGAACAGAAAATACTAAAACTGTAAAAGATTAGTAACCATTTAGGGAAAGAGAAAGGGTGATTTAACCAGGAAGCTGGGAGACAATGTGAGTATGAGGATTAAACAAGGTAATTTGTGGAGGGCAATTCATGCATTGCCCTGGACACTTTACTCCTTCCTTTTCTGTAGGGAGTGGGTAGCCAGTGATGCTTTTTAAGAGAAGCAATGAAATGGTCAGAATTATACTTGAGGAAAATTGCAGCTTCAGAGATAACAGAAGCAGCAACTTGAAGTTAAAAAAATTTACATTTGAGCTGGGAACAACTTTGGATCCTAAAGAATACCCCACCTAAGGGGCTTAAAACATCCTCTCATATACTAAGCTTTGAACCCAAGCAAATCATTGCCTTTCAAACGTCATAGTCCCGGCTCTTAAGACAATCTTTTTCTTGAGTTGAACAATCTCATATTTTCAGGTTTACACTTAGGGGGTTCTCTTAGGATTCATTGTAAATTCCTTGGGGGCAGAAATAGTCATTTACTTTTATTCTCATAGAAACTAACAGAACTGGGACAAAAAGCAAGGCTTAGGTAATTAATTGTGTGAATTTATTTTGAATAGTTTTCCTTAACAAGCTAGAAGAATTTGTAAGCAAATAAAGTTGCTGTGAAAAAAATAATAAAGTTGCTGTGAAGAGTTACAAGTTTATCCTCCTGAAGGCATAGAATAGTATGACTCATAGTAACTACTTGATCAACAGTATTGCCGTCAGAGTCTGTAGTACATTCCTTTGAATACCCTGTCAATCTTAAAAAACTGAAACAGTTATTTTACCAGTGAAAATGGGCTTACTCATGAATAACAGAAAATTGCAATTTAGGAACATGCAAGCTACGGTAAAACCATAGGCCTGTCCAACAAAGGAAGGAGAGGAATGTTATATTATGGAGAAGGAGAAGGCTGGGAGGGGTGGTTTTGAACGAAAGTCTATTGGAGAAAAGTAAAAGTCCAGGGCGATGACAGTTTCTCATTGGGTGAGTTGCAGGGGTAGTGGAGGTCTTGTTGGAGATACGATGTACATCTTTCCCTATTGGGACTTGGAATTGATGATCCTTCCGCTGGTGTCTTTTAATTGATGTTGCATAGTACTGTCCTCTCTTCTGGCCTCCCAACTGCACTTCAATGAGGTTTCCCTTCATTAATTTTCACAACACTCAGTAATTGTTTTTCAGCCATGGAAGGGATGTTCAAGTTTTTAGAAACAGCTATGGTATTTGAAACCAAGCTATAAATAAAGGCTACTGATTTTGCTTTTTAAAAAATGAAGTTGTTTTGATAAGTGAGAGTATTTTCAGAGCTAGTTTATTAGATACATTTAAAAAAATAAAATCTCAGAGGATTCTGGGAAGATGGTAGAGTAGGAAGCATCAGGAATCCGTCTCTCTGCCTAGACAATAATTACACTGGCAGAATCGGTCTTTTGTAACTATTTTGGAATGCTGGAGTCTGTTGCAGGCTTTCAACTTCTAGGGGAAGAGTTGGATGGTAAATCCCAGTTGATTTGGTCAGTTTCAGCTCTTAGCTCAGTAGCAGCTACCCATCCTTCACTCCTGGCCATGTGGTAGGTGGTTGTCCAAGTGTTCCTAGAGCAGCTTACACTCAGCTTGTGGGAGCTAGGGTGGGCAAAAAGGAACCCAATCCTCTAAATATAGAGGGTTCTGTGCTCTGATTGCCGACTGGTGCTTCTGATCTCAGAGGTGCAAAGAGGCAGGCAGCCATTATTGAACCTCCCCTCATTGTTGCAACCCCCTTTCTCTCTGGTTAAGGTGACTTCCAAGGGATTTAAAGGGCTGGTACCTTTTCTTTCTCCATTTATTTTTCATTTTTTCCCTATTCAGGAGCCAGACTTAAAGACTAGGACATTCAAAAATAATTGCATATGCTGGGAATACTAGAAAGTGACAGTCCATGCCCAGGGAAAAGCTCCAAAAAGACCGAGAAGACAGTAAGTTTAGACCTCAGGTCTCTCCTTGGCACTGAGACAGCCTACAACAAACAAAACCCCAAAACCAATAAACACAAACAATAACAAAAAACAGCAAACTCTGGGGAAAAGGGAGTGTCTGATTTACACAGTTACCACATTATTAGTTTCAAAAGTCCAGTGTTCAATGCAAAAATCACAAGGTATACAAAGAAACTGGAAATTATGACCTATTCAAAGGAAAAAATAAATCAATAGAAACAGTCCCTGAAAAAGACCTAATAGTAATCTAGCAAAGATTTTTAAGAACTGTCTTAAAGGTGCTCAAAGAACTAAAAGAAGATGTGTAGAAAGTCAAGAAAATGATTTGTGAACAGAATGGAAATATTGAAGATACAGAAAACTTAAAAAGAAACCAAAAAGAAACTCTGGAGCCAAAAAATTCAATAACTGAAATGAAAAATTCACTGGCAGATTCAAAGGCAGATTTGAACAATAGAAGAAAAATTCAGCGAATTGAAGACAGGCCAATGGAAATTATTTAAGCCAAAGAACAGAAAAAAAATTGAAGAAAAGCAAACAAAACCTAAGGGACCTGTGGGACATAACACCATCGAGGGGACTAACGTATGCATCATGGGAGTCCCAGAAAGAAAAGAGAGACAGAAAGGGACAGAGAGAACATTTGAAGAAATAATGGCTGAAAACTTCCCAAATTTGATGAAAGACACAAATATAAATATCCAGGAAGTTCAACAAACTTCAAGCAAGATGAATTCAAAGAGACCCACACAAAGACTCACTATAATCAAACTTTCAAAAGCCAAAAATAGAGAATCTTGAGAGCTGCAAGAGAGAAGTGAATCATCACATAACAAGGGAACTTCGATAAGATTATGAGTAGTTTTCTCATCAGAAACTTTGGAGGCCAGAAGACAGTGGGTCGATATATTCAAAGTGCTAAAAGAAAAAAACCGTCAACAAAAAAACTATGCAATAAAACTGTTTTTCAAAAGTGAGGAAGAAATTACGATACTCCCAGATAAATAAAAACTAAGGAATCCGTGACCACTAGACCTAGCCCCGTAAGAAATGCTCAAAGGAGTCCAGCAAGGTGAAATGAAATTACACTAGTCAGTAAATCAAAATCATATGAAGAGATAAAAATCTAATAAAGGTAAACACACAGGCAATTATAAAAGCTAGTATTATTGCAACCGTCCCTTTTGTTTTCTACATGATTTAATAGACATGTATTTTAAGAAAAAAAAAACCCTCAATTTTATAGTGTCAAAGCTAGTATTACTGTAACTTTGGTTTGTAACTACAAATCTTGCTTTCTACATAATTAAGGAGACTATCATGAATTTAGATGAATCATGAGTTTATGTTTTTAGGAACACAGTGTATACAGATGTAATTCTGGGACACCAACAACTGAAAGGGGTGGGACAGAGCTGCAAATAAGCAAAGCTTTCATGTTACTGAAGTTAAGCTGCTATGAATTAAAATTAGAGTGTTATAACTTTAGCTTATTAAATGTAATCCACACGGTGACCACAAAGTAGCTAGACAGTATACACAAAAGGAAATAATAAAGGAATTTAAACATTTCACTGAAAAAAAATATCAACTAAACACAAAGAAAGAACAGAAATGCAGGAAATACAGAACAGAGTGGCCATAGGGCATATAGAAAACAAGCTGCACAATGACAGAACTAAGTCTTTCCTAATCAGTAATTACTTTAAATTTGTACATAAACTCAAAAGATCAGCAGAATGGATAAAACCATATGACCCAACTATATGCTGTCCACAAAAGCTCACTTGAGGTCCAAGGACACAAACAGGTTGAAAGATAAGGATGGAAAAAGATATTCCATGTAAACAGTAACCAAAAGAGAGCACAGGAAGCTTATGCTAATATCAGACAAAATAGACTTTAAATCAAAAAAGGTTAGAAGAGACAAAGAATAACCTTATATATTAATAAAAGGTTTAATACAGCAAGAAGATATAATAATTATAACATTTATGCATCTAATGACAGACCATCAAAAATATATGAAGCAAAAACTGACAGAACTGAAGGAAGAAATAGACAACTAGTTTTACAATAACGGTTGAAGACTTCGATACCCCCTCATAACAATGAATGGAACAAACGAGTTAAGTAAGGAAACAGAGGACTTAACACAGTAAAGCAACTGGATCTAACAGACATAACAGAACACTCTATCCAACGGCAGCATACACAGTCTTCTCAAGTGCACATGGAACATTTTCCAGGATAGATCACATTTTAGGCCACAAATTAAGTCTCAACAGATTTAAAAAGATACCATACAAAGCATTTTCTCTGATCACAGCAGGATGAAGTTAGAAATCCATAAAAAAGCTGAAAAATTCACAAAATTGTGTAAGTTAAACAATATACTTTTTAACAACCTCAAAGAAGAAATTCACAAAGGAAATTAGAAAACAGATGCAAAGGAAAATGAGAACACAACATACGAAAATCTTATTAGATGTAGCAAGAGCGGTGCTAATGGGAAAATTTATAGCCATGAATGTTTTATATTAAAAAAACAAGAAAAGTCTCAAATCAACAACCTAACTTTACAACTTCGGAAACTAGGGAAACAAAGAACAAGCTAAAACCCAAACCTAGCAAAAGGAAGGAAATAGTAAGGATTGGAGAAGAGATCAATGAAATATAGAATAGAAAAACAACAGAGGAAAGCAATAAAGCCAAAAGTTGGTGCTTCAAAAAGATCAACAAAATTGACAAACCTTTGCCTAGATGGACTAAAAAAAGACAGAAGACTCAGATTACCAAAATCAGAAATAAAAGTGGGGACATTACTACTGATTCCAGAGGAAAAAAGGATTATAAGAAAGTACATGAACAAAAATTGGTTAACCCACATGAAATGGACACATGCTTAGAAACACAGAACCCTACCAAGGCTAAATCACAAAGAAATAGAAAATCTGAACAGACTTATAACTACTAAGGTGACTGAATATGTAATAAAAAATATTTCACCCAAAAAAAGCCCTGAACTTGATGGCTTCACTGGTGAATCCTACCAAAAAATCAAAGAAGAAGTGATACCAATCCTTCTCAAATTTTTCCAAAATATGAAAGAGGAGAGAACACTTCCTCACTCATTCAATGAGGCCAGTATAACCCTGATACCAGAGCCAGACAAAGACACTACAAGAAAAGTACAGACCAATACCCCCTATGAACACTGATGCGAAAAGGATTATACACAGTGACCAAGTGGGATTTGTTCCTGGGATGCAAGGATGGGTCAAAATATGACACTTGATCAATGTAATAGGCCACATCAACAAAATGACGGAAAAAAACCCACAAGGTCATCACAAGGTCATCTCAGTTGTGCAGAAAAAGCATCTGACAAAATTCAACACCCTTTCAGGATAAAAACACTCAACAAAATAGGAAGAGAAGTAAACTACCTTCACGTAATAAAAGCCACGGCAAACACCATATTCAATGGTGAAAGGCTGAAAGCTTCTCTAAGATCAGGAACTAGACAAGGACGCCCATGTCTACCACTTGTATTTAACACAGTACTGGACGTTCTGGTCAGAGCAATTAGGCAAGAAAAAGAAATAAAAGGTAGCAAGATCGGAAAGGAAGAAGTCAAATTATCTCTGCTTGCAGATGATATGATCTTAAAAGTAGAAAACCTTAGACTTCACCAGAAAGCTGCTAGAATACATAAATTCAGCAAAGTAGCAGGATACAAAGTCAAACACACAAAAATCAGTTACATTTCTATACTTGACCAATGAAAAGTTATAAAGACAGTTCCATTTACAATAGCATCGTAAAGAATAAAATACTTAGGAATTAACCAAAGAGGTGAAAGTTCTGTACAATGAAAACTATGCAGTATTGCGGTAAGAAATTAAAGGCATAAGTAAATGAAAACACACTCCGTGTTCATGGAATAGAATAGTTAAGATTGTGAAAATGTCATTACTACCTAAAGTGATCTACGGATTCAGTGCAATCTCTATCAAAATCCCAAGGACATTTTTTTGCAAAAATAGAAAAAATATATCCTAAAACCCATATATAATCTCAAGAAAACCTCGAATAACCGAAATAGTCTTGAGAAAGAACAAAACTGAAGGATTTACACTTCCTTGATGATAAACTTACTATAAAGTTACAGTAATCAAAATAGTGTGGTATTGGCATAAAGCCAGACATATAGACCAATGAACAGAATATGGTGCCCAGAAATAAGCCCTGACATAAGTGGTCAAATGATTTTTGACAAGGGTACCAAGACCATTCAATGGGAAAAGGACAGTCTTTTCAACAAATGGTGTGTGTGTTGGGGGGGGGGGAGAAACTGGATATCCACATGCAAAAAAAAAAAAAAAAAGTCGAACCCTTACCTAACACCATATATAAAATTTAACTCAAAATGAATCAAGGACCTGAATGTAAGACCTAAAACAATAAAACTCTGAGAAGAAAACATACAACAAAAGCTTATGACATTGGCTTTCATGATGATTTGTTGGCTACGACACCAGAGGCACAGGTAACAAAAGAAAAAATTGACAAATTGGACTTCACGAAAATTTAAAAATTGTGTGCATCAAAAGACACTATTCACAGAGTAAAAAGGCAACCCACAGAATGGGAGAAAATGTTTGCAGATCATAAATCCGATAAGGGGTTAATAACCAGAATGTATAGAGAACTCTGACAACTCAACAAAAAAACCAACAACCCAATTAAAAAATGTGTAAAGAACTTGAATAGACATTTCTCCAAAGAAGATAGAGGAATGGCCAGTAAACACACGGAAGATGCTCAACATCACCAATAATTAGGGAAATGCAACTAAAAACCACGAGATACCACCTCACACACATTTGGATGGCCATTATAAAACAATAGAAAACAGTGTGAGGATGTAGAGAAACTGGAGACTGGAACTCTTCTGCACTGTTGGTGAGAATGTAAAATGGTATAGTGGCTGTGGAAAAGAGTAGAATGGTTCCAAAATGTTAAACAGAATTACCATATGATCTGGCAATTCCACCTCTGGGTCTACAGAATTGAAAGCAGGGTCTCAAAGAGATATTTGTACATCCACGTTGGTATTACTATTATTATTATTATTATTATTATTATTATTATTATTATTATTAAGAGAGCATTGAGGGGGTGGAAGAGCAAAGAGAAGGAGAAGCAGGCTCCCTGCTGAGCAGGGAACCCAATGTGGGGCTCGATCCCAGGACCCCAGGATTATGATCTGAGCTGAAGGCAGATGTTTAACCGACTGAGCCACCCAGGTGCCCCTATAGTACTATTCTTAATAGCTGAAATGTGGCGGCAACCCAGCGTTCAATGATATATGAATGAGTAAGCAAATGTGATCTATACATATACAATGGAATATTATTCGCCTTAAAAAGGAAAGAAATTCTGGGGCTCCTGGGTGGCTCAGTCAGTTAAGCTTCTGCCTTCAGCTCAGGTCATGATCCTGGGATCAAGCCTCTTGTTGGGCTCCCTGCTCCGAGGAGAGTCTGCTTCTCCCTTTCTCTCTCCCTCCCTCTGCCTTCCCCTCTGCTTGTGCTCTCTCTCAAATAAATTAATAAAATCTTTAAACAAAGGAAAGAAATTTTGACACATGGTACAACATGGATGAACCTCAAGGATACTATGCTAAGTGAAATAAGTTGGTTACAAAAAAGAGAAATATTGTATGATTCCACTTACATGAGGTACTTGAGTAGTCAAAATCATAAAGACTGTAAGTAGAATGGTGGCTTCCAGGGGCAGGGAGGGAGGTAAATGGGAGCTGTTGTTAAGGGGGTATAGAGTTCCAGGTTCAGAAGATGAGAAGTTATGGAGATGGACGGTGGTGAGAGCTGCACAATGTGGATGTCTCTAATACGCCGAACGGTACGCTTAGAAATGGTTAAGATGGTAGATTTTATGTTATGTGTATTTTACCACAATATATAAAAACATCAATTCTTGAAGAATTCCAAATGTTTGAAATTTTAGCTTCCCATGAAAAATTCAAGAACATTACATTAAGAATTGATAATGTGCTTGACAGTTTACTCCGAACGCTCTATGGTTAACTTGTGCACGTCACAGAAGGCAGTCTGATGCATTCGAGGAGGGCACTAAGGTCCCGTTGCCTGCCAGAGCCTGAGCACATAGTAAATACAGCTGACCTTGCTGGAAGGTCACAGCTGAATCATGATCGCTGTGGCTGGAAAAACCCAGATACGGACCTGCCAGCACTTCTCAGGAATGGCCATCTTGCTAGCAACAAGCTTATGATGAAGTATGATGCAATTATTTGAAAAACCATCTATCATGCTTCCATGATGAGTTCTTATCGTTAGAGCGAAATACCACAAACTGGAAAAGTTGAAGTCAATGTCACACTAAGCCACTTCATTTCCTTTCCTACTTGGTTTTGAAATTGAACTTCCCCTTTATCTTAAAACGACTGATTTAAACTAGTCTTCCTTTAAAGAGGCAGCCTAGGAAATACAGCAATGCGCTCTGTGGCTTTTGTAGAGACCTTTCAGTCTTCTGTGCGGCCTGGCATGTACACGGAAGGAGCCGGTGATGACATAGAGCTCTACCACTCAAAGTGTGGTTCCTGGGTCACTAGCGACGGCACAGCCTGGGAGCTCCTCAGAAATGCAGAATCCTGGGCCCCGTCATCGTCTTCCTGAATCAGAATGGGCATCTTAACAAGATCTCTGGGCAATCAGTGTTCATATCAAGGCTCTGGAGGCACTGTTCTAGATAACAGTGTGATAGCCCACATCCCTCCTCGGGCTGCTCAGCACAAGGGAGACATTGGGGAGGGAGCTCGCATACGCGTGATTAGGAGGGAGCTGTGGGTTCTGGTCTCAGACTTACCACTAAACGTCCACTTTAACACCCATTTCCCACCTATTACTGCCAGCCCTGTCTGCTTCTCAGGACTGCTGTGGGGACCAAATGGGATCCTTGCTAACAAAGCCCTATGTGATCTGGGCCCAGACTGCCTCTCAGACCCTACTGTGTACCACTTTCCATTTCACCCATTGTGTTTTATGACTGTGGGCGGAGCTCATCTCTGCTTCAGGGCCTTTGTATAAGCCGTCTTCTCTGTCTGGAATGACCTTCCTTTTGATCTGTGTCTGGCTCCTTGGTATTCAGATCTTGGCCCAATTTAGTGAGATTCACTGAATGAGGTGAGAATCTCTCAAACTCCCACTCTAGTTACTCTTCAGTGAGTCTCCCTGTTCCAGTTCTGTGTCTTATTCTGGGTTGGAGCCTCAGTGCCTTGAACTGTGCCTGGTCCCCTACATGCTCAATACATATTTGCTTTATAAATAGCTGAAGAGGGTAAAAACACTGGAAAAAATAAAGCACTGCATGAAATATAAAATGCTTTTATTAACAAATAAACCCTCCTTGCTTTTACTTAGTGATTTCTCTTGGAAATGGTGGCCATATGACATTGATTACTCTAACAGCCTGTATCACATAAACGAAAATCTGCTGCCTTCTCATCAGCAAGAAAGACTGGAATGCAGGTTCCTTTTTACCACGTTTCAGGGAAAGACGATTCATTCACTGTCTACATCCTTCCTTCAGGCATCACTGTGACACTCTCTGCTCGTGTTAACTTCATCCACTTCCCTTGAGAAAGTAGAGCTAAAAACAGAAACGCTGTTACTGAGGTCACAAGATAGGATAGTTTATGTTGCTGTTAGCAGATCCCTGGCCAAGAACGGCCAGATGGCCTGGAGGTTGGCTTGGCAAAGCTGCCTGAGTCTCAGGGAAGGCTGCAGGTTAGCAGAAGGGAGCACATACCGCATGAGGTTACAAACTGAGAACTGGCCAGAGGCCCCATCTGGCACAAAACTGAAACTCTGTAATGGTTTCTTGGTTTAGTTGTGATTCTCAGTTAACCAGGGCAGAAACCGGTTTTAAGTCCAATATTAGAGGTTCCAGAAGGTTAGTTCACACAATCCAGTGAGATAATCTAGAAGATATTTCATCTTCTGTTTTTTTACTGCATTTATACTTTTTTTTTTTTTTTTAAGATTTTATTTATTTATTTGACAGAGCCAGCGAGAGAGAGAACACAAGCAGGGGGAGTGGGAGAGGAAGAAGCAGGCTCACAGCAGAGGAGCCTGATGTGGGACTCGATCCCTGAATGCCGGGATCACGCCGAGCCGAAGGCAGACGCTTAACGACTGCTCCACCCAGGCGCCCCTGCATTTGTAGTCTTCTTACTGGGGAGGGGAACGGACTGCCCGGTCACTCTCAGGTCAGGGCTAACTACCATCTCCTAATCATAGGCAGCGATGCTTTTTTTATGAACTGCGGTTGCCTCATTTCCCTTAGCTCAAGAAATACCACAAAGGAAAAAGGCCCACAAAGTGAGATTCTCCCAGGGCTCGGCGAGCGAGCGGAATCAACAGAGCGATGGCGCCATCTGCTGATGGTGGCTAAGATGGCAGGCAGTGAAGACGTGTGGCAAGTTAGGAATGGTGCCTTGAGCTCCTCCTCGATGCCCAAGTAACCCCCAGCACTGCCGGGAATGCCGGCTGTCCTCAGGCACAGCGCGGTAAGGCGTTCTTACACATTTTCTTTAGGGTCCCATGCCGTCATTGTGTATTTACTTTTGATTTTATATCAGCTGAACTGCTCCAGAAGCGACCAGGGGTGCAATGGTTTTGTATCGGATCAAGTGCTGTGAGCCTTCCTCCAAGTCAATCACATAGTCCCTGAAAAAGGAAGAACAAATGTATGCAGAGCTGAGCTGGTGCCCCCAGTGGAGGCGTATGTCCCACCATCAAGGTCACATGTCGCTCACCTTTGCTCATCTGTTTCTGGTTCTACCAGGATGTTTTCCTGTCGTTCTTTCACTCTCAGAAACACGTATGAATCTAGATCTGGTTTGGGAACTGCCAGAGAAACAATAATGCAGTCAGAAAATGCTCAGCCAACAAGACCAATCTGGGAAAGTTGCTGGGATTCACTGTCCCGAGCACTAAAGGACCCCTGATGTGACAGTATTTTGCAGGGAGGGTGAATTGAGGAGAGATCTGGCTCCTCACAGAAACAGCACACTTTCTATCTAGGGTCTCACAGCAACGGCTCATTCAACAGACGCTGAGTACGTGAAAGGAGCACATTGTGAAAGAGAGAAGCAAGCGTGACACTGAGTCACTCTGAAAAGGGCTACCGGCAGCATCTGATAAAGCCTCACATTGGTGGCACAGTCACTCAGGGAAGTGGGGAGGAAGACGTCAATGCAGACTCAGTGAGCCTGGGAGCTAATGGCAAGGGCCAAGTCAGAAATATGCACACCGTGTTGGGAGGACAAATATGTGTAAATCCAGTGAGAAAATGTTTTTATATATAGCACTAGTAGGAGAGAGCATTAGAAAGATCGGGTCACACGGGGAGAGTCTTGAGTGTCAGATGACGGAACACAGGTTTTCACCGTAAGTGGTCCTTCACTGGCTGATTCCAGGGTGAGAGGCTGCTGCCTCTTCTACCACCAGCCACCACTGCATGTAAGGAGGGGCCCCAGGCTGGGCTGCTCGACAGCTCTTCACTTCTTGGAGCTCCATGTGTACCCAGAGGACTCCATCAACTGCAGGTTCTCAGAACCTCCTGGATAACTCTCAGTTCTAAGAGCCTAGCTCAGCATTCCTATTGCCCTTGATTCCCTCATCCACAGGTGGGGGTTCAGATAACCAGTTCCAAAGGTCTAAAGGGGGGCCCTTGGGCGCTTCAGGGTTTGGAGCCTGCCAAAGAGCCTCCAACCTCACAGGGCCAGTTGACCCAGCTGGGCAGCTGATTCCAGGAAACCCAGCTTAGATGTCAACACGCCTTCCCTCACTCTGCCCGCGGGGTCTATAATGCTCCAGAGGCCTGAGGGGGACTCAGGGCACCTGGGCTAACTAAGCAAGACTGATTTCACTGGGTCAGGTTGATCCCCTCCACAAGCTTCCCATTCCAGGGGCTTGGCTCTAGTCCTTGCAAGGGATCTGGGACAAGTGACATGTGTTTTAGGAGGTGTCGGCCAGCATCAGTGGGATTCAGTTAGATTCAGCTTCAGGAGTTTAGATGCGTGCGCATGGCTGCTCTAACCAACTAGGTGATGCGGCAGTGATTAGGGGTGCGGTCCTTGCCTCATTCCTCGTCTTCCGAGGTGCAGACAAAAAGTGGCAGAACTGGACATAGACCGGGCCCTTTGTTTCCCTCGGGCAGGTTCACCAAAATGAGCAGCTCAGAGGCCCTCAAATCTGCTATGGGTTTGCTCCTGGTGTTACAGGCTGCACTTGCCCCCTTCCCCACAAACGCGTATTTGACGCCCTAACTCCAGTACTTCAGGATGGAAATGTATTTGGAGACAGGGCCTTTAAGGAGGTAATGAAGTCAAAACGAGATTGTTAGGGCAGGGCCCAGTCCGATCTGACTGGTGTCCTTATAAAGAAGAGGAAGACACACGAGGGGTGCACGTGCACAGAGGGGCAACCACGGGAGAGGCCCCAGGGGAAACCAACCCTGCTAGCACTTCGGTCATAGACTTCTGGCCTCCAGAAAGGACATGTTTGTTCTTTAAGCCCTCCAGTCTGTGCGCCTTCGTTACAGCAGCCTGAGCTGCCCGACACACCCGGGAACCACGTCTCCAGCTGTTCTAACTCTTCTGCCTGCCACGGAGGGTCACTAGGTGGCCCCCAGCACAGAGTAGGTGGGAGATGAATTCCCAGGGCTCAGTTGTACTTGAACTTGTGCCCTCAGTGCATTACATTTAGATTGTGAACAAGGTAGATCCCAGTCCCCCGGAGAACTACTTGACTTGATCTGGCAATTTTGCCTGATGAGGTCCTGCTGGGATAGGGCTTGCTGTGAACGACTGAGTATGGACTTTAACCTAGATGTCAGGGGTCCCCAGCTGGCTAATCTGAGATTGAGAGTGACTACCATAACTCCCTTTCCTTGGCTCAGCAGGATGTTAAGGGGACTGTGCCAGGTTAGCACAAAGGTGGCTTTGGCTTTGCTCCCCCCTCCCCCACTGCCTTTTCTTTTTCCTCCTGCTCTTAGTTAGCCCTGCCCCTCTTTCCATAAGATGCCCCACACAACAAAAATATTGGGAGCCCTTCCTTCAGATGGCTGGGAAGTGACTGGGAGTCACTGAGGGTCTCTTTAGCCCCAGATTTAACTCCTTCTGGATAGCTAGACAATCCCTGCACGGGCTGGAATCTGTGAGGAAAAGCGTGCTAGCCCCTTGAGAGCAGAGAACTTTGCCTCTTCAGTGCTCAGAAGGGCCTAGCCCAGGGTGGATGCCCAGTAGATACCGGCTGAAGGAATGAATGACTGCGTATGTGAACGAGTCTACATTTTTAACGGCTGTCATAAGAATTTCAACCTAAGCTAAATACCACAAAAGTAACGCTGAAAAGGCTACCCTTATACCTGCTTTTAATGATTTTTTAAAGATTTTATTTATTTGAGAGAGAGCATGAGCAGCAGGGATTAGGGGTGGGCAGAGGACAAGCAGAATCTCTGCTGTGCGCAGAGCCCGACATTGGACTCGATCCCAGGCCCCTGAGATCATGACCTGAGCTGAAGGCAGACACTTAACCGACTGAGCCACCCAAGCGCCGCAATGATTTTTTTTTGTTTTGTTTTGAGCTCAAATGACTTCCTCTCTTCTCTTTTCTGCTTATCTACATATTTATTTTTCCAGGTTAGAGAGTAAAGATGAAGATCTTATCCTAAGGCACCTGAAGACAGGTCTGCTCACCTGACCTCAGGAGGTCCACCGTCTGTAAGTTAGGAGGCATATGCTTTAAGGCGACATTCCTGAGGTAGGTCTCTGTGTTAGCCATGTACCTGAAAGAGAGGAATTCAAATCGCTGCGACCACCTGACTGGCAGGAGTGGTCAGGCTCCCAGACACACAACAGTGCCCAGCCATCAACTTCATGGAGACAAACACCAAAACTCATGCTCACAAGCCAGAGGACAAAAGCAGTCCCCATGCGTGCTGCTTACTCACTGTTTGGCAAAGACCAGCTCCTCTGGAGAAAGGCTAGACAGCTCCCCCTCGTGGGGTGTTTTCTCCTTTTCAAGGATATGAGGGAAAAACTTCTCTATCTAAGGATAAATAAAAAAGCATTGTGTAAATGTGTCAGGATTCGAGAGTCAAATATACTAATTTTCTGAAATAAGTTGAGGTTAAACTAGAATTGACTTAAAAAATGGCAAGTCTTCATAGTCAAGACCCTTTCTAGACTTCTAAGATTTCAAGAAGGCAGGTTTCAAAGAATTCAGAGCAAAGATACGGGCTCTAAAAAGGAAGACCATTTAACAAGGATGAGAGGCTTTCATAAAAGAAAACACGAAAATACAGCTGTAAGTGATATTAATGAGGGAGAGAAATATCATTTAACATTTCTAGGCTACTGTTGTCCTTCTACAAGATGAAGCGTGTACAAAAGATGGGAAGGCAATACAGAATACACAAGCGGAGAGAACAGCGACATTTTTTAAAAAGTATTTTATTTATTTATTTGAGAGAGAAAGAGAGAATTAACCGGGGCAGGGGCAGAGGGAGAGGGAGAAGACTCCCAGCAGAGCAGGGAGCCCCACGTGGGACTCAATCCTGGGACCCTGGGATCATGACCTGAGCCAAAGGCAGATGCTTAACCAACTGAGTCACCCAGGCACCCGAGAACAGTGACTCTTAATTATAAGAATATAACCAGCAAGGATGAAGTCCACAGTGAGGCAAGGCTAGGAAAAAATGATAAGAACTACCAGGAAAAAACAAAAACAAAACAGAAAAAAAAAAAAAAAAAAGCTAAAAGTTACATGAAGATATGTGGTCAGGACCTGCATAGGGATTAGCTCAGAGTCAGGGCTGTTAGGGTTCTCTGTGGAAGGAAGTACAAGCAGGGAAATGACTATGGGAAGGAGGACCTGAGGCCAAGATACGCGAGCACTTATCTGTTTAAAGGAGTTCACGTCTCTGGGCTTGGGTGGGTTACATTCCAGGATAAATGGACATCCGTACGGAGTTTCAGTGCACGAGGCGCTCTGCGCTAGCCCGCGTAAACTGCTGCGGGAACGGCCTCCATCACTTAGCGCGCTGCCGACACAGGCAGTCTCGTGTTCTCAGAATCACCGCGCTCAGAAGAGCTGAGAGAGTGGAGACGGGCCGGGTTCCCAATTTTCAAAAACACAAAGAAGGCGGGGGAACCTTCAAATACAGATTAATGTCCTTCACATTGGTAGGTGGCATTATATTAGAATAGATCACTTAAGAGATGGTTTGTGAACTCAAAGAAAATTAAGTGGTTAACATGAAGAGGATTTATCCAACTTAAGAAGAAAAAAAAAAGTGAGTGGCCTGGTAGTTGAGGGTGGGGTGGAGAGGCATATTTAAAAAAAAAAATCTCCATTTTGTCAAAACACGTGACACCATTGTTATGACATCCTTGCTGGCAAAATGCAGAGCCAGGGCTGTGCCAGTATAGATCAGTATAGACTCAGGAGCTGAACAAAAAACACTGATTCAACAGACAGATGTTGACCTGTAGGGAAGTCTCTGGTAGAATATTCTGTCATTGGCCCAGTCCTATTAATGAATCAGATAAGACCTTCGATGACATACTTCTCAAACTTGACATAAAGTGAAGATATAAAATGTTAAGAGATAGCTAATATATTAAATGACAAGATCGGGATCCAGAGAGCAGGGAAATGGCCCAATTTAATAAGATGAAGGAAAAAAGGGGTAAGTATCAAACCCCACATTTAGAGGTCGAAAAATCAAACCATTCAAATACAGGATAGTGACAAGATGGGAAAATAGTAACTCAAAAACTTCAAAGAGGCTAGAGTTCATGGCAAGTGCAGAATGAACAGCGTGATGTATCTATAATATGCTAATGTGATACTGGGTGGCATTACTCCTAGTTTAATATCCAGAATAAGGGAAGTGATCATCCTGTTTTTCACAAAAGTGGCCAAACTACAACTGGAATATTGTACTCAGTTGCAGGTGGTATGATTTAAGGATACCGACAAACTAGAACCTTTGTCAGAACGAGGGCCAGGAGAGTAAATGGAAATAAATGGTTGAAATGTTTAGCTGAGAGCATTCTCATGTAGGAGAGAGGATGTATTCATTTTGTAATAACTAAGG
The DNA here is from genome assembly GCF_017311325.1 of Ursus maritimus. NCBI lineage: Eukaryota > Metazoa > Chordata > Mammalia > Carnivora > Ursidae > Ursus > Ursus maritimus. The sequence goes on from NW_024425341.1 coordinate 2,888,317, forward strand.
GGACAAGTGGAACCTAATGGGAAGATACTTCAAGGAAGTAAGAACTTTCTGGGTTAAAATAGACATCATATAAAACAAGAATGCTTTGCAATTTCATTTTCGTAAGTTAGATGGCCTCAGCACTACGGCTGAATGTCAAGTTATCATGGTCAATTTGACATTGGCTATATGATAGCTGCAAAATAATTTCTGATACTGGTTCTCCTCTGGTCAGTGTTCTCTAGTCAACCAAGGCAAACGACTCCTCGGCACCGCCATGCTGTAATTCCAGGGGGCACCTTTCACACAGCAGACAAACAGGCTACAAACGTGTCCCCGGAGGTGTGCAACACATGTTCCATCCACGCTTCTCCAGAATAATCTCTTGCCCTCCTTATTGTTTAGCTACCCCGATATTGGGGCTTCGCGGCATCTTCAGGCCCCGGATTCTCCCAACCCCAGTCCAACATCCCCCCAAAATACTCAGTCTATATTACAAACTGCATTGCCTTAATGCCTACAGGTATCTCCATGTCAAACCTTCATGAGCCGACACCGCAAGTAGCTGCTAAGGACATAGCGGATCCTCTCCATCTCCATTCGATGGATACTGACCTTCAGATCCCCCTTCTTGGCTCTCCTGAGATTTTCTTCCTATTAAAAGAGAAAATGAAGTATGTAAAAAACATGATATTCAGATGAAGGACCTTTTTCCTTCAATCTGCACAATTCCACAGGGACTATCATCACGGGCAATGTTGAGGACTCAAAGACTACATTTAGGTCAAAGGAGAACCAAAAAACTCCTAAGAGTTCTCATTTTCTTACACATATAATGTATGACTACAGCCTCATTATAAAAAGTTCAAACAATATTCATTTACTTTTAGAAAACAACCGTCTGAATAGAATCTGAATATGGTCAGTGGGAAGGGCTTAGAAGAAGTCTGGCCCAATTGTAAAGGAGATAATATAGCAGACAGAAGACTTGTCTAAGGGAAGTGTTAAATCACCAGTTGAGAAACTGCAAAATACCAATGTTGTAAAGCTACTCTGAGGCTAATAATGACTTAAGCCCAGTCCATCTACGCCAAGGGCCACAAACTCAAGTGTCTGTGGAGGCCAGGCAGCCAAGCTATCTGAGAAAGGTGGGCAGGTAGGGACTGTGGGGAAGAGAGCCCATGAAAGGGGGATGGCCCTTACCCTGCTCTGATCAGCTGTTCTCATATAGAAACGTGGGCCCAGTATTGACAGGGTTTTAGACTTTGCAGGGGAAGCTGACGTCCAGATACTCACAGGAATGCACATGCTTTATAAACGCAGGTAACTAATTCAAGATTAAAAAAACCCACTAGGCTGGGCCAAACAAAAACGGATTTCATATCAGACTTCAACCTCTCGCTATGCTGACAAACCCTTCTCAAGATCTCTTCCTTTGTAATCCCGACATAAGCAACTCTTACCATGTGATCTAGCTGTTCCATGACACATTCCACAATCTCAGACTTGCTTTCCAGCAGGTCAGGGGCAAACTTCTCATTCATCCAGGCCTAAAAAACAATGCCCCCCACCAAATAAATAAATATATATATATATATCGTTCACAATGGAGCAAAATAACCTTGTGAGTCTGTACATATCCCGTGAAAATCACAGCTATTTCTGGAATAGAAAACTGTTTGCCCATGAGTTGGAAATACTGGAAATGCTTTGAAAACAAGCTATGTTTATGGATGGCTTTTCTATTTCTTTTAGTAGGAAGGCTGTGCTTCCAATCTTATATTTAACCAAAATTGCAAAAAAAATCACTGTTCACTTCACAAATGTTGTCAGTTTGCCTCTCCAGTTCCCTAATACCATTTGTTAAAAAAAAAAAAAAATGCTATGATGCCTACTAGTGAGAGCAACACCACCTGGTGCTCTAACAGTACCTTTCACCAAATAGCATCAACACGCTCCTACGACTTCACCCGCTATTTCCCACCAGGGGGCGCCAGCGCCCTTCTGAGAGATGAAGTAACCTAAATCTACACTTCTCATTTGGGGAGCTTAGGGCACTTTTTCATTCATTATTATAATATCTGAGAGGAATGGATACAGTTATCCTTACCTTATTAATGAAAAAACACAGATTATTTACTAACCGCCTAAGAGTATAAAGGATCACAATATAAAAGGATCAACTATTAAATAGTTTTGGAACAAGAGGTTAAATCCTTAATTTATGACTCAGGCCCAGATATTTGGTAAATTTCAGAAATTACCAAGGCTTAGAGAACTGAAATATCCACAGGTGACTAAGGAAAGCTAACCTTGTCTTTCAATTACAGGAAAGTTAGTTGCAAGCAAAGCTCAAAATTACATGCCAATCAGGCTCACTTTATTCCTTTCGATGTCCTTGAGTCTCTGAGTCTCCAATTATCACCATGAAGACATATTATTAAGTAGTAGGAAGTGCTACTATCATAAAATTTTTTTTCACGGGCTCAAGCTCCTGTATTAGTGCCGTAAAAATTAACTAGAAAGAAACTCTGTATTTTCAAGGATTATTACAAATGAGAAAAGATCGAACTGTCATAGAGGACTTACAAAGCAGGAGTTTTTCTTTTTAACAGATTTTATTAAATACTGAATAGGTACAGAAATATTTGTTACATATAACATGAATAGAAATATAAACACCTGTGTACACATAACTTCATCAGCAAGTATTATCATTATCTTAAAAGTCCCTGTGTCTTCCTCCCTCTTCAAAGGTAATCATTAGCCTGACCTTGGTATTTAATTTTCTATAGTCTCACTACATTTGTTTCTCCACATGATTCCCAATGATTTCAAAGAAAATGATAGCACTTGTTGGGTACACTGGGGTAAAATGGGGTAGATTTGAGGGGGATTTCTCATTGACAGTACGAAATTATTTTGGTAAAAATATTTAAAACATTAGGAAAAATTTATATCAGTAGAAAACTTTCAAACAAAATGTTTTCAAAATATTTAGTGAGAAACTTGCATTTAAATCCATGGTCTTTTTAAAAAAAATAACCAGGTTCTATGTTTGAAATAGCTACATCTGACTCCTGATCAAAATTTTTAATGACAATCTGTTCATCGTTATGGGCTTAACTGTGTTCCTCTCCACTCCCAACTCGTATGTTGAAGTCCTAATTCCTAGCACTTCGGCATGTGCCTGCATTTGGAAACAGGGTCTTTAAAGAGGTAAGTAATTAAGTTAAAATGAGATCATTAGGCGAGCTCTAATTCGAGGACTGGTGTCCTTCAAAGAGGAGGAAATCTGAACACAGACACACGTGGAAGACCACGTGAAGACACAGGGAGAAGATGGCCATCTACAATCCTGGAGAGAAGCCTCAGAAGAACCCTACGGTGCCAGTACTTTGATTTCAGACTTCTACCCTCCAGAGTTGAGAAAATACACGTCTGTTGTTTAATCCACCCAGTCTGTGATGCTTTGTAATACAGCCTTAGCAAACGAATACAATCATTAAAGTGAGAAACTTTGCACTGTAGGTAATAACTTTTAAATCATTTTTTTAACAGGCATTCATGAGTATCCTATATATGCTCCTGGAGCTGTGTTTATCAGTGGCCCTGTCAGGTGGCTCCTCAGGCCATGCTCTGCAGCCTATGAGTTTGTGTCCGGCTACAGCAGCTGGGGGGGCGGTGGACCAGCTCCTGGGCTGTGCTCAGGGCACTGCGGCAGAGTTTCAGGTGAGATGAAACTCCCGCTCACCCACTGCCAAGCTGTGGCTGTGAGGGGCTCCTACCAGCGTGTGCCATGAGCTCTGCCTGTTTTGCAAGTGTTTGAGCTTAGCATAAATGGTTTCCTCATACATTATGATCCTGAGAGTCATCCATGTTGTTGCAGGACTCTTTCACTCGTTGTATCGCTGTCTTTTTTTCCCATTGTCTATATAGATCGTAACTTTTTATTCATTTTATTGTTGATGGATATTTAGGTTACTTTAGGTTTTTAACTATTGCAAGCAATACTATGATCATTTTGTGCATGTCTCCTGGAAGTTTTCTCTAGGGTTTGTACCTGGGAACAGAAAGATTGGGACACAAGATATGTATGTTTTCAACTTGACAAGACAATGATAAATTATTTTTCAAAGTGCACCAATTCACCAGAGTAAACAAGTGTGTAAATGGCTCCACAATCCTTTATATTGTTTTATTTATATGTTGCTTTTTATTGTTCATCTTTTTCATTTCTGCCAATCTGATGGGTATGAAGTGGTATCTCCTTGGCATTTAAATTTTTAGGTTACTGATTATTAAAAAGACTGAACATCTTTTCCATACGATTAGTGGACATCTTGGTTTCCACTTCTGGGAGATGAGTGTTAAAGACTTCATTTTTTCTATTGGGTAGTTTGTAAAGTTTGTTTATATAGTGTGGATACTATTACTGCAAATATTTTCTCCCAGTTTTGCAGCATGTATTTTTACTGTCATCAACGTGTAAAAACAAAAGTTCTCAATTTTAGTGTAGCTGAAAGTATCCATTTTTTCCTTTATGCTTTGTGCTTTTGAATTTTTGTTTCACAAATCCTTTCCTAATAAAGCAGGGGCTCTTAAAATAGGAGGGCAGATTTCAGGGTGTCTGAATCTCCTGAAATTAGATGTAAAATTTCTGGATATGTGTGTATGTATATTATTCTGGGAAAACGTGCCAGTTTTCACCAGATTTTCAAAAAGGCCTGTGATATAAAAACAAATGAAGAATTACTCACACAGGAAGGATTATCATATAAGATATCATTTTAAAATTATCTTCCTTTTGTCACTCATGATAACATGCATGGTAGGACAGACAGAACGGAGAATACTAGAGTAACAAACAGGAGAGAGTTCCAGAAAGGGGCTGTTAAAGAGAGAAGACAAGAATAAGGCAGCAGGTGTAGGAGATTAAGAGCATATATTTTGTAGTTAAAGAGACTTGGTTCAGTAACACTTGCCTCATTGGGTTGTTGTAAGGATTATTACTACTCACAGCTAACACTGACTGCTTACCATGTGTCCAACAATATGCTAAGCATTTTACATATATTATCTCATTTAATCCTCACAATGACTCCGTGAAATAAAATGCTTACCTGCTCCAGCCTTTCAATGAGCTCTGCAGGAGTTAGGACCACCTCTTCACTACCCGCATCAGAGTCCTGTCCTGTGAGGTCCAGTTCCTCTGTCATCTTCTCTGAAACCGGTACCTAATGAAAATAAAAGAACCAATACCCTTCAGTTTATTTGCAAGAATAGGCAACTGTCCACCTCCCACTGGTGTTGTAGAGGCTCACTGGCAATCGCTAGTCAATTCACACGCTTTGATTCTTTTCAATTCTTTGCCTCTTCCTTCGAACCTTAGGTCAGGTATCAGTTTCTCAGAGGTCGCCCCTTAAAAGTGTTTCCCCATACACCTTGAACTGAGCATCTGTCACGCCACGTAATAACTGCTTGTCTTCCTGGTAGAGTCCTTTCCTTTGGGGCTGTGTTCACTTCAGTTCAAATAGGAATCACGCATCTGCTTTGTTCCCGGCACTTCCCGGCACTCATTAAGTAGTGGGACATCATTACCTGTGTACTCCCTGGGCTTAGCACAGTGCTTAACTCACAGCAGGCACTTAAACTTGTTGCAAGGACTAATCAACCAGAGCCACAAGGCCCAGCACCATCGGACCAGTGATCCCAAATGCTAAGAAGGTGGGTGGTGGGGACGAGAGGATGTCTTCGGAGCATCAGGGAAACTGAGCATACTCCTCCCGCCCCTCTCCGGTCTGGGTGCCGCAAGCACAGTAATCCCCTCCCCCAACACACACACACACACACACACACACACACACACACACACACACTACCAGAGGTCCCACTCGGATGCTCACCTGGGTGGGAAAGCCGTGAGGAAGCAGCCGCGATTTCCCAAGGAGCACCTGGCGGCGAAACAATCTTCTTAAGGCCTTTCCGGGACGTAGCCGACCCCGGACTTCCCAGCTCCCGCGCTCTTCTCACAAACTTTCCGCTCCGGCCTTACGTCACCGCGCTCCGGCGGCGTTGACCAATCACGGCTCGGAGGCGGGGACTCGGATCACCGCTGCCAGTTCACCCAACAGTCTCACGGATGGAAGTTAGCCCCACCCACCACGGCCGGCCGGCTGTGTGTGTTCACGGATGACACTACCCAAGACCGTCGGGAGGGGGCGCATCGCCACCGTGGCTGCAGTGGCCCGGCGGAGTCGCCCTTTGGGGTGCGGTGTGGACCCGCGGTGCAATCGCCAGCGTGCCCGGGCCTACAGGGTGGACAAGGAGAGAAATGGGCTCTGTTAAAATCAGGCCACTTCCGTCTTGTGGGTCGTGTTCCCCGCCCACCGCTCTTGTGGCGCTTCGGGTTCGCCAAGGCTTCAGCTGTGGCCACTACTTCCAGGTCTAAGAACCTTTAGGTTAGTGTTTGTTTTTTTTTTCTTTTCCTTTTTTTTAAATAATATATTTTTTAAAAAAGATTTTATTTATTAATAATATATTTTTTAAAAAAGATTTTCAAGCAGGGGGAATGGGAGAGAGGGAACACAAGCAGGGGGAATGGGAGAGGGAGAAGCAGGCTTCCGGCGGAGCAGGGAGCCCGATTGGGGGCTCGATCCCAGAACGCTGGGATCATGACCTGAGCCGAAGGCAGATGCTTAAAGACTGAGCCACCCAGGGGCCCCCAGGCTGGTGGTTCTTAAAGCGTCGTGCCAGACCACAAGCAACAGCGGTGCTCCAGAACTCGTGAGAAATGCAGATTCTCAGGCCCGACCCAGACCTGCTGAGTCAGAAGCTCTGGGGGTGTTTGGACAGGCTCTCCAAGGGATTCTGATGCAGGCGAGGTTGGAGAACACGGCTTTAGGCTATGCTTCCATTCCAGCTGCTGCACTCTCGAGGTTATTTTGACATTTCCTGTACTGCTATGCCTTCTACCTTTAGGACAAAAACATATATATATGTATGCAGATATTCATATTCTGTTTGTGTGATGTCAGTTTTTCTCAGAATTGCTGATGTTTTCTCTCTGCTCTGTTTTTTGTGCAAAGTACCGCTTGTGGCTCCTCTGATGTGTCACTTCCCCATCAGTCTGAAGACTCTTCTTGTGGTGTTTCCTATGCTATACTGATTTATTTGATTACAATCATGTTTTGAAAATAGAACAACATCCTGAGTAGCAGATGGGCATATTTACAAAGGGCTATGGAAGCTGAGGGACCTTGAGGGATTCCAAAAGGAAGGGACAATTATGTTTGAGCTCGTCTTGCAGAATGAGTTTTGTTAGTGACAATGGATGGCCTTTTCAAGGGCTGTTTCAATGGTTTGGTAATCCCATGGTTTTCAGTTGGGGCGGACTGTGTTTTCCAAATACAGCTGCTCTGGTATAGATCTCATCCCACGTACTCTTCTTGCAATGTGAGGTTGACACTCCTCCATTGAGGGAGGGGGTGTGTCTATATTCTTGCCTCTGGGAAGACCTTCTGAAACTGCTATAGAAATGTAAAGATGGCTGGAAATCAAGATGCACACACTAGTGCTTCAGCAAGGCTTGACATCAAACTAAACAGATTTTTTTCTGTTCCTAATTCTTGAAGCCTCCTCTTCCCTTTCACTTGTTTTTCTATAGAATCCTTTGTTCCAGGAGCTCGGTGTCAATATTGACATCTCGCTGATCTCAGTGTATACTTAGTAACAAGACAGGGATGGCCAGCACCAGCACTAGTCATGAGACCAGCTTGAAGACACGACGAATGCAGCTGGCATCAAGTACCAGCTTCCTACCCAAACCATCCAGAGCCTGTATTTTCTTATGAAACCCCTCAGCCTTTTACTGTGGGTGCGCTTGCAGTCCTGGCGGCATTAGCCTGCTGCAGCCTCCTTTGCCTGGCAAAGTAATAACTATCTTCCTTCTTTATGTGCACACTGTCTTGTGTTACATACTTTGGCTCCAGAGCACAGAGGTCAGTGTTCAAGAGCACTTTGTAATCACCTTGACCAGGAGAATGTGGCAGAAGTGATGCTGTCTGACTTTCGGAGTTAAGCCTTAAAAGGTGGTGCAGCTTCCACCCGACTCTCTTTCTTGAGCTATATCCCTTGGGAGCAATGAGCTGATATGTAAGGAGTTTGGCTATCCTGCAGCTGCCATGCTGAAAGGTCCATATGGAAAGGTCACATGGAGGTAGAGAGTGAAGTCTCTGGACGAAGCCCCAGCAGTCCCATATTTTCTCTTCCAGATGTCTGAGCTGAGTGAGACTTCCGGTGATTCTAACCCTCAGACTATGAGCAATCCCAGCTAACACAGAGGGATTGGAGATGAGCTGTCCCTGCAGAGCCCTGCCTGGATTGCAGATTTCTGAGCAAAATATTGTTTTAAACCCCTAAGTTTTGGGGTGGTTTGTTGTGTAGCATTAGATGATCAGAACATTAGCTGTTGAGCACAATCCCATTCTTCCGTAATTTTCATTCCTACATAGCTTTTCAGTGGTTGCTATAGATTTGAGTCCAAGCACTGGTAACTTCTCCACCCAAGTACCAACTGATTAATTCACTGACTCAGAGACTTCCCTTCTCCAGTGCCAACAGCCTTTTCCAGTCTCCCGCTGCTCCTCAGCTGGGGAGCAGGGGTCCAACTTCTGCTTCCTTAATAGAGGTGTGGCCATAAACAAGCCCCTTCTCTGGGCTTCAGTGGTACCACCTGTTCAGTGAGAGCACTATGTATCTTCCTGAAGGCAGAGGGATAGATAAAAAAAAAATCGAGGGGCCCTCTTTCACTTCTAAGATCTTTGATTCCAACTAATATGCATCAGATGAAACCACATTATAGTACAATGAATTTTCAGCGAAAGATTTCTGCTGTGTAAAAACGGAGGATTTAAGGAGATGTCCAGAAAGAATATATAGAACTACTTGGGGAGAAACCTGTGATGAAATCCTTGGTCACATGGCACTGTCGAGTTCAGGAAGGTGGGAGAAAAGACATGTCTTAAGTTACAATATGGAGAATGAAGAGAAAAATCAGGTTGATGTGTATGTACCTACTGCCACGAAATTAAAAAAAAAAAACACGACTACACAGCCATGTAAGTGGAATGCCATTCATTAAAACAGTAACATAAAAGAGAATCACAGAGGTTATGACAGCAGGAGGGTGCAGTTTGATGGTGGTAAATGGAACTGAGAGGCAGAGTTTGTAGGCAAGTTCTGATGATTGAAAAGCAAGACAAACGTACTAACCTGGACTCAGACAAGCACAGCGTGAAGCCACAAACAGGGCAAAAGAAGGGAAAAGCTGCTGCCCGACGTTACGGAAAGCATCAGCCTATACAACTGAAGTAGCTGAGAAGTTAATGCAATTTCCCGATACTGCTCAGTGAAGAAATTAATTGCAGTTATAGACATAGCAAATAGAAACAGCCAAAATATTTGTGGATAGCTATGGAAATACACGTTAATAAGAATGACTCTAATTGTTTTTCAGTCACCAAGGATGAGACAAAATCTGCATAATCTATACAGTACTGCGAGCCTTTTGCAGAAAGGTGCTTTTGAAATACAAAATAATATTATCATTATTGTTCTCATATCATCCCTGCCCTTGCTCATTTGGTCAACAGCTGTTCCTCACTGTTTCCTTCCTCTAAATTCCATCACATTCGTGGGCTCATTGCCCTGAGAAGCAAAGCCTTACGTTTTGGGGAGTATATTAAGGGAAGTTGAACTCCCAGTTGTTCTGAATGAATGACAATTTGGACTAAGGATAGGAAATTTTTAGGCAACTTGCATTATTAAGGGAGAGAACAGAGAAGTACTTAGGATGTTTCCTTAGCTGCTCAAGGGAAGATATTGACGGGTGAACTTACAAGTATTTTTCTGGGCAATGGTAAAACACCGTATGAGCTTGTATGGGCAGATGCTGGAAAACTCAGGAGGCCAGAGTCTGGTTGGATCTCCTTGACAAATGTTAAGATCTGGGCAATTCAGGATAATCTGAATTCCTTTTGTCTCCCTTCAGATTTCTTTCCTCATTCCGTACCCATCTTGATTTCAAGCACATTTAATTAACCCAGAAATGTCTTCAACAAACATATACACTTTTCAGATCTCTTCTAAGTTCTTCTTTTCTAAGTTTTGAGATCACGGTTTCGAGAGTTTTAACAGGGAAAGGCAAATATGATTTGTAATAAATAATTTGTAATACTGTTTAAGCATGCACAAACCGTCAGTGCTACATTCTCTGTCTTGTCTGTGCCCTCCCCTGTAGCAACACGGTGTGACTCTCTTCCCTTCACTGGTCCTCACATACTCCTAGTTTTTGGCACAGACACATAACTCCTACCTTCACCTCTGCACTTCGTTTTCTAATGGTTAATGGGAGGATGCTTTTTTCATGACTATAGAATCAGCCTCAGAATATCAAAGAAGAGTCAGTTTGCTACGTCTGGGTACTCATTTTCTGGAAGGAGAGTGGACCCAGGAAAGAGATCACATGGCTCCAAATTTCAGCTTGGACACAGGCTTCCCAAGGCTGAGCAAAGACCCTTCGATGCCATCTCCCTCCTAGCCCCCCTGCCTCCTCTTTGTCACTAAGGCAGCAGAGGCATTGATGCCAGTCGGAGGCTGCTGCCTCCCAAGCGAAGCATAAGATAATGATCTTTTGCTTCAGTGTTCCTATTTTACACTCTTTTTAAAGGGTTTTATTTAAATTCCAGTTAGTTAAGATACACGGTTATATTAGTTTCAGGTGTACAATATAGTGATCCATCACTTCCATACATCACCCAGTGCTCATCACCAAGCACGCTCCTTAATCCCCATCACCTATTGCACCCCTCCCCCTGCTCATCTGCCCTCTGGGAACCGTCGGTTTATTCTCTGTGGTTTAAAGTCAGGTTCTTGGTTTGTCTCTCTTTTTCTCTTTGTTCATTTATTTTGTTTTTTATATTCCACATATGAGTGAAATCATATGGTATTTGTCCTTCCCTGACTGACTTATTTCACTTAGCATTATACTCTCTAGCTCCATCCGTGTTGTCGTAAGTTGTAAATATTTCATTTTTTTAAATGGCTGAATAGTATACACACACACACACACACACACACACACACACACCATATCTTCTTGATCCATTCATCAGTTGATGGACACTTGGGTTGCTTCCATATCTTGGCTATTGTAAATAATGCTGCCAATACACACAGGGGTGCATGTATCCCTTTGGATTAGTGCTCTTGTATTCTTTCGGTAAATCCCCAGTAGTATGATTGCTGGACTGTAGGCTAGTTCTACTTTTAACTTGGAGGAACCTCCATGCTGTTTTCCAGAGTGGCTGCATCAGTTTGCATTCTCATCAACAGTGCACGAGGATTCCTTTTTCTCCACATCCTCATCAACACCTGTTGATTCTTGTGTTGTTGATCTTTGCCACTCTGACAGGTGTGGCGTGATATCTTGTGGTAGTTTTGATTGTACTTCCCTGACGGTAGGTGACGATGAGCATCTTTTTATGTGTCTATTGGCCTCTGTGTGTCTTTTTTGGAAAAATGTCTGTTCATGTCTTCTGCCCATTTAAAAATTGGATTATTTGGTTTTTTTGGGTGTTGAGTTGTCTCAGTTCTTTCTATATTTTGGATACTAGCACTTTATTGGATATGTTATTTGCAAATATCTTCTCCCACTCCGTAGGTTTCCTTTTAGTTTTGTTGATTGTTTTCTTTGCTGTGCAGAAGCTTTTTATTTTTATGTAGTCCCATATTAGCTTTTGTTTCCCTTGCCTTAGGAGACCTATCTTGAAAGAAGTTGCTCTGGCCGATGTCAAAGATGTTATTGCCTGTGTTCTCCTCTAGGATTTTGATGGTTTCCTGTCTCACATTTAGGTCTTTAATCCGTTTTAAATTTATTTTTCTGTGTGGTGACAGAAAGTGGGCCAGTTTCATTCCTTGGCCTGTTGCTGTCCAGTTTTCCCAACACCATTTGTTGAAGAGACTGTCTTTTTCTCATTGCATGTTCTTTCCTAATTTGTCGAAGATCAATTGACCATATAGTTGTGGGTTTACTTCTGGATTTTTTATTCTGCTATTTTGCACTCTTGACATTTTCCTTAGAAGAGAGTGAACAGAACACCTGTAGGCTAGCACGTCATTGCCCTTAGGCCTAGACACCTGCACCGGAGGTGCGGGACAAAGTAAAATCCCTTGAGAGAGGTAGGGAGGCTAGCAGGCACTGGTGTGATTTTAGTTACTCTCTTGGAGAACAGTGCTGCTGATTTTCTTGTAGTATAGGTCTTCCTCCCTTATGCCCTCTTTGCTGCAGTCCTGTTGGACTACTCAAGGACACGAGGGATTTTGTCTTCTTTCTTTGCACATGCTGTTCCCTCTTTCTAGGCTTCTCTTTATTTCACCTTACCTGATGAACTCCTCTGCATCCTTCAAGACTCAGCTGAAGTAACGCTTCCTCTGTGCCAAGCATTCCTAATCTATCCACTCCTTCTTTAGGTCACCCGTATACCTTATACTCTTCTGGCACAACATTTATCATGCTGTGTGGCAGATTTCACATGTCTGTTTCTTCCATTAGGTTGTGAATTCCCCGAAGGTAGCCCTCAAATCCAGTACAGCGCCCATCATCCATGCTTGCATTTATTTCTTCATTCAACAAGTATTTCTTTTTAATATTTTTTTATTATATTATGTTAGTCACCATACAGTACATCCCTGGTTTTTGATGTAAAGTTCGATGATTCATTAGTTGTGTATAACACCCAGTGCACCATGCAATACGTGCCCTCCTTACTACCCATCACCAGCCTATCCCATTCCCCCAACCCCCTCCCCTCCGAAGCCCTCAGTTTGTTTCTCAGAGTCCATAGTCTCTCATGCTTCACTCCCCCCTCTGATTACCCCCCTTTCTTTATCCCTTTCTTCTCCTACTGATCTTCCTAGTTCTTATGTTCCATAGATGAGAGAAACCATATGAGAATTGTCTTTCTCTGCTTGACTTATTTCACTTAGCATTATCTCCTCCAGTGCCGTCCATGTTGCAGCAAATGTTGAGAAATCATTCTTTTTGATAGCTGAATAATATTCCATTGTATATATGGACCACAACTTCTTAATCCAGTCATCTGTTGAAGGGCATCTCGGCTCCTTCCACGATTTAGCTATTGTGGACAGAGCGGCTATGAACGTTGGGGTGCATATGCCCTTCTCTTCACTATGTCTGTATCTTTGGGGTAAACACCCAGTAGTGCAATGGCTGGGTCATAGGGTTTCTTGAGCAGCTAATGATATTTGTTTGAGTAGCTACTGCCAGGCTCTGTGTCAGTGCTAAAGAAAAAGCAGTGAATAGAAAACACAGACTCTGTGATAGGCGATAGACAATTAACCAGTAATTATTTGTCAGGTGGTAGAAAATAAAGCTGGGTAACAGAATGTTGCAGGTGGGGACATTTTAGAAGGTTGCAGTAGGCATCTGCCTCAGTCCATTTGGGCCGCTGTAACAAGATACCATAGACGATTTGGCTTCTAAACAGCAGAAACCTATATTTCACAGTTATGGAGGCTGGGATGTCCAGATCATGGTGCCAACAGAGTCGGTGTCTGGTGAGCGCCCACTTCCTAGAAGGCTGTCTTTTCATCGTAAGCTCACATGATGGAAGGGGCAAAGGAACTTTCTGGGCTACTTTTATAAGGGCCCTGATCTCATTCATGAGGGCTCTGAATTAGGGGCTGGAGGCTAGGATTCTAATATATGAATTTTGAGGGGTCACAGTCATTCAGCATATAGCAGCTTCCCTGAGGAGGTAACATGTGACACGGTTTGCAGGAAGGATGGATAAATTCCAGCAGAGATGAGCGGGAAACAGTGAAGAGAGAAAAAACTGTATTATCATTTTGTCATTGCAGAATGCATAATGACCACGCCTTTTCCTTTTTAAAAAAAATGCAATTTATCTTCTGAAAAACTATGGCCATATAGCAGGTTACAGAGAATTATTTTCTTAATGATTTTCTGGATGAGTCAACAAAGAGAAATGTGATCTTTCCATCAAGAAGTTCATGTGACTTTATGTCAGGGGCATCTAAGTGCTGGCAGGTCTTCTTTGTGTTTATTAGGGTCCATGTAATTTAGGGAATGGTCTTTAGGTCTAAATGAAAACCAGGCCAAACTCAGTATTTCTAAATACTTACAGTTTAGGATGGCTCTTTTTTGTTTTTAAGTATGTAGCCACAGGTAAAGGTTTGATTACGGTCATAGGAAGATGCTTAGAGGGTAGCCTTGCTCGAGTCCACCCTGTATCAAAATTCCACTCATTGGTTTTCATTTTAATGCTTTACCTTTTTTTGTGTTAATGAGTCGTAGACATGGCTCCATGTTGAGAACAAAATGGGTCTTTCCGCTCTTCCACTTCAGAGTAAAGTTTATTGAAATGATTTTTCTGTGTAGGGACAACTCTTAAAATACAATTGAGACTCATCTGTATATGGGTATCAGTTTTCCTGAGTTGACAAGATACATGAAGATTTATTTTAAAACTTTCCTAAGTTCCAAACTTTCTAGTTCAAGTTACAGAGTTGGAATTATATTGTCATTACTACCATTCTCTTTTATTTTTACATGGAGCTTGTATAAATCATACATCTCTCGAGATGTCAGTGCTTGAAATAATAAGGAAAAAAGAGGCCTGCATTAATATAAAAATGTGAAATATAAAAATCTGTCACATCTTAAAAGCTTCTGGCGTTATGTCTAGGTTTTTTCATTTAAACACTTCTTACAGGTTTCTTGTTGGTGAGCTGAACATTCTAATTGAGTTCAATATTCATCCTCTATCAGAAGGCTGGAGAACAGATAGTTTTAACTGGGTTCCATGCCCCAGAACATTATCTAGGTATTTTACTATGAAATTAGCTAGAGCAGATAATGTAATAATGCCACCTTTTGAGTATCCCAGTGATGAAAGCCATGACATTGTCAGTTTCTGTTATGTCCAGTTTAGTTATGAAAATGTTTTCGGCTGAAAATACTGAAATCTGGTCATGAAAGAAATTGTGTTAACTGTTGATATTTCTGGAGACAAGAACCAGAAGCTTTGGGCCACTTGGTCCTGTTGTAGCTGATCTTGCCGTGGGCGATGTCATTGTACACATTGCCGACTTGTTAGGGTCAGGAAGCTTTGGATGTGACCCATGGAGCTCTGGGAAGGCTGAAGTGACTTTGGACTTGTCCCTGTTTATGAGGAAGTGAGATCATAAGTTTCCTACTCAGCTTCTCTTTCTTTCATCTTCGACATGTTTACATGAGAAATCCAGCTTGACCCTGAACTTTACCCTCGGCTATATGCTGCTTCTAGCCTGGAAGTTTAATTCATTTATTTTAAAGGGCTACTCACATATCTGAAAGCAGGAAAAAGCCCTTTGTCCATGTTTTTCACTTTTTTGGTATATTTAGAAGTAGCAGGAGTCAGAGGCTAGTGCTGCCTTTTTTTTTTTTTTTTTTTTTTTTTAAGGCTAGTGCTTCTTGACGGTGAGACCAATGAGACAAATAGGCCTGAATGCTTAGAGGAAATTGAAAATAGAGACCTGACTGAAATCCCAGGGGGTGTGGGTATTGTGTCCAAATTATCAAAGCCCATCATGACACTGAAGATGCTAACTGGTGTGTATAATATTTAGATATAGTGTGGACTATACAGTTGGTTGGTTTTGTAGAAATATTTTAAATTTGAAAACGTATAGAAAATAATAAGCTGTTTAATATTACAAATTCAATCTAAGCCCTGTACTCCTCTTTCGGATCCCATTTTCTTTCCTCTCTCTCTACGGGCAACTACCAGCTTCAGTCAGCTTAGTGTTCATTGTTCCCAGGCAGGTGGACATATTTTACCATAGACGTATGTATCCAAAAATAATATGGTAATATATACAAATTGTGTGTATGTGTATCAATTAGGATAACTCATGGAATGTAATCGTAAAGCAACTTTATTTTTGTCTCTAATATTACTTTTGTCCCTTTATATTGATTTGTTGGGTGGGTATAGTNNTTTCCCTACCCTGGATGAAAACTGAGGAAGGTCCATGATTACTCTTGTCACTCTTTGGCTGAAAAAAAAAAAAAAAGTCCCATGATCTGTATAAGTCACAAAACACAGTGCCCATTCAGTAATTAAAATGTCCAGTTTGTTCTAATCAAAACCCCCTCTGGAGAATACTGCCCCTTGGGGGCTTAGCGTTGGCCTCTGTTGGCCATTTGGGCACTCGGCAGTGGCAGTAGCCGAATCAGTCATAATGAGCAGAAGTCAATGCAGAGTCACGTGTAGCCTCCATCCTTGCTGCCGTGACCATTTTACATGGTCCCAATGAGCAAGCATCAGGGACGCTGGGAAGAGGCTGACTGACATCAGAGAACTTTCCATGTCCACAGTGAAACCCTCTCTGCAGTGGGTGCTATCTTGTGGGTATTTACATGGCATATAGATTTCTTCACACTCTGACACTGTTCCTAGAGGTTCTTCCAGGGTGTTCTACTCTTCACCAGCCTTCCACTTTTGTCCTTCCTGGTCCCTAAGTAGCTGGCCAGCTAGCCACTCTCATGAATCAGTGTACCATGCTCAGATTTCCTGCTCATTCATTTCTCCCGTTGGCTGAATCCTCCTGGAAGCCACAGGCCAAGGGAACCTGTTGATGCCATCTGCAGGGATCAGTTTTCTAGAACCAAAAGAAGCACATGGAGGAGAAAGGATCTGGAAGGGCAAAAGGAGACTATCCAGCCCACTGGACAAGCTTGAGTCTGCATCTAGGTCTCTATTCTATTCCATTATTCCATCAGCTTATCCTCGTACCAATGCCCCCTGTTAAGTACTACAACTTAATATATTATCTTGCTAGTTCTAGGGCAGGTCTCTTCACTTTTTCTAGAATCAGCATGTCAAGTTCCATAAAAAAACCTTATTGGGACTTCGTCAGGCAAGGCAAATAATTTTTTAAGTTCTTAATAGGCCTGTCTGTAGAATGAATTGATTAGACTAAATTTTACCCTACATGGTTCCTCCAGTCCTGGAGGCATTTTTACTTTCTGCCCTTAACTATTACAGAGTTAATATGCAACCACAGTATTATCCTGACACTGCACATTACCTTCATAAACAGAAAAAGTGTGGTCACTTCAAAACCTACATAGTACCAGGGAATAGAAATCAATGCACACAAGCTCTTTCCCCCTCAGAGTTTTCTCACAGAGTCTCTACCAGGGATCTGATTATTTTTAATATGTGGCTCTTGCCGGCAGGGGTTGGTAAAGTTTCTGTCAATATGGTTTCTGTTGGGCATTCTGGTTACTTAAAAAGGTGATTTTTCCCATCCTGATGTCGTCCCTCCATATCATTAGACGTTAAGTGATTATTTTTTTCTGCAATATTAAAAATGCCCACAACATGCTGTTAGGCCTTTCCTTTCCTAATTGTTTAACTGAAGCATCACTCATTTTAAAAGTAGACGGTCACATCTAAAATAATGTTGCTTTTTCAAGCACATAATCCTTCAAACATCTAAGAAATTAGGAATTGGACTAAATAAAACATTTGTACGTTGTATGAGATACACAAAGATATGCAAATGTGCCCACCAATCCTTTAATTGGGAGGAAAAGGTCACATTACATTTAAGTCCTTGTATTTAAAAAAAAAGTTTTTTTAAAGATTTTATTTATTTGACAGAGAGACAGCCAGAGAGAGGGGGAACACAAGCAGGGGGAGTGGGAGAGGACGAAGCAGGCTCCCAGTGGAGGAGCCTGACGTGGGGCTTGATCCCAGAACGCCAGGATCACCCCTGAGCCCAAGGCAGACGCTTAATGACTGAGCCACCCAGGTGCCCCCATCTAAGTCCTTGTATCTCACAGAATCGGAGCTTCTACGGTTATGTTGTTTGGCATTTGTTTGTTCCCAGAAGACTAATTGCCAAAACATTTTGAATACAAATTATTATGTTCATTTCCTGGCAATAAATTGGTCTGTGACAATATGAGGTAAGAAAATATATACAAGGACAGAAACATTAAGATCAAGAACAACCTATCTGGCAGCCAATGGACTGATTTTTAGCTTCCCCCCCTTTGTTTTTATTTATTTTATTTAGAGAGAGCACCAGCTGAGTGGGAGGGGCAGAGAAAGGAGAGTCTCAAGCAGACTCCCCACTGAGTGCAGAGCCTGACATAAGGCTCAATTTCAGGACCCTGAGATCACAACCTGAGCCGAAACCATGAGTCAGACAGATGCTTAACCGACTGTACCATCCAGGCACCCTCCCACTTTTTAAAAAAAATCTTTGCAGCTGAAAAGAAAAAAAAATAAATTCTTCAAAGGTGATTTATGATTCTGAAGATTAAAGATTCCAGATAAAAAAAGTGAGAGCACAGAGTTAAATAAGTTCTTATAAGGTCAATAAAAACTTAACATTGCTCAGATGCTCTTTTTAAAAAACCAGAAAATTCTGGGGGTGTAAACTTGTTTTGACAATGACCCATAACCAAAATCTTTGGTTGTGCTTGATTCATAAAATTATTTCTTTTTGTGAAGCAGAGGTTTAAAAAAGTTTTTAAAAGTAGGCAATTCCTACAGGGCTTGTAGGCAGAATTTCACAGAACCTCACACCTGCACCATTTGAGATGTATGGGAAGAACTTACGATATAAGACAGAAGAGCTATAACCTTTATTATAGTCATTAATTCTGTGTTTACTCATTTTGAAGCAAACTATCCTAGAACTTAGGTGGTACAGAACCTACATTTTGGCATTCGTAATTCACTGTACATTTTTGCTATCTTGTACTCATTTCCGAGTTTTGAGTACTGTGGAGTTACTGTTGTAAAACCACTCACTACAGCTTTGGTGGGAGAGTAAAACCCTTCACACCTTACACAGTTGCAGATTAAAGTGGGTCACTGTGTCATGCTTTTATTTATTGGTTTATCCTCCAACCAAGCACAGATGAGGATAGGGATCACTTATTGGCAATGTCGATGACCTACAGAATAAAAAAAGGATGAAGTATGAGTTAGAGGCTTACTTGTTATTTATAGATCTACGTACTTCAGATTTTTTTGAATATAATTCTTTCCCTTTCCCTGGGAATTCCTACCTAGAGGAAAGGTCACCAGAATCCTCAACAGTAGTGATCTCCATGCAAAAGTCTATTCTAATGGAGTTTAAGCCACAGATAGCCTTCCAGTCTTAGAACTTTACAAGGGGAGTATACAAGTCGCTATCTTATCAAGTCAAAGACCTTACTAACTCAACATGTAGTGAAGTGACTCTGCTAATGACCCGTCAGCCTGCATCTTATTCACTTAGCAAATATGAGTGTTAAATAGGTCTATCACCCTGCATGATGATGCTTGGGAGTTAGGGATAGATGCAAGGGTAACTAGAAACCACCTTGGCCCTAATGGAATTAGAAGGATTAGGGTGGGGAAGGAGACACATGGCAAGGGGAAGGGGACATCAGTGTATAAATCATATATAGCACTAATACTTTGACCTCCCTTATATGGACTTAAACAAAACGAAAAACAAAGCACGTTACTCTTGAGAAGCCATGACTTTGTGCTAGGAGCCAGGGTCTTATGACCTTCTTCATGAGTACCATTTACTGTTAGTGGAATTGTGTAGGAAAGAGAAGCTGGAAATTTTATAAAGAAAAATAATCTCACAAAAGTCAGAATATGGACTTATTTTATAAGCGGTTATTCTCTACTAATGCACTTAATCTTAAAAGAGTCATCAGATGATCCAAGATAGTAACAGTAGCTGATATTTTATTCCTAATGAAACATCCTATCTTCATTTCTTTAACTGGATACATTTTTGACTATCAGGGATGATTTCTTAGTTTTTATCTATTTAGCTAACATATCTGCCTCTTATGAGATGAAGCATGTAAAAAACTGTAAAGTGTGATAAGTGTAAGATGTTTGTTGGAAAATATTAAGCTGCCCCGACTCTAGTAGTATTGTTTATCTGCGAAATTTAATGCCGTATCACATTACCAAACCACACCAAATACGACACAGAGACAACTTGTTTTAAGAAAAGTTTTACTAATGTGTTCTTATTTCAGCAAAGTTATTGCAACAGGTTTAAAAGGCAGACAGACACACTATTACAGGCTCTAAAGTAACAAAGGAATTTTATACAATTAAAATATTACACAGACCAATGAGATTTACTGAATAACTAACAGATACATAAAAGAAACTAAATCTGAAAGATTAAATCCAGTATTAGCACCTACAGTATCTCTGAAAGTAAAACTTGTAACTGTTTCATTCTTTCCTAATATATTTCTGAACTCTCTCCCGAAAACAGTGCTCTCAAACCCCAAAGATGAAAGAAGGGCATAAGAAGCCCTGATACTAAGAACATACAGCCAAAAGAACTAGAAACACTGACTCAGACTTGAGAGTTTTAGTTGGAAATCACTTAACTTATTGTACTTGAACCAATCATAAGATTTCTGTGCACTGAATACTGTATATGAAGAAAGTCTATGAGTCATAAGGTTTGCCAGTAGGGACAGTTAAAAATTAGCAATATACAGTATTATTCCTATCAAATTTTTTTCTCATAAGTTATATTTATAACAAAACTATAATTAAAATATTTATTATACTTGCTTATTACACATTCAGGGACACAGCAGGGACATTTATGTATTTGATGGTTTAGCATCCACTTTATTGTGCTTGCTTATTTTTGTAAGGAACACGCAACACACACTGCATCTTCCCAACATTCAAGGTAATGCAATAATAACAAAATTCTCCAAAGAAAAATAACTGGAAATTGCATTAAATACTGCTTTAATTAGGAATAATTGCTATCATAAAACAAAT
The DNA here is from genome assembly GCF_017311325.1 of Ursus maritimus. Lineage (NCBI taxonomy): Eukaryota > Metazoa > Chordata > Mammalia > Carnivora > Ursidae > Ursus > Ursus maritimus. Next base: position 2,909,223 of record NW_024425341.1, read on the forward strand.
AACATCATACATTATTTTTCCAATGAGTTTCAGTCTGAGAAACCGAACAGCAGAAACAGATCTTTAAGATTTCAGTCATGGCAAAACTGCTAGTTCTTCGAAATCCGGGAGATGCATTAGCAAAACCACAGACACAGCCTACCTTTCACCAAAATCCTGGAGAAAAGCATTTGATGAATTTGGGGGCAATAAGACTGAACACTGGCTGAGATACGACTTGAAGTCGAGAGCCACCTGGGAAGCTGGCCCAAGGAATGAAGAGAACCACTGGTACTGGTGGCAGATGAGAAAGAAACTTTGTGTTGGGCTGACCAACGGCCTATTTTATTAATGGCTTTGAATAAAAAAAGTGAAATGCTTCATTGTGTTTTCTCAGAAACTAATCAAAAGATTACAGAGTCCTACACAATTTGGAGACACAAAGTGGATGCTGAGCGACTAGAGGTCACTCCAGGTGTGGAATTTTAGAAAGTTAGTCCTTAGAGTAAATGGCACCGTGGCTCTGGCAGCAGATACAAAGGAATGACGCTCTGGAGAGGAGGTAGGGGACACTCTGCGATCGGCCAGTGGATAGATGAGGGTCCCAGCTGGAGGTGGGATCTGCAGTAGATGCAAAAAGTAGAAGTTTTAGAAAGGGATGCTAAAATAACCTCTACATCTCTCCTACACCAGCTCACAGGAGCTCCTTATAAGTGGGCTAGTTCTGTTTAACAGAAGACTTGGATCTGTACTAACAGACTAAGCAAGGACACAGCTCAACAGTCTAGAAACGCAAGCCCTGGATATTTCATCCCTGAATGATCCTGTCCCAAGAGGCAGGTAGCAGAGCACAGGCTGACGTGGCGAATCCGGGGCCAGGTCACCTTGACGGCTACCGACTAGTCTTCAGCCTTAGACAAGGAACTTGGGTTCTCTGCGCCTGACTCTCCTTGTCTGAGAAAACTGGGAAAACAGTACGAACCTTGTAGGGCCGCTGTGACGATCAGTACTAAGCATTCACAACAGTGCGGGCACATAATGAGCACCCACAAAAGTTAGCTATTTTCATCAGCGCTCATTTATTGTGACCGGGTAATGATATGTTCCAATTTTTAAATAAAGAAGACAATCCAAAGAGAAAACACCATCGGTCTTTAATGGAGCTATTTTAAACATTTTTAATAAAGGCCATCTCCATGATTTGTGTATTTTTTGGTTAAATCATTAACTCTCATGTAATACTTCAACCTGCAGAAACCTTAGAGGCAGAACTGAATTAATTACTCTTACAGTTTCTCCCCCCTCCTCCTAGACCTCCACCCACACTAGATCCTGGGCCCGAGGAACACACAGCTTTAAACTGAACAGAAATATTTGCATTCATGAAACTATCCAGAAGCTCCGAATGTAAATCTTTCCCATTTCAAAATTTCACAGTTGCCTGACTATTGATAGATTAGTCTCTGGTGTGTAATTGCTCAAAACCCCACACCACCTCAGAAAAACATTACATTTAGCAATAATAGCTGCAAAATGAGTCATGACAAATGGGCTGTGCCAAGTCAACGCAGCTGCAACTGATAAAACAAACTTATTCCAATGGCACATAACAAAAACCACACATTAAGGTTCCTGGTTGTGCCACTGAGAAGTGTCAGTTTGGAAATCGTACACGACAAAGTCTATGAGCAAGGAACACTAAGTGTTCCCAAACAAGGCCTTTTTAAAGAAAGAAAACACATGGCAGAGGATGTCATTATTTAGAGTTTTGGCTTTCAAAGTCAAAGAATTCAGGTGACACTTTCACTAGTGCTAAAAGATGGCAGCTTTGGAATGTTGGTTGGTTTATAGGTTTTGATAAATTGTACGGGGGCAGACAAAACGTATCTTTTAAGAAAGTCCTGAAAAAGAAAAGGGAGGATAAACACTTAAAATAATCTGAGGAGCTCTTCCCTCTCCCCATGTTTCTGCTGCTGCAAGTACCTACAGGAAGTATGGTGTAAAAAACAGGTGTTTTATGGTCCGTCGAACTTGGGTTCGTATCCCAAAGTGTGTTAAACTGTAATTCTTTGAGAACACCATTTCATCTGTTTGTACCTTGGTTTGCTCATCTCTAAAATGGGGGAAATACTCTGCACACTTTTTGTAAGAATGAGACATACCATTTATATAACACCTGGCACAGAGCAGGTGCCCTCGAAATGGCAGTTACTACTGCTGCTCTGGGGGGGAGGAGGAGGTCTGCTTTGGCAGAATCGGTTTCTGTGCTGCCTGTTAGTGACAGTCAACTAGAAAAGCACAGCGGCAGAACACTCTCTGTAGAAAGTGTAAATGACCGGAACTGGTAGAAATAATGAAGTGCGATTTTGTTACTTAGAAGGCTGTGCTAATGGACTATGGTTTCCACATGATTCTGCGTCTACACTCCTATCAGTACTAACTAATTTGTTTCTCACGTCTTTAAGGTTATTATATGGATATTGAAGAACATAAATATTCTAAACAAAAGAATTAAATTTACGGTTTTAACCACCAGGATAAGTTTTCGTCTACAGGGCAATGAAGCCACTTAAATAAAGGAAATATTCACAATCTCCCCCTCCACTCTGAAATGTTTCTTTGGTTATTAAAGCCATTCATCATACAGGCAGGGCAATTGCTGAAATGATTTTTATACGCAAAATCCAAAATGATTTTTATATGCAAAATGTCTACGATTGCTTTGAAATATTAAAACAAGACCTCCTTCCCTGAAAAAACACCTGCCAAAACAAAGCAACAACAAAACCAGTCTGAAAACAATACGGAAGGGAAAAATCGGGATTAAATTCTAGATCACTGAATAGAACCTGGGTTAAATATACATTTTAAATCTCAAGCCAATACAGAGAATATGCCATTATCTAATGATTTATTTAACACGGAGGCAAGAAAATTCACGTATGCTACAAATGATAAAAACTTGCATGTAAATCATATAATTTTTTTACCTTTAATTCTACGGTTTATCTTCCACTGCTCATGCCTCTGTCTTCATAAATGGTGATTTCAATCTAAACAGCATAGCTGTTAAGAAAACACACTGGAGAACAGAACATATAAAAGGGGACCGTGGCAAGATGATGTGTATGATCTGCACAGACTTTGCTTTCAATTTCCTTTGCTCATTTTTAAATTATTAAGAATTTCTCCTACTTAAGTTAAACATGATGCTTTCTTCACCTTGCCAAAAACTTTAAGAATGTAATTGCCTGTAGTACCCCACATGTAATTCCCCCCACCCCAAACATTATTTTTTGGAAAAAAAAATTCTGAAAAAAGATGCTATATTGTAGAATAGGGGATTCTTAGCTGAGAACCGAAGAAAGTAATGAATTCAGGGGTTCGAAATGCCCTGTAATTATTTGCAAACTTTCTTGGGAGAGGGTTCATGACCTCTAAAGTTTAAGAACCAGTGCTGCAGAGTATAATAAAACTGCTGAAATTATTATCAGCCGGAAGGCCTGGGATTATCTGACCTAGGTTTTTAAAAAAATTTATTTTACTCATTACTCCAGTTATCAAGCTAAATTAGTTTTTTTTGCAATTTTATTTACCAAATTCACTTAGTGAGTTTCAAAGCTCACTGCCTCTAAAAATATGCACAGTGTGTCAAAGGTAATGAAATTATACATCTGGCAGCTGTAACTGATTTCAACTAGTCAGATGAGCCCATGGAGCTGCAACTCATTTGGATGACACGTCTCACCGCACATTATGAGTTTGTGCATTTCAAAGAGGCTTTAGGTTCAGTTTCTGCAGCTGAGATGCATTACTCATGCCACCCCCATTATGACTACAAGATGCCCTCAGAACCACCAAGAAAGACGGTAACCAGAATATTAAACCATCTGAGGACCTGCACAATGCAAAGGAAGGAGACATGCTTTCAGAAAAATGTTGGAAACAGAAGGCTTATGATAGGCATGCAATTCACACAGAAAATTCCTAGGGCAATTACAAGAGAAGGGAGTTAAATTCTCTCTAGCTGCCAAATAGTACCATCGAAACTTTCTTTTTATAGATATTTAGACCTTATGATCTGGACAAAAAAGATACAACTCGAAGTCCTCTCTCAATGGGATCTGTCAGGAGGAGGCCTTGGGGAGCATATATCTTCTCATTCTGCTCTTGAATATATTTGGACACTTTCTTCAGAACCTGACAGAAAGAAACACCATAGCTTTTAACATGTCATCAGATTTCCCATTAAGTATCAGCTGGATCTCAAAAAACTCAGGCAGTGGAATTGGCTTTTATTTTTATTTTATTTTTATTTTTTTTAAAAGATTTTATTTATTTATTTGACAGAGACAGCCAGCGAGAGAGGGAACACAAGCAGGGGTAGCGGGAGAGGAAGAAGCAGGCTCCTGGCGGAGAAGCCCGATGTGGGGCTCGATCCCAGAACGCTGGGATCACGCCCTGAGCCGAAGGCAGACGCCCAACCACTGCGCCACCCAGGCACCCCTGGAATTAGCTTTTAAAACAAGAAATGGGGGGCGCCTGAGTGGCTCAGTCGTTAAGCGTCTGCCTTCGGCTCAGGGCGTGATCCTGGCGTTCTGGGATCAAGCCCCACATCAGGCTCCTCTGCTGGAAGCCTGCTTCTTCCTCTCCCACTCCCCCTGCTTGTGTTCTCTCTCTCGCTGGCTGTCTCTCTCTCTGTCAAATAAATAAATAAAATCTTAAAAAAAAAAAAAACAAGAAATGGATATTCATATGAAGGGATGCAGCTGTGAGTATCTGGCACACACCGGTTGTATACGTCATACAGCACAGCCTGATGGACTCCACAAATTACAGGATCTTCAATGCGGTGTAAGTACCAGTGCATACAAAAGCATGAGCGCCAGCCCCTCCTTCTTACCTGCTGTCGTCTCAATCCTGGATATAGAGAAATAAGTAGATGATTATACACACAAAAGTTGGTTGTACTTTTCTCTTTCCCACTTATCAAATGTTGTTAATGTGACACCAAGGTAGTCCTTGGCTGTTCCCTTTATCACTTAAGAACCGCTGCTTCTCTCCTTGGAATGTTTTTGTAAGTAATGTTTTTGTTAAGTAATGATACAAAGTTGGCCCATTAACAAGAGATAGCCCAGTTAGTTTAAAAATGAGAAGTTTATTTCCTTTGTAAAGCATATGACAGCTGCTATGGAGTTTCTGATGACAGGTGTCTTATATCATTTCCACCACTGCATATAATGCTACTCTGTAGTTTGCTCTTGTGTCGTTGATGGGAACTTTGGTTTGTAAGTTTAGCATTAAGGTTGTAAAAGTCAAAGCAAATGCAGACAAAAGCCAGATAGGATACAAAGGAACTTCTGGAAATTGCCAAATCTCTAGCTTTAATAAGGGCAATTTTGAGATAGATAAGCTAGAAGAACATAAATCTTAATAGCTATACACAAAATCAAAGAGTTACATGTTTTATTTCAGATTCAAAGTCACCATAACACTTTTTTGGCTCTAATGTTCAAAAAGGCTTTGATCCAGTTCTTTAATTACTATATATTTTCTTAAATTCATACTACCAGCATATGCTAAAGTCTTGGATAAATGCGATCACAACATAAGGGAAAAAAAGAACTGTATGAGAATAAAGTCAAAGATTAAGAAACAATTAAGTGTGGGTCTGTAACGTACCAGGGCAAACTAACAAAATTAGGATGCTAGAATTTAGGTGCTGTCGTATAAGATGATTTAGAATTTAAAACACCAGGTAGTTCATATAATGAATTTTCTTATTGAAGGGAAATAAAATTTAAGTAGGTTTATTCAAGTTACACCTTTGGGAATACTATAATTTCATGTTCTAAAAGAGCATGCTGTTATTAAAAGAGCAATCTCAGCATTCTTTAGGTAGTGAATTAAGAATACCACTTCTAGGGGCGCCTGGGTGGCACAGTCGTTAAGCGTCTGCCTTTGGCTCAGGGCGTGATCCCAGTGTTCTGGGATCGAGCCCCGCATCAGGCTCCTCTGCTGGGAGCCTGCTTCTTCCTCTCCCACTCCCCCTGCTTGTGCTCCCTCTCTCACTCCCTCTCTGTCAAATAAATAAATAAAATATTTAGAAAGAATACCACTTCTAAAGAAAACATTTTTTTTTCATCTAATTACCTGAAGTAATACAAGTATCATTCTCATATTCTCATATTTTCAACTCTCAAAGAACTCGAGTGATGCTTGGTCTTTATGGGCAAAAAAGAAATCTTAGGCACTGTATTTCTATCAGTTTGTCAATCATGCTAAAATAACAAATAGAAGTAAGTAGCCCATAAAGGTGCCCAACTCAGGACGCTCGATCTTCTCTCCAATTTCTTTCTTAGCTCACCTGCCAGAACTGGAAATTGGAGAGTCGGTCTACCCTCATTCCAGTCCATTTCCACTAGGGGGGACAGTCAGAAAAGTGCTTGCATGGCTGGTTTCAAAGAAAGGATTCCCTCAGAACAGCTTTCCTTCCTCTTTCCTTGGGTACAGGTTACCAGCAAAGAAACAGCATGTCTTTATTTGATTTAAGCATAACTTTGTTGTGCAAGGTTTTTATCTAAACTTTAATAACAGTCATGTGCACTTAGGTATCAGTTCAGAAAGGAAACAATGTTTTGTTTTTGCATAAGCTCCAAATCCTCTTATACCACTCTGGTAAAGAGGCAGGACTGTCTTAAACAAGATACTCTTAAACTCTTAGTCTCTTTAGCAACAAGAAAGCATTAACGTGAGTAGACTCATACTGCATCCCAGGCAGGACAAAGCAGCATTCTTACTCCCAAGAAACTGTATGTTGACATTTTAGTCATAGCTTATTATTTTTGGTAAAGCAATGTCAAAACAAACTATAATACTGAACAAAATTATCTCTGTTATCCTCAAACCCTCAACAAAACCTCAATCTGTATAATATTTACAAAGCTAAACACAATCAAACCTCATTGAAGACTATTATCCTCCTTGAGAATATTAAACCGGAGAGACCTTAAGAAAAAATCCAGACGTTCAAGAAAAAACACCCTAAGCGAAGCTAAGCAAGAACAGCAGGGTCTCGGTATTTTCAGAAAATATCTAAGTTGCTTCTGATTTGCTCCTTCTACAGATCATAGCACATAAGCAGAAGGGATGCTATGAACAAGGCAGACAGCTACTGAGAGGAGAAGCTTCTACAAGCCCATTTGTTCCCTAATGATAATGGGCAGCAACATAGAGAAATAACACTGAAGTCTTTATCTTCTTCTGAAATCAATAAATAGCACATTATGGAGGGAAAAAAAGCATGATTGTTCTAGTGAGTTTTAGAAGGCTTATTTACAATTTCAAAAAATTTAACCCACATGACGAAGTGTAAGCATTATATTTGGCTTACTGTTTGTAGACTAAAAATTTTAGTGTTTAAAACAATACAGACTAAATGACTCAATCCTGTCCTTTCATAAAGTGGAAAATAAGAGCACAGAAATTCTTAAGGGACAAACTGGAGAGAGGGAGAGGGCAGCTGTTCTTATATCATTTTATCAAAACTACAAGTATACATTTAATATTTTCTTTTAAAAGTCTAACTACATGTCTTAATTATGACCATTCCAGTTACTCACTTGGCACGATCTATTTATTCACATCCAGTTTCTAAAATAAAATCACCTACTTAAAAAAGGTGGCCCTGTCTTAAATTTTGGTTTCTTGACTAATTTTATTTGGTCTTTTTTTTTTTTTAAAGATTTTATTTATTTATTATTTGAGAGAGAGAGCAGAGAGACACAGAGAGAGAGCGCATGAGTGGGGGTGGGGGAGAGGGAGTAGCAGGCTCCCAACTGAGCAGGGAGCCTGATGTGGGCTTGATCCTAGGACCCCAAGATCATGACCCAAGCCAAAGGCAGATGCTTAACCAACTGAGCCACCCAGGTGTCCCTATTTTTATTTGGTCTTTACGTGCTTTATAATACTCCATAAAAAGAAAGAAACCTTAGTTAGACTTACAAAGTAGTACCTTCTATATTGCCTATGAACCCAAGTTAAAACACCTATTAGGATCAATTTCCACTCTTTCTGATACAGAGAACAGCCTTTCAAGATTAATAATCAAAGGGATATTGATTGATTGATTGTAGGCTCCACGCCCAAGGTGGGCTTGAACTTAACCCTGATATCAAGAGTCGCATGCTCTACCGACTGAGCCAGCCAGGGGCCCCAATAGTCAAAGGGATTTTAATTAAAAGCTGCTAAATGTTTTAAGAAGCTAAATAAGTTAGCAGCTATTAAAAAAGATTACTTACACCTGAAAAAAGCTGTTCACAAATATCTGATTAAAACATGTGTGTATATACACGTGAACACGAGTGCGTGTATATACATATATATACATGTACACGCATATACACTAACTTAATTTTTAAATTTATCTTAAGAGAACACTATTTATCAGGCATCTACCATATGTGAGGAAATACATTAATTCTAACACCCATTTTATAGTTGAGAGAACTCAGAGAGATTAATTTGTCCATGATCCCATAATTAATGTAACTGACTTGGCTGGCACCCAATTACCAATTTCTTTTTACAACTGACATTAGAACGAGGTAGCTATCTATTTTAGGAAATGCACATGGATAAATAAAAGTTAATTAAAATCTTACCAACAACTGTAAAAGCTATAGTGAAATGACAACTCAATTATCTAATACTCCACTAAGCATGAACAAAATTGTCTAGAGGATATAATTCTACCTTACACTGGTAGTATCTTATATTTCTTTAAATGACCATCCTCAGATGGCCTAGTTTCTAGCCATATGAAGTCAGCCTTACCCCTCCTACACTCAGTTCCTCGTCAAATCTTGGTTCCACTATCATCATAGTCCTTGACTTTGTTCACTTCTTCCCACCTCTACTGCTCCATTCCCTGTCCAAGCTGTCGTCGTCTCTTGCCTGGATTTCTATGGAGTATCCCACCTGGTTTCCCTACTTCCACTTTTGTATCTCTTTTCTCCCCTAGAGTAAAGGGACTGCTTTAAAACGAAAATCTGATATCAGTCTCCTGCTTAAAATCTTCGAGTAGCTTCCCCGCTGCACTGAGAATGAAATCTGAGCATCTTTCCATGGACTACACACTCCTACATGATACAGCTCCTCCTTCCCTCTCCAAATTCACCTCTGGCCCCTCTCTCCACTCCTCTCCTTCCACACTGGCCTTCTTACAGTTCCCAGGACCCATCGTGCTCTCTGGGCCTTTGCACACACTGACCTCTCTACCTGAATGGTCCCAGGATTTGCATCCTTCATGTAGCTGCTTATAGGTTACCACTTCAGAAGCCTTTTCTGACCACACAATCTAAATTAGGTCTCTCCTATAGTTTTCTATCACAGGAAAGCTTGTTTTCTTCAAGACACTTACCACCATTTATAATTTAGTTGGTTTTGTTTCCTTTGCATCAGTTGTTACTACTAAATTATAGACACCACAAGGTCAGCAATCACATTTACCCTATTCTGTTATATTCCCTGCACACTGTTTAGCACATAGTAGGCTTTCAATAAATATTTATCAAATGAATGAATCCCTTGTCCCTTTACTCAGCAAATGTACTATTAAAGAGAAGCTGCTAAGACAAAACACAGACTGAAAGCTGATACTGATCCTTTAAAACTTCTGATTTTGAATGTTAAACAGGAATGAAAGTTAACTGCTTCTCTGTATGATATGGAAAAAAAATATAAACTACTAATTTAGTTATTTAAATACTCCCTTTTATTAGTAACACTAAGACAATTCATGTCAGGAGCTAATGAAGCATACGGCACCATTTTCAACCAATAACTCACAAAAATACTTCGGCTGCAACTGTTATCTCCTTTTCACTATACAGAGTCCTAGACAATCACAGGGACGCTTCTATTAGGTGAGGTATGATCTGTAATATAGATATCCGTATAGCATTTCAGTTGCTAAGTATGCTCAAAATTAAATGATATATTAGGGGTTTACTGTGATTAACTTAAACTCATTCAGCGAGTGCCTAATACACCCAGGGCACGGTGTTTGGCATGAAGAGGGACACAAAACCATTAAGGCACTGTCCCTGACCTCAAGAAAAATACATACTTGAAGTGCAAATAAGAATGCAAACTACTACATTCCAAAGTCAAGAGAGGTAAGTGCCAGGAAAAGAGACATAAATAAAATGTTGTGGGGATACAAAGGTGAGAAAGAATTCTGATTTAGAAGAGTAAGGAAAAGTGAGATGACAGTAGGACCCAATGGACTTGGTGAGATTTGAACATGGGAAGAATGGCACTGTAGGTGGACGAAAACCTTGGAGGGTGTGCTTGGTGCCCGGTGAGGGAATGAGTTTGGCTGAAAGATGAAGTGAAGGAGGGGTGGGAGACAAAGCTGGAAAGGTTAAGTTGGAGGTCACTTGGAGAAAGGGCTTGAACTTTACTCACTGGCAGTAAATGGGAAGCCAGGGAAGGCCTCTAGCTTTGTAAGAGTACTAGAGGAAGTAATGCAGTGTTGTTGTTGTTTTTTTAAAGATTCTCTTTTATTTATTTTAGAGAGAGACAGTGCACTTGAATGGGGAGAGGGGCAGAGCAGGAGAGAGAGAATCTCAAGCAGACTCTGTGCTAAGTGCAGAGCCTGGCACGGGGCTCAATCCCAGGACCCCGAGATCATGCCCTGAGCCGAAATCAAGAGTTGGAGGCTCAACTCACTGAGCCACCCAGGTACCCCAGTAATGCAGAGTTTTATGAAGGCAGCAGCAGATGGTTTGGAAAAATAAAAGAATGGAAGAGATGAAACTCAACAGACTATTTCAACAGCCTAAGAGACAGGTAATAAGGCATATATTAGAACAGTGGCAGAGGAAATCATGAAATGTTAATGAATGAGAAAATGGAAGATGTATCAGTCTTTGACAACTGATAAATTTTCCCCTCTTCTTCATCTTTCACACCTTCAGATGGTACTGAAAAAGGCAGGGTGCTATTAAACAAAACCGGGAGGTGTGCGGTTTGCCTTTTGGACATCTAAGTTGAAAAGCTGGCAACTCCAGGTCTAGCAGGCAGCTGGAAAAAGAAGATGAGAACTCAGGCGGCAGGATAAGATTGAAGAGAGAGACTTGGGGAAAAAAAGTAAGAGGATTCTCAGAAAGCTAGACAGAATGAGAATATAGATTTCCCACAGTCTTCTTAAGTGTAAGCCAATTTGAACATTGGTATGTCAACTCCATGTTGACAGATCAATTTTGACCAGTTTCTGAAAGACTCAGGACTCTTTACTAAGTGCTCTAGACACAGGAGCAACAGCAAAACTTGAATTATTATTATTATACATGCCCCTTTAAGTTTTATGGCAACTGCCACCATGTAAGCATGTCAACAACTCACCTTTTTTATGATTTAAGAGATTTTGTGAAAACAAAGGTAGCCTTACCTTCTCATAATGAGTTTCCATGCATAAGAAGATGGTGTATGCTGTTAAACAAGCCAAACAGCCTTCAAGATAGGATTGGCCCCCAAGCTTCTCTGCTTCTGCATAAAGGTTATTTAGAGTTCGAACTGTTTCTTCAAACTGCTGTCTATCAATCTGTACAGAAAAAAGAATTCAAAAATAAGTTTTGGAAAAAAAGATTAACCACTCGCTAATGCTTGCTATCACTAATTTATTCTGTTTTGTCAACATTCTTATCCACTAGTTGGCAAGCATTTTAGGTGATAAAATTAGGACCTATGTTACTGAAACTGCTCAGTCTTTGTTTAATCTTATCCTTCTTATGGACACGGAGTATCGTCAAGACTCAGTATGGTATCTCTTTATTCTCTATGCTGAGTATCAAGTACTCAGCAATTATACAATTGCTGGGGTACCTGGTGGCTGAGTTGGTTGAGTGTCCGACTCTTGGTTTCAGCTCAGGTCATGATCTCATGGGTCATAGGATCGAGGCCCATGTTGGGCTCTGTGCTCAGCAGGGAGTCTGCTGGAGATCCTCTCTTTCTCTGCCCCTGCCCCCCAGCTCATGTGCTCTCTTTCTCTCTAAAATAAATAAATCTTTTACAGATGTAGTGAAGAGAAGGGCCATATGCACCCCAATGTTCATAGCAGCAATGTCCACAATAGCTAAATCGTGGAAGGAGCCGAGATGCCCTTCAACAGATGACTGGATTAAGAAGATGTGGTCCATGTATACAATGGAATATTACTCAGCCATCGAAAAGAACGATTACCCAACATTTGCAGCAACATGGACGGGACTGAAGGAGATAATGCTAAGGGAAATAAGTCAAGCAGAGAAAGACAATTATCATATGGTTTCACTCATTTATGGGACATAAGAAATAGCAGGAAGATCGGTAGGAGAAGGAAGGGAAGAATGAAGGGGGGGTAAACAGAAGGGGAAATGGACCACGAGACTATGGACTCTGGGAAACAAACTGAGGGCTTCAGAGGGGAGGGGGGTAGGGGATTGGGATAGGCCGGTGATGGGTAGTAAGGAGGGTACATATTGCATGGAGCACTGGGTGTTATACACAAATAATGAATCATGGACCACTACATCAAAAACTAAGGATATACTGTATGGTGACTAACATAACATAAAAAATATTATTAAAAAAATAAATAAAATAAAATAAATAAATCTTTTAAAAAATTATATAATCCTCCAATCTTTCCATTCACTTATATTCACATTTACTGAGCACCCACCATCAGACAGATGTTAGGACAGGCCTTAGAGAAAGATAAATAAGACACTGTCTCAGTCCTCCAGCAGTTGCGTCATGAAAGCAGAATAGGTATGTAAACATAAAAACATAACGAATTGACAAAGCACTACAGTGGAGGCATATTTAAAGTATGGTGGGGGCACAAAAGGAAGGAGACAGTCTCTTTATCTGGAAAGAGCAGGTAATCTTATTATTTTTTTAAAGTTTTTATCTAAATTCCAGCTAGCTAACATACAGTATGAGTTTCAGGTGTACAAAAGAGTAATTCACTTTCATACAACACCCAATGCTCATCACAACAAGTGCACTCCTTAATCCCCATCACCTATTTCACCCATCCTCCCCACCCACCTCCTCTCTGGTAATCATCAGTTTGCTCTCTATAGTTAAGAGTCTGTTTCTTGGTTTGCCTCTTTTGCTCTTAAGAGCAAGTAATCTTAAATTGAGTACCTGAACACTGGAATCTACTGAAAGCTCACACTAAACAAGACAAAATCTCAAACTATCGCACACAACTCTTCACACCGAGTCATTCCTATTACCTTTCTATTCAGTGACACCATTATTTCACATTTACACTAATACCACCACTGTCATCCATTTTCACTCTAATCTCCTGCTTTCACTTTTTTTTCTCCTAATTTTGTACATTTCAAATCTCAATGCTCTGCCCTAGGACTTTCACCCCATTAGTAGAGTATTTCATGCAACACTATCATTCTTAGCAAAAAAGGACAATTTATCTGTCCTTACTCTAGGCCTCCACTCACACATCTGCCTTATTCCTGAAAGGAGTAACTCCTTACATATAAATTCTATCTTTTATGAAGTCTTTTTTTTTTTTTTTTTCTGAAAGAAAGAATCTTAAGCAGGCTCCATGCTCAGTGCGGAGCCTGACACGGGGCTCAATCTCACAACCCTGAGATCATGACCAGAACCAAAATCAAGAGTCAGAGGCTTAATCGACTGAGCCACCCAGGTGCCCCACTTTTGTGAAGTCTTTATACAGAAACAGACTTGGAAAAAAGTCAAAGAACTTCGATACACAGTTTGAGACAAAACAGTCCCAAGAACATAATTTTTTAAAAATGTAAAAGAATTTATGATTTTCACCTTTAAGCTATTAAAATCCTTTAGGTTAGAGGCAGTTGCAAATATTGTTTTGTCCTTTGTGTGGAAAAACTATTGAGGACTCAATGAGCCAACGGCATGGAAAACTTTAATGTGAACTTTAAAGTGGTGGCGGCTCTCCTGTTTTTCAAAAGGAGCTACTTTTAATTTCCCAGAATATTCAGAGTTTCTGACAAGGGCTGGGTGGGTGGAGATGGTGTGATGTGAGGTGCAAGATGCTTTCACATAGAGTGTTCTCTCCTTGAGTAAAGTAGGTGACCCTTTCCCTATGCATTCGTAGACACTTTTTTTTTTATAATGATTTTTTATTATATTATGTTAGTCACCATACAGTACATCCCCGGTTTTCGATGTAAGGCTCGATGATTCATTAGTTGTGTATAACACCCAGTGCACCATGCAATATGTGCCCTCCTTACTCCCATCACCCATCTAGCGCATTCCCCCACACCCTCCCCTCTGAAGTCCTCAGTTTGTTTCTCATAGTCCATAGTCTCTCATGTTTCATTCCCCCTTCTGATTACCCCCCCTTTCTTTATCCCTTTCTTCCCCTACTGATCATTCTAGTTCTTATGTTCCATAGATGAGAGAAATCATATGATAGTTGTCTTTCTCTGCTTGACTTATTTCACTAAGCATTATCTCCTCCAGTGCCGTCCATGTTGTAGCAAATGTTGAGAACTCATTCTTTCTGATTGCTGAGTAATATCATGAACAAATATTTATAACAAATTGTTATCTTTACTAATTATGCCCAAGTTAACGCCTTCAGTTTGTCACATCAGCAAATCCACAAAAGTCTAAAACATTTCAAACAGGCACATTTGATCTACCTAAAATGTTATGATCTGATAAGGAAAGTTCTTTGAATTATTTACATTTCTTTGGACACAGTGCGATTCAAAACCATGGGATCCAACCCAGAAACATTTTATTTCTTTCAGATCAGAATTATGGTCATGGCAGAAACATGAATTCTTAAAAAAGTTATTCCAAGATTATAATGCTTTACAGGATGGAGGTAAATCACAGATCATTAAAAAAAAAACCAAGGTGAAGGATTTTTTTAAAAAAAGTTTAATAAAAAGGAAATTAAAGTCAAGAATTTCTTTGAAAGGTTATTAAAAAAGAAATGGGGGTAAAAAGCATGCTAGGCAGCAGTAAAGGCAAAGGACATATCATACGAGGGCTCAACAGAACAAATGTGGGCATTTTCCTCTCACTCACTTCACTAAGAAGACCTCCTGTCAGTGTTCTCCCTTGGGTACTTGAAGCTATAAAATTGGGAGATTTGTGAAGTGGGAGCCAAATATAAACTCGTAGTAATAAGAGACATTGAAAATCAGAAGGAAACAGGAATCAAACTCATTTTCTCAGAATTTTTGTTTCCTGAACTATGTCGTAGAAAGCATGGAGCTGAAGCTTAAAGTGATCGTTAAGTCAAAGGTAACAAGTCAAAGGTAATTTCTACCAAGCAGATGTAGACACATATTTTTAAAGGTATGTAAGGGAACAAATCCTTCAATTATAGTTCACTCATTTCTCTCCTACCCAGACCAAGGGTGCCTAACATGTCTGTATTTTGGCTAAAGTGAGAATAAAGCATTAAGGACTGTCCTGGCAACAAAGTACTTAAGCATCAAAGTATTACATTCTAACAGGCAACAGAAAAAGTAAACTTGTCAACAGGCAGAACTTGTCCTCACTCCGAGATTAAAGAGTACAAATATATGTATGTTTAATGCTTTAAAGTAACACAAAACATTTGTATATTAGTTTTTTCCTCTATTAAATTGCCAAGTGTGATGTTCTCATAGAAGGAAAATCACCCCCAGTGGCAGAGCAATCAGTACAATTTCTAGGTAAGTAGTAGAGAAACAAAGACAGAAACCTTTCAATTTTCCATCAAACAAAGCAAGGAAAATTTAAACCTGTAATTTAAATTTGATTTCAGTGCATTAAAAGAAAAAAAAAAATCAAAGCTCTCCCAAGCAGTTTAAAGTATAAACTAGTGTTTTAACCCAAACATTTAAAAAGAAAAAGGAAAAAAAAAACCCTCAAAGACCTCAAAGACACAATTGGACAGCACCAAATAACACTCCATATAGTTACAAGCAGTTCTAGGCTATAATCTTAAGTCAAAGAAGTAAAAGGACTCCAGAATTTAGAAACATCAATTTCCTGTAAGAATCAGTGGAGTACTGTGACTACATTGTGTTTCTGTATTCAGACTATAAAATAAGGGCTCTACCACACACGGAGTGGAAGGCCAATGTCTGATTCTGCATACATATATTTGGCTCAGTTATGAGCTGGAAGTTTGACTTTAAAACCTTTAAACAAAGGAATCTCATAACATCCAAATAAGTGTGGTAAAAAGAATAGTTTACACTCTGATTTGAAAGTACATAAATAGTATAAGTCAGAGTTTCCATAAGAGGCTTACAAATAAAACATTTGCTTCATTTCATACAAGCCCTAACATGTAAAACATGTTAACTGTGATGTTACATTATTTTAAAAATAACATTCAGTAGCTCTAGCCAAAAGGCAACTTGCTCAATTTCTACCTTTTCAAACCACGGTGGAAATGTCCACCCAGTGTCAAGCTGAGTTAACTCCACATCGAGAGAATGAACTGCAGCATTTATATGGCATTTCACAGACAAGCTAATCTACAAACCATCTTTATAAAGCATACCTGATCTTTTATTTGCACTTTAAGAAACATACTTAGGTCACTAACCTGACCACAGTTACAAATTAAGTTAAAAAGACACTACAATTGATATACATTGATTTTCCAAACTTGGCAATCAGGTAGAACCACCTACCTGTTACAAGCTGAGGACTGCTACACATTTCTCTAGTATAGACTCATCTACACCCACTTATCCCATGACCAGTATTTCTTACTCCCACACCCACAGCACACCTAATCACCTCTAGTCCCTCACCCTCCCTATCAAGGAGAAAAGAGCACAAAACTTGGTCCCATCTAACCAGAAACTGATCTCTAAAAAGAAAACAGAATGTAAGGTAACATGGCTCAAGACCAAAAGATCTTTCTTTGGGTGGGTAAGCACATGCAGGTACAAGAAAGCACACACACACGCTCGCTTCATTGCATTTTAAAAATAAGATACAATGATTTTTCCCCTCTCAGTCTGAAGAAAGAGGAAACACAGCCCATTCTTCCATTTCTGTATGCAGGGTTGCCTAAGGAACCCATATCCTGACGCCAATTTTGATATGCAAGCCAACAAAACACAGGTGGCTCCCAGTGACTGTAACTGGGAATGACAAGTGTAAGGCCTTGTTCTGAGATCTTTCCCTGTCCAGGCCAATCTAATGCTCTGCGTTTCTCAGGTTCCAAGAAGGCCTGTCTGTACTGCCTGGCATGGCAACTTAATAAACCCTTCCTGCCAAGCAGTGCGACCAGCACAATGGCCACAAACGCCAGTCACGAGAATGATGATAATTACTCTTGCCTGGCGAGGTAGGAGGATATAGCTTACAACATGCTGAGTTAGGTGGCTTGGAACCTCAGGAATTAGTTCCTCATCACTGCTGTCAATAACCCGGGGTGGGGGTGGGGGGACAGCAGGGAAGAAGACGGATGGCTGGGTACAGATTCCCGGCACTGGGCACCACAGAGTTCTATAAGGTCATCACACCGGGGGCTTGGCCTTACCCGTCCTCCTCCAAGCATCGTGTCTTGCTTAGTGGCCCTCTTCTGACCAAGGCTCCTTCTTTGCCTGCCCCTCCCCAGAGCCGCGAGACACTGAGCGGGCCCGGTGTCGGCCCATACTCCCCCCATCCCTGAAGAGCCCCTCTCCCTCGCCCCAGAGCAGGTGCGGGATGCCAGTCTGCGTACCCGGTTCTCCAGCTCCGCGGGGAACTTGGTCTGGAACTGGCACCGTGTGCCACTGCTGTAGTCTCGCTGAATGAATACCTTCCCGGACACCGGCGCCTGCTGCGGCCTCATGGCGAGGACAGGACCGGCGCGCTGCGGGTTCGGGGGGGACACCAACCACGGGTCAGATCCCCGGCCTGGACCCAAGACTCCAGCCCGCCAGCCCCCCAGCCCCACCCACGGGCCAAAACGGCCCAAGGCTTCCCCCACCCCACTCTCCTTCACCCATACTGTCACGGCAGGCCTTTAGCTACAGCCCCGGCCCAGGCCCCGCGCCCCCCACAGCCCGGTTCGGCCCGGGAAACACGAACCCGCCTCCTCTGCCCTCCAGCTGCAGTCGCACCGCCCACGACGTCACTTACGTCCTGCCGCAAAAGGCCTCTTTCCCCGCCCCTCAACTCGGCTCCTAACTGAAGGCCAGGGTCCACCCTTTTCCCGGCCGTAAAGCGACTCTGGTGAGGCTGCGCGCTGTTGAGCGGAGGCGCGCCCAGCGGCCGGGGCCCGGGCCGATTCCGCCTCCCGCCCCTCCCGAAGGAGTCAGCACGGAAGGGAAAGGCTGGGCTGGGAGGGGGCGGCGTGCGGGAAAACTGTGGAGGCTGGGCTCTGCGGGTGGTTGCGGAGGTCTAAGACTCGGGATTTCCCTGTTGTGTCATATCCGTGTTGTGTCATTTCCCTAGTGATGGTCGAGGTAGTTTTTGATCACTGATGTAAGGCGTTATTTTCACTCTGGATTGGATGTCCTAGCTTACACGTGGGACACCACCCGACTCTACAAAACAAACTGTTCACAGGGATCCTTTTGGCAATGGGGCGGGAGAAAGGACAAAGAACCTCCTTGGGCTTTATTATCAAGCATCCCTCCTCCAATTCTCTGAGGTGTTACCGTTCCTCCTACCCCAAAGATTTTCATCCAGCACCCCAGTCTACATCCCTCAGGTGGCCTGAGAGGACAGGCAGTTCTTTCCTTGACCACTGGCGCTCTCACTCAACGCAGTATACTTTTGCAAGGCAAAGAAACCCATTACCGTTGTCTGCTGGTGCCTGGCTGATACAACTTGTTTGCACCACTGTGTCATCCTGCCTTTTATATATTTTTAAAAATTTCTCTTACTGTATTTTAAAAACAGTTTTATGGAAGTATAAATAGCATACAATAAACGGAACATATTTGAATTGAACAATGTAGTAAGTTCTAACATATGTATACAACCATGAAATCATCATCTCTATCAAGGCTGTGAACATTTATCGCCCTCAAAATGTTTCTTATGCTCCTTTGTGATCCCTCTGTCCTTACCTCACCCATCTTCTTTTCCCCAGGCACTGATCTGCTTTCTGTTACTATATATTAGTTTGCATTTCCTTGAATGTTATATAAAATGAATCACACAGTATGTCTTTTTTTTTTTTTTTGGTTTGTCTTCTTTCACATAGACATTATTTTGAGATTCATCTGTTGTGTTATCAAGAATTCATTCATTTTTGTTGCTGCATAGTATTCCATCATATGGGTATCCTATAGTTTGTTTATTCATTCATCTGTTAATGGACTTGTAAGTTGCTTCCGGTTTGGAGCTCTTACAGATAAAGCTGCTATTGGACATTCATCTACAAGTCTTTGTATGGACATACAGTTTCATTTCCCTTGGGTAAATATGGAGTGTTTAACTTTTTAGAAAACTGCCAAACTGTTTTCCAAAGTGGTTGTACCATTTTACGTTCCCACCAGCCACGTATGAGAGTTGCTCCACATTTTCCCAGCACTTCTATAGAGGTATCTTCTTTTGGTTGTAAATTTCACTTTTCTATGACTAATGATTTTGAACATCTTTTTGTGTACTTATTTGCCACCCCTATATCTTCTTTGATGAAGTATCTGTTCACGTCTTTTGCAATTTGTTTTCCTGTTATTGAGTTTTGAGAGTCTTTTATGTATTGTAGAGAAAAGTCCTATATCAGATATATGATTTACAATCTCCCCCCCCCATTCTGTGGCTTGTCATTTCACTCTCTTAACATATCCTTGGGTTTGGGGGCATTAGGGTGCGGACATTTCTTGGGAAGGGCATTATTCTGCCTACCACAGGTATGGATTTAAATTCATTTTTTCTCCACATATGATTATCCAGTTATTCCAGCACCATTTGTTGAAAAGACTCTCCTTTCTCCACTTCATTGCCTTTGTAGCTGTGTCAAAAATCATTTGTTTATATGTGTGTGTGTGTGTGTGTGTGTGTGGCTATTTCTGGATTTTCTATTCTGTTCCATCGTCTGACCCTGTTCTACATTAAATGTCTACTAGTGTTTTTCTCTAAAGTTGATGCGTCCTTACTGATTCGGTAAGATCTCCTAGGAGTTGTGTTCCTACATATTCAATATTTGCAGTTGGGAACATCCTTAAACAGATAGAACAGTCTCTTGAACTATCAGTCTAGGGGAGTAGACAAAACAGTTTTCATACATTGTGTGAAAGGGTAGTATTTTTGAAATATTTTTCTGTGTACTTTGTCTTTAACTATGGTTTTCCCTGTAGTCCCTGACCACTAAGGCTTGGTGGTAAAACAGCTCATTCATTCATTCATTCATTCATTCATTTTTGCCCCAGGAAACGGGAGGGAAAGTACAATCCAACTGTTGATACTTGAGAAGAAGAACCTCGGTGAAATAGGAATTGAAAGACAGTAAGTCATCTTAGTGTCATGTCTACTCCCCTCCCCACACATTCATATGTCTATATTCTTTCAGAAAGAACCTGGGAGTGAGGGATAGTGGACACAACCAGAATGCTAGGACAGGATACTTTGCTCAATGCTTCTCAAGATTTAGGCCAGAAGTCCCTCTTTCAGCATAGAACTGGGAACCAGAGCAACACAAGTGCCATACAGGTGACAGATGAGAGAGCCAAGGCTGGTGGGCAAGAGATGGTGCCTCCAAATATCATGTTCTGTAGTCTGGGGAAATTAGAGCACCCTGTGGAAGTGCCAAGAGATCCAGTGACATGAAAGAAGCCTGGGATGGGAATGAGGAGGCTGCAGAATGAAAGGACCTATGGCTGTCCATGCAGACTTCTACATTGCTGGCAGCAGGATGTTCAAAAGGACCTGGTGGGTCTTGCCATGCCTCACTGAATAGTAGCACAAGGTGCCCAGAGACTAGGCAGTACAAGCTAGACCCAAGAGGATGCCAGAATAGGAACCAAATTCTCCTTCCCACAAATCAGAATCTATACAAACTCCTCTAGGACTTGGATTTCCTCCAGGAGAAAGAGGAACTCAGAATTGACTGAGCTCAAAACCTAACCCATATTTAAAAGATGCTTGGAAGTGAAGTTTTCTTGAATGGACAAATTTAAGATCCCCCCCTTCTTGTTACAAAATGGGAGGAAAGAGAATAAAAAGAAAATAAAGTTCTATTTCTTTAGCCCACCTGTCCCAGCCTATAAATTTCACCTCTTACAACCCACACCTGGAAAGCTGTCTACCAAAGATGTGAAATCTGATATTCCATATAAATAGGCTTTAACTGAGTGAGGTGGGCTCTCTCCTGACTTATGTTTCTTTTGGGCCTAGTGATTGGGGTTGAGATTCTATTCTACCAAATTACTGAGGGAGGTAGAAGTGTGACTATGAAACTGATTTCCTCCAAGCAAAATTGGTTAAGACTGATTAGTGATACACTTTTACCCAGTGGCTCCCACACTGCTTCATACACCCGATAGATGGCCAATCACGTTGGTGAAACACTTTCTTAGGTATGCTTAGATGAAGGACTGTGGTATAGATAAAACATTCCAATTTCTATCAGTCTTCATTTTCCTCCTCCTCCTCCTCCTTCTTCCTTTCCTCTGTCTCTTTTTCAGTTGATTTACTGTTAGTTGTATTGAATGGTCTAGAATGGTTCCAACCTATTCTGGGCAGTTGAACACATTTTGGAATTCTGTACTACTAACTCATATTTAGTTAGCATATTCAGTTTTAGTTATCAGAGAAACCAATAACCATGGTGTGAAACTGCCTTTGGAAAAAATATCCAAATAATTCCCTTGTCTCATAGCAGAAACTTCACTGATAGATTTCCAAGGACTCTAGAAAAGATTTCACAAACTTTTCACATACTGACATTTTAATGCCTAATCTGTTTTCCCTTCTCTGGTTTAAACCATTTCCCTTGGCCCATATTTAGCTGGGAGCTTCAATTGTCTGTTTGTTTCTGAAGATTAGTCTTTCTATATTCCAGTCATAGCCTTGCTCCCCTTGAAAGACTAGAACATCTTCCTAACATCTACTGGATCTAACTCTCGTCTTAAGTCCACTGATTTTACATAATTTAGGCACAAAACTCTCTTTTTCTCTTGCACAGTCCTTTATTTTTAGTCAGGCTACTGTGTTTACTGACTTGCTGGGAACCTCTCCTATTCCCACTACTGTATCTTCACTTTTCCGTTTTGTCTCCTGAAGTGAACTTTGACATTTTCTTAGCCTAAACTAAATCTTCTTCTTTCCATACTCACTTCACATTCGTTGTATTGTTCATTCATTCACTGACTCATTCACTTACCAGATTCCCCCCAACCTTTTCTTGAGCTTTAGTGAGATGTAATTGTATATATTGTATATTTATTTGCATATACATAAAGTGTACAATGTTATGATTTGACACATGTATACTTTGTGAAATGATTACTACAATTGGGTTAATTAATACATCTATCTCCTCACATAGTAACCATGTGTGTGTGTGAGTGTGTGGTGAAAATCCTTAAGGTCTATTCTCTTAAGCAAATTTTAAGTACACAACACATAATTATTAACTATAGTCACCATGCTGTACATTAGATTCCCAGAGCTTATTTAACCCTTTGTTGTACCCTTCGATCAGCTTCTCCCCATCTCCTTGACCTCTAACCTCTGGTAATCACCATTATACTTTCTGTTTCTGTGAGTTAGACTTTTTATATATATATATTTTTTATATTCCATATATCAGTGAGATCATACAGTATTTGTATCTCTATTTGACTGATGTCATTTACCATAATGTCCCTTAAATTCATTTAGGTTGTTGCAAATGGCAAAATCTTCTCATTTTATGTAACATATATAAATATATTATATATATGCATATATATATATGTATATATAAAACATTTTCTTTATCCATTTACCTGACTATGGACATATGGGTTGTTTCCATATCATGGCTATTGTGACTAATGCTGCAATTAACATAGGAGTGCAGTTATCTCTTTGAGATACTGATTTCACTTCCTTTGGATATATACACAGACGAAGGATTGCTGGATCATACAGTAGTCCTATTTTTAATTTCTTGAGGAAACTCCATCCTGTTTTTCATAGTGGTTGTACCAATTTACATTCTCACCAACAATGTGCAAGGGTTTCCTTTTGTCCACATCCTTACCAGCACTTGTTATCTGTTGTCTTTTGATAAAAGCCATTCGAACAGGTGTGAGGTGTTATCTATTGTGGTTTTGATTTACATATCTGGGTCAATTGATGATGTTGAGCATCTTTTCACGTACCTGTTGGCCATTATGTGTCTTCTTTGGGAAAATGTCTATTCAGGTCCTTTGCCCATTTTATGATTGGATTATTTATTTTTCACTATTGAACTGTATGAGTTCTTTATATATTTTGAATATTAAACCCTTACCAGATATGTGGCTTGCAAATATTTTCTCTTATTCTGTAGATTGCTTTTTTAATCTATTAATTGTTTTCTTTTGCCATGCAGAAGCCCTTTAGTTTGATGTAGTCCCACTTGTTTATTTTTGATTTTCTTGCTGTGCTTTTGTTGTCATATTCAAGGAATCATTGCCAAGACCCATGTCAAGGAGCTTTCCCCCAGTGTTTTCTTCTAAGAGTTTTATGGTTTTGGGTCTTTCTTTCTTTGGGGGCATTCCATGCAGCTGGGGAAGCTGGGCACTTGTTCACGGGCTCTCACTTTCCCCTGTGGGACAAAATCGCAGGCTGAGAATGTCTCTCTTGGCACTTAGCTGTGCCATTTTGCGGGAGAAGTGAAGCAGGTGAAATGAAGATGTTGCTTTTATCTTCTTCAGTATGTCCAATCTTGGATTTTTTTTCTTTAAAGGTGTGCTGGAACTTCTCCACTGGACTCCCAGATTTACCCAAAGACACTCTTGTCCATGGGTGATTGTGAAAATTGGTGTTTTTTGGGGAGAAGGCAGTAGAAAACTCCTGTTTTTCTATTTTGCTGATGTCACTCCTTTCCTGTAGGTATTTTAGAATGACTTAAAATTCAGCCTGCAAAGCAGTTTCAGGTGCTATTGTGGTTATTGCCTAGGCCCTGTAATCTTTAAATTTAAAATCTTACAGTAGATTTCTGCAGTTCCTGTGGGCTGGCTAAGGTTAGAAGCATCATCCTACTTGGCAACATGGAGCCACCCAAGACTTCTACAAGAGTGAAGAGTTGGTAATGCTTCAAATGACAAGTGATCATGTCTTGTTGAAATTTGCTCTGGTCAGAAAAATGGACATGTAGAGGGAGTAAGGTTTCTTTGATTGTTTTTTCTCTTCTAAGATAGTTAACAGCTGGAAATTATGATGTCCTCTCTGAAACTGGGGCGCAGGTTGTAATCAGTAGTATCTTGCAATCACTGTGTCATGTCCTCATTGTCACTGCCTGTGCATGTGGCCCTTGGTTGCTATTTCTGGTATAGGAATAGGCAACTCCGCCTTCAGTGGTCCAGCTGATCTCATTCTCCAGATATATACTGACACCTATGACATGCCAGGTACTGTGTCAAACCTTGGGATACAATTATGGATAAGACATACCCTTGAGCTGCTCACAGCGTAGCCATGAAGAACACCAGAAACGAATTCTTTTAAAAGTATGGGGTAAGTAGTATAATAGCAGACAAATCCTCTCTAACTAAACTGTATACCCCACCAAGAGCTTCCCTTCCTTTAAATTCCCCTGAGCACTTCTGAATACCATGTGTGTTACGTAATTATGCACTCACTGTTATGACCCCTTGGGATTGCTTTCTTTATAAATATATATATATATGTATGTGCATATATATATGTATATATATGTAGATGTGAATATATAATAGAAATATGTATATATATAATATATATGTATATATGTATATATATAATGTGTGTGTATATATATATATAATAGAAATAATAGAATTCTAAAGTGAGAAAGATGTTAGATGTTACCTCTCCCATTCTTTGCAGAAATTCTTTCTACAACCTCTGCTTGAGTACTAATTTTAGAGACTGGTAGACTACAGCTGTATGATCTGGGTACATTTACTTCATTAGAAAGATAACTTTTTACTGGCTGGAAATCCACTTTTCTGTAACTTCTGAAATAATATATTAGAATGAAACTTCCTAGGGGCGCCTGGGTGGCTCAGTCATTGGGTGTCTGCCTTCGGCTCAGGGCGTGATCCCGGCGTTCTGGGATCGAGCCCCACATCAGGCTCCTCCGCTATGAGCCTGCTCCTTCCTCTCCTACTCCCCCTGCTTGTGTTCCCTCTCTCACTGACTGTCTCTAGCTCTGTCAAATAAATAAATAAATAAATAAATAAATAAATAAATCTTAAAAAAAAAAAGGGAACGAAACTTCCTAGAATTCCACACAGCAGATGCTGAGAACAGTAGTTTAAGCTGGGTGTTTGACACCTAAATGGACCTATTTAGGAGATTGAAAAACCTGTCCTATCTGCAATAGCCCATCACCCATCTCTCTCTCTTAGCCCTGAGAACCTTCTTTATTGAAGCACTACTAGAGTGCTCTAGCATTTCCTATCAAATGAAATTAGAGGGGGTTCAAGAAGAATATTCTGAGAGCTCCCAGTGTGTTCCCGGGAGTTTGAGACCGTATTCTTGAAATGTTTAATGGCTGGAGGCTGCACCTGTAGCTGCCCACTTCTGGTGACCTACTGAAGAGGCTGCATTGGAAAGGAGCTGCACTTTCTCTCATAGTGCAGGAAAGGCACATGTTTTCCAGGGATCCAATGGTTATGTAGAAGGGACCTCGTCTGGGTCTTCTTAAAAGAGATACAACAAAAGAGGAACTTCTGGAGAGGCAAAGGGATCCCAACAGATGGTGGGCAGCCAGGGGAAAGGTGCAAGCCACTCATGGGAGGAGAGACATTGACTCAGTCAAAGGAGCCCAGCCTGACGCCTGGGTTGAAGCCCCCAAGTGCTTGTGAAAGAAACGTAATTGTCTTTCTTCCCCCAACAAGGCAGTACTACCAGATTACAGCTGTATCTACCACTTTGCCCTTTGTCTCTAATCTCCTCTCCCCTTGGGTTTGCCCTAAAATGAGCAAACACAGTGACTGGCAATCTGGGGAAGGAGATGGAGTAAAGAAGAGAGACTAAGCCAACCATGCATCCTTCCCCGAACTTCCCCTCTGTTAGCTTCCATGCTGGGAAGAGAGAAGCCTTAAGTTTAGATGAGAGTTGATGTTACACTGGAGGGATATTTTAGTTACTGAAACAAAAATGTTCAGTTGATTGAAAGGGCCCAGAAAACTAAGGGGTCTGCTGGAGATTTCACTGAGGGATGGGAAAGAAGTCCAGGCAGCAGACTGGGAGGGGCAGTGAGAGAAAGAACACAAGTATTTCTTCTTCCACCCAATAAATCTGTTACACTTCCAATCACTGATCTCTGTCTTCTCCCCAAAGAGAATCAATCTCCTTCCTCTTCAACATTTTTGCAAATCTTAGGGATTTTAAGAGCTCACAGACTCATGCCGCTCTCCATCCCAGTAAGATTAAATATGCTTACCATCTCATGTGACAGTTTTGGTGTGACATTGTTATCTTCCAGTTACAGGAGGAGCAACAGTCTTGCTGCCTGGGGCTTGGGCACCAGACCCTCATCAATGCAGGGCATCACGTGGTTGATTCTTACTCAGTTTTGTTTCTTTAAACGCTCTGTAATTTTTCATATGAGCTGCTTTTTTCCCCCCAAAGACTTTATTTATTTTAGAGAGCCGTGAGGGGCGGGCAGGAACAGAGGGAGAGAGAGAATCTCAAGCAGACTCTGTGCTGAGCACAGCCCAACATGGGGCCTGATCTCACAACCCTGAGACCATGACCTGAGCTGAAATCAAGAGTCAGACACTTAAACAACTGAGCCACCCAGGTGCTCTTCATATGAGCTGCTTTTAAGTCAAACCTCCCCTATTATTTATTTGTGTATTTTTAAAAACTCAGATGCAGGACTTTATATGTATATTTTTTTCTGTGAAGTTTTATTTTAAAGATCAATAGATTTTGAATCATGCCAAAACTGGAGTATTCTGAATCTTAATTCAGAAGTCAAGAAGTCATCCTTCCTAGCTTGATGTCATTCGCCAATCTTATAAGCAATCCTTCCATGACTTCATGGAAATAATTGAGAAGCAGGATGTAGTTGTGGTCATGAGAATGGACTCTGGAGCCAGATTCTTTGAGTTGAATTCCTGGCTCTTTTAGCTCTATAATCTTGGCATATTACTAAACCCCTGTGGACCTCAGTTTCTTCCTATGTAAAATAGGAAACTAATAATAATACACTATTATTACACTATTAACACACTATTATTATATGTACCTACCTATATCCTTTAGCTAAAAAACTACCTTGAACCTTAGTGGCTTACTACAGCATTTATTTAGTTTATAATTCTCAGGTTGGCAGTTTGAGGTGGGCTCTGCTAGTCATTTTTTCTGGTGTGAGGGTAGGCTCCTTCGTTTGTGGTCAGCTGCAGGTTAAGTAGGCAGCTCCGTTTTTTAGGGTGGGCTAGCTGTTAGCTGAAATGCCTCAGCTCATTCTCCAGCAGGCCAGCTTGGGCCTGTTTGCATGGCATGGAGAGGACAATCATGCAGGGCCTCTTGAGGCTGAGGCTCGCATCTGGCACAGTTACTTCTACTACTCTATTGGCCAAAGCAAGTCACAGAGCCAGGCCAGATTTAGGGGTGGGGAAAGATGTTCCATCACTTCTTCATGGGAGGGGCTGCAAAGTCACATTGCAGGGGCATGGGTACAAGGAGAAGTGAAGATTTGGGGTCATTTTTTGGGGGGGTAGTTGTTGCAAATAAATTCCTTCTTTCTTCCTTTCTTCCTTCTTTCCTTCTTTCTTTTAAATACAGCATTCTATTAGTTTCAGGTGTACAATATAGTGATTCAACAATTCTATACATTTCTCAGCACTCATCATGATAAGTGTTTTGTTTTTTTTTAGAGAGCATGTAAGCACATGTGCATGCAAGTTGGGGGGCATATGTGAGGAGGTGCAGAGTAAGAGGGAGAGAGAGAATCTTAAGCAGACTCCATGCCCAACTCTGAGCCTCATGTGGGGCTTGATCTCACCACCCCAAGATCAAGATCTGAGCTGAAATCAAGAGTTGGACGTTTAATGAACTGAGCCACCCAGGTGCCCCCATGATAAGTGTATTCTTAATCCCCTTCACCTATTTCACCCATTCCCCCATGAATTGGGGCCATTTTTGTAATTAGTCTTCCCACTGCCTCTTATGAGGTTGAGAAATAAATGCATTAATATATAGAAGTTGCTTAAATTGTGTCTGGCACATAGTAAGTCACAGAGCTTATATTAGCTACAGAGAAATATTAGCTATTATTGATGATATTCACTAATTGACAAACAGGGTCTGGGATAGGCCCCTTCCTCACCTCTACAAAATGAATGAATGAATGAATGGGTGAATATCACTAGAGAACTCCTGAGGTTGACATCAATATACTGATTAGCATTCCAGGATGGCAAAAGATAAGCCAGCTGTAAATCTATGGACAGTCAACATGTAAATCTATGTTTAAGGGCATGGGCTTTGGAGTCAGACCTGTGCTGGAATGTGAGTTCTGTGCTTTCCTAGCTTTGCGTCCTTGGACAAGATGTATAATAACCTCTCTACATCTCAGTTTCCTTACTGTAAGTGAATATAATATTGAATCACTCTATTAGTTTCCTAGGGTCACCACTACCACAAATTGGGTGGCTTAAAAAAACACAAATTTATTCTCTTACAGTCTGGTGGCTAAGAGTCTAAAATATTAGTGGGAACTTGCTCTATTTGAATATCTGTTTGATAGATATTCCCTTCTATCCTAGGGAAGGATGCTCCCTTGCCTCTTCTAGCTTCTGGTGATTGCTGACAATCCTGTTAACTGAAACTGGGTGTACCTCTTGGTGGATGTTGAGCCAGAAGATACAACCAAGCCAAAGAATAGGAAAAGGGAGATTTCTACTTGCAACAAGAAAAGGAGAACACTGAGGTATTTCCTGAAACAGTATCTCCTTGAACAATAAAACCTGGGAAGTTTTAAGCTAAGGGTGCCTACATACTCATGAAGGGACTTGTGCAATGGGACATTCAGGATGGAATTGTGGTAAAAGTCATCTCTTTTAAAAAAGATTTTATTTATTTGAGAGAGAGAAAGCATAAGAGAGAGAGAGAGAGAGCACAAGTTGGGGGGGGGCGCAGAGGGAGAGGGAGATACAGGCTCCCTGCTGAGCAAGGAGCCCAAGAAAGGACTCCATCCTAGGACCTAGGACCTGAGACAAAGGCAGAAGCTTAACCAACTGAGCCATTCAGGTGCCCCCATTTTTATTTTTATTATTTTTTTAAATTTTCTTATTTGAGAGAGAGAGAGCACGGGGAGGGGTGCAGAGAGAAAGAATCTCAAGCAGACTCCTGCTGAGCATGGAACCCAATGCCAGACTTGGTCTTATGACCCTGAGATCATGACCTGAGCCAAAACCAAGAGTTGGCCACTCAAATAACTGAGCCACCCAGGCGCCCCAGAAATCATCTTAAGGTGACAGAGTCCAGGTCTTATTTGGTCCGTTCTGAGGGCGGGCAGGGGTTAATATCATCAATTCTTTGGTTCCAGTTGGTCTGGTATCTGAGGGCTCAAGGGAGTCTAGATGCTACAGAGATAAGAATGTACTCAGGTCAATCTTTGCTTTTGAATCAGCCCTGGGAGTTCCACCACTGATAAATTGTCCCTGATATGCGTAGGCTATCTCCTGGCTTGATAGTGGCAGTCTGGTCTACATTCTTTTGTTCCCTTAAAATAATTAGCTGATGAGGTCTATTCTTCGGCAGTTTCAAGATATCTTGGGAAGTTCTTTACCCAAAGCTTGGGTAAAGAATGCTGGTAACACATAGATTACAACATGATTGAAGGCCTAAAATAACTTTTCTTGTATAAAGAAAGCTATGCCTCAGGGCATCCGGGTGGCTCAGTCAGTTGAGTGAGCAACTCTTGGTTAAGCGTCTGACTCTTGGTTTCAGCTCAGATCGTGATCTCAGGGTCATGAGATGGAGCCCTGTTTCAGGTTCACACTGGATGTAGAGACTGTTTAAGATTCTCTCTCCCTCTGCCCTCCCCCCCATGCAAGTATGCTCACTCTCTCTTTCTCAAAAAAAAAAAAAAAAGAAAAAAGAAAAAAAAAAGAAAAATGAAAGCTATGTCTTGTCTTTCTTTTTCTGGGGACCCCCTAACTCCTTCTGCTTAGAATCCACGGCATTCCTTGGCTTGTGGCAGCATAACTCCAATCTCTTTATACAGATTTCTCCCCTGTGTCTCCTCTGTGTCTTCAAATTTCTCTCCTGCTAGGACACCGACCACTGGATTTAGGGCCCACCTTAATCCAGTGTGACCTTGTCTAAACTTGATTTGCTAAGGCCCTATTTCCACATAAGGTCACATTCTGAGGTTCCTGATAGACATGAATATTTACGGACACTATTCAACCCAGTCTTCCTAATTTCAGGGTTTCAATGTGATATTGTATGTAAAGCACTTAGGATGTGTTCACCACATAAAAAATAATAAATAGTAGTCATTGTTTTCATTATTATTATTCTTTTATCATTAGAGATAATCAAATATCTTGCTAAAACCAACATAAAAATACCAATAGCAATGATTTATTGAATTATTAGTGTCAGGAACTAGGCTGAGTAGTCTATATGCGTTATCTCATGTAATCCTTACTAAATCTATGAATCTAGTAACCCTGGCCAAATAATGATAATATGAATCAGGCACTATCTGTGATCCATGAACCTAGTCTAGCTCCAAATGATAACCTTATTATTTTATATGTTTTAAAAATCTTTTAATATTTTAAGATGCTGAAGTCAAGCTGTCACCAGTTAGACCCCAAGACCTGAGCTTTACTGCCCACCTGCTTTCACTCTCCTACATTTGTCCCACATTTTTCCTTAAGCTCTTCTTCTCAGCTTCTCTCTCTCACTTTTTTTAAAGATTTATTTATTTTAGAGAGAGAGAGAGAGTAGGGGACAGAAGGAGAGGGAAAAAGATCTCAAGCAGACTCTGCACTGAGCGCAGAGCTCTATGTGGGGCTCGATCCCATGACCCTGAGATCATGACCTGAGATGAAACCAAGAGTTGGATGCTTAACTGACTGTGCCACCCAGGAGCCCCTTCCCAGCTTGTCTCTTAACTGAGGGAAACGGAAAGCAAAACTGCCCCTTGAGATAGCAACTGCCCTGACAAGACTTCCAGTTGGCCAAGACTACCCTGACCAGTTTGGGCTTAACCCCCAACTCACACCTATGCAGATGGACCATGGAGTGACCTCTAAAATGACCGATCACTACCTTTACCTCATTATAATACTAAAATCTCCACCTAAGGAGGAGCCTCAGCCTCATTTACATAGTGTACAATATGTGTATAGGCATGTTTCTGGAAGGTGCCTGAGCAACCTGATGCCCGCCTCTATCTACCACGACAGGGCTTTCCTATCTGAATATTCATCCTAATCCTAAACTAGAGGAACCCATTCTCCCTTACTCAGAGAGTCACAGCTTTGGAAGTTATTCCCTGTGATCTCCTTATTTGCTGCAAATCACGTTTTCCTTGCATGGCAACTCAACCATGAGTCAGTTAAGCTTCTGACTTACCAAGGAGCCAACTCCTGCTGGTTTGGTTACAAAGCTACTGGACTGTAGTCTTAAAAATGCATTCTTTCCTCCTTATTAAAGTTTGGGTCCTTTGTGTCTGGGTTCTTTGAGCCCTATATATTTATTATATTACTCTGTTCATGATAAATTTTCAAGAAATGATTTGAAAATGAATTCATTCAACAAATATTTATTGAGAGCTTACTCATAAGAGCTGAGGATGAAATATCTTGTTTCTAGGGTGTGCTCACACAACGGACAGAGCTCCAAGGAACGTTGTCTCTTCATTTTCATGCATTTGTTGGTAATTTCTAGTCAGCTTCTGTTTCAGAAACTTGTATTTCTCCACTGCATTTTGAGATAATACTGTTAGCATACCTGAGTTGACAACATCTGCTTCTTCCTATTTAAATCCCACCATCCAGAGCAACACGTGTCCCAATTTCAGGAAACAGGCTGAACAGATGCCTAACTGTTGTACTGAACACTTTCCTCATGAAAGAGCTCTCCTGCCTGCATTTTTGTTTCTTTCACTGTGAAGGAGAAGGGTGAATTGAGCAATGTCATTCATGAGTCGTTTGCCTTTACTGTTCGGGCTAATATTGCAGCCCTTTTGTGTTTGCAGTGGCTGGCCGTAGCAGAGCGTTTGGAGGTTTGACTCTCTTCACCAGCACAATGCAGAGTTGCAGAGCTGGAAGCCAGTCCGGCTTTGTGGGTCGGTAGCCTGCACGGTCTCACAGAGCTCCCCACCTACGGGGACCCCACACTTGGCTTAATGTCCTGCTGTTGTCATTTTGAAATTCTTAATTTTTGAACCTGGGGTCTGCAAATTTATTTTGCGCTTGACGTCACAGATTATGGGTGGAAAGATTAAGAGGGCATCTGGTAGGAACACACCATCACTATCTGGAAGAGATGATTCAGCTTCCATATCTCTGTGGAACCTGATTCGATGTGAATTTTGACAAAGTAAAAAGGAAAAACAAATCTCCCTTAGAATTGTGTCTTCCTAGAGTTGTAAGGGTCCATCAAACGTGTGGTTCAGGCATCCATCTTAGACCCGGGCACTGTTTAAACTGTCTTTGTGGCTTCTAGGGATAAAGATGGCACAACTCCCTAGGAGGTCCTTTCAAGTTCACTGCAGGTTATGCCTGGTTGTCTTATAAGGGACAGACATCCATCAAGCATGGAGGAACTTTTAATCCCAAAGATATCTTTATAGTAACATGCATGCCAGGACATTGGCAAAATGGGAATTGAGACCGACTGTAAATTTAAGAAATTATTTTTCCCCTGAGAGCTAGTCTGTTGAAGAAGGGATATATATTTAGATCTTGGCTTTTGGGGAAGTGAAATTACTCTCCTCTTGACATTTGGCCATGAAGATGTATTTATAGAGGGAAGGAGTTGGACAACTCATGGCTGGAAAAGAGTCAAGAAGAAGGAATAAGTGAAGAACCCCCTGAGAAAGAACAGAGAAGATGGAGGGCCTTGAAGAGGGTGTTTTGAGAAGGCTACATCAGTGGCCACAGACTCAGAATTCCGTTTGGTATGTTTGAGAATCCTCTCTGCTTTCTAAACCATTCATCCGTACATTATCGAGCCCTTCTCTGTAGGATGCACTGGGTGCTCAGCCCACCCTTTGAGCCCCTCACATCTTTTCCTGCTGGGTGATATTGAACAATGTGATCTTCATATTGTTTGCGGTATGTTTTTAGTTCTTTAATATAAGACTTGCATCATGTCCTTATTAAACTCCGTTTTAGCCTTGACAATCAGTCTCATTTGTGTCTTGCCTAATTTAGTGAGTCCCCTGTATTTAATCAGCAGGGTTTCTAACTCCATCATTTAAGTCACTGATAGGCAGAGTTACTGAGTAATAGAGGCTTAAAAAAATCACCGTGTAACTGAAGAAAAGGCCCAAGGCCCTCCTAACCAAAATACTCTATTAGATTTACTTCTTTGATCTTAAACCTTCTAACCAGGAGCACACAATTGATGAATGCAAATTTCTTCCCCGGGGAACGTTTACATTCATGAATGTGTTAAGTTGGACTGGTTTTTCTTTTCTTTCTTTTTTTTTTTAAGATTTTTTATTTTTAAGTAATGTCTTCAGCCAACGTTGGGCCCAAATGCACAACCCTGAGATCAAGAGCTGAATGCTCTTCTGACTGAGCTAGCCAGGCGCCCCTGTTTTCTCTTTTCCCTAGAAGCCTGGAGGGTCTTGGAGGGTGCAACAGGTTGTGAGTGAGTTTTCTTTCTGCGGAGTAGTGTGAAGGGGAATAGTTGGGGCACAGAGACTAGCCCAAAGGAGCTCCCAGAGGGTTTCCTGAGTGGCCCAAGACTGCTAGATGTAGGATGCGTGGGAAAAGGCATGAAGATCTGGAATGTTAGCACCCAGTCACAATTTTGCTAAAAGCTAGCCCAGGACAAGGCATTTGCCCTGTAATGTGTCGGGTTGGCAGAGAAGTTACCTTTCTCCATTGTGCCTTAGTAGCTGTCGGATTAGTCAGTGACCAGGCTGGTCCAGGGAGAATAGGACCAAGGTCAGGTGAGCCTCGACTAAGCAGAGGAAGAGGGAGAGGTTTGAAGTAGGTCAGCTTCTGTGTGATGGTTCCTAACAGGTAGGTAGGGGAAGGACCTGGGAAGGGAAAATGGGGGGGTGGGAGCCCTCCAGATAAATTTTTCCTACTTTTACTGCACTGTTGTGCTATAAGTGATAGGATCCTCTCAAAGGTGAATAGACGTCAGAATAAACTGCTTCAAGATTTAGTGCAATTGAGAAAGGGTGACCAAGTTTGTTGGTGTTAAAAACCAGGTGTTCTCTGGTATGTTGTATATCTAGCCAGGTAAGACATACATTTCTCCTGTCCTGGAGAAAAATGGGCTCTTCATCCCATGCTTCAGAGGATGAGGAGAGTCCTTCCCTATGGTTCATCTCGAAGCAATACCTATTACTTAAGATTTGTCCACTCTCCTTCCCTCCCTCCCTCCCTCTCTTCCTTCTTTCCTTCCTTCCTTCCTTTTTCTCTTTCTTTCTTTTCCTTCTTTCCTTCCTTCCTTCTAATCCATCCAGCATGTTTTAAAGGGCAAAAACTCTATATCCTTAATTTTCTTATGTGAAATCAGATACTGGCCTTAATTTACTGGCCTCACAGATTGTAATGAGGATGAAATGAGACAATTAAGGTAAAGTTCCTAACTCTGGCAAATCACTGGATGTTAGTTTGGTTCTCCTTCTAGCACTACTTTTCATTCATTCTTTCACAAGTATTCGTTGGGTGACTATATGTGTCAGGCACTGTTTTGAATTCCTTTAAATAATTATTGCCTTAAAAAAATCTAAAATACTCGATTAGTTGTAGATTAGCTGGTATTATGTGTCAATATTAATCATACAACCAATTAATAACACAATTATTAATCGTGTTAATTAATAGCACAATTGATAATTATACAATTAATAGTAATTATTATTAATAAATAATGAGTAAATAATTATACTATAGTTCTGTAAGAAGGTGATGTTTGCAGGAGCTAGGTGAAAGATATATTAAGATTTTTTTTTACAACTTTTTATGTAATTATTTTAAAATGGAAAGGTAAAATATTCTAAGAAATACTAAGATCCCTGGTAAGTAGCAATGAACATGTACTTATCTCTTTGTCATTAGGTGATGCTAGATGAGGATATTGTAAATTATCCAGGATCTCACTGACTGGGTAGAGATCCAGAGAAAGAGAGATTGAGGCATAAGGCAACTTGACCTATGGAAGCCCCAAACTGAGCTAATCATCGTCTTTTATCTGTTCTCCTTTCTGTAATTCTCTAAATTATTTACTGGCATCCCCTCTCAAATTAGTCAACATCAATTAGTCATTGCCTCTTTGCCTGCCTACCTCTAAAATATCAGTACCGTCTTTCCATTCCCACTGTTTCCGCCTTTGTTTGGGGCTCCTGACCTCTCACCTGGACCCACCTCGGCTTCCTTCATCAGCCATACATGCTTCCATTCCATCTTTCACACTTCTACCAGAATGATCTCTCTAAAATGCAAATTTGATTGTGTCATACTCTTATTTAAAGGGCCTATGTATCCACAGGATAAGTTTCAAAGCCCCTAGATAAGTGTTGTGGGTTGAACTGGACCCCCCCTTGCCCCCAGAATGTTAGAGTCCTAATCCCCAGTACCTTAGAATGTGACATTATTTGGAGATGGAGTTTTATAGAGGTAATCAAGTTAAAATGAAGTTATTAGGTTAGGCTCCAATCCAATATGACTGGTGTCTTTATAAAAGGGGAAATTAGACACAGAGACAGACAGGCACACATAAACAAGGTTAGAGTTAGGCTGCCACAAGCCAAGGAATTACCAGAAGCTAGGAGAGAGGCCTAGAGCATCCTTCCCTAGCACCTTCAGAGGGAGCACGGTCCCGCCAACACCTTGATGACTAGCCTCCAGAACTGTAAGACAATACACTTCCGTTGTTCAAATCACACCCACTTTGTGGTACTTGGTTACAGCATCCTGAGCAAACTCATGAGTTTCTGTCTCATCTTCCCATACTTACTTCATTTCTTCATGCAACAATATTTGTTGAGAGGTGATAATATTCCAGGTACTGTGCCAGATGTTGGGATATAGTTGGAAATAAGGCAGGTGGCTCCTGCCTCATGGAACTTATGCTCAAGTGAGGCCTATGACAAGTGCCCAGGCCATCAGAATGAAGTGTGAGAAGTCTCTGGTACAGTACAGAGTGCACAAAAGCAGGGCGTTAAATCAGTACTTGGAGGGCTAGAGAAAGCTTTCTGGAAGAAGCAACATCTAAATGTGGTGTAATAACTCCACCTCCTTTACCAAATGTTTGATGTAAACTATATCTATAGATTTTTTTTTAAATAAGCTCTATACCCAGCGTGGGGCTTGAGCTTATGACTCCAAGATCAAGGTAGCTCTACCAACTGAGTCAGCCAGATGCCCCGTTTGAGATAAATTTAAAAAGAAAGGAAGAAGAGAGGAAACCAAGGCAAATGGTGTTAATCATCCCAGCGATCCCTCTAGGACTTCCATATACTCTCTGAAATGAGTTTTTCCATATGGTGTGGGCAATTTGTTTTAGTACTTTTATCCACGCCTTGGGTATACACACTAGAACATATATACTGTGACAGAACAGTGCCATATACTACCCTCCCCTTCTCCTTTACTGGCCACCTTTCCATTATGCTCCCTTCAAGGGATATGATTTGATTTGTGATTTATTTTCCTCTTCAAAGTTGATCATGTTCATTTTGACCATTTAAAAAATATGATCAAGAGAATGAAAAGACAAGCCACAGAATGAGAGAAAATATTTGCAAAAGACACATTTGATAAAGGACTGTTATCCAAAATATACAAAGAACTCTTAAAACTTAATAAGAGAACGAACAACCCAATTCAAAAATGGGCTAAATACCTGAACAGACATTTCACCAAAGAAGATATACAGATGGTAAGCAAGCGTATGAAAAGACATTCAACATCATAGGTCATTAGGGAATTGCAAATCAAAACAACAAGATACCATTGTATACCTAGTAAAATGGCCATAATCTAAAAAACTGACAGCACCAAATGCTGGTGAGGTTTGAAGGAACAGGAGCTCTCATTCATTGCTGGTGGGAATGCAAGATGGTACGGCCACTTTGGAAGAGAATTTGGAAGTTTCTCACGAAACCAACCATATTCTTACTGTTTGATCCAGCAGTCATACTCCTTGGTATTTATTTACCCAAATGAATTGAGACTTTATGTCCTTACCAAAACCTACACATGGGTATTTATAGCAGCTTTATTCATCATCGCCAAAACTTGGAAGCAAGAAAGATGTCCTTCAGTAAGTGAATCACTATATAAACTATGGTATATCCAGATGATGGAATTTTAGTCCAAGCTAAAAAGGAATGAACTGTCAAGCTATCAGGCAAAAGCATGGAGAAACCCAAAATGCATATTTTTAAGTGAAAGAAACCAATCTGAAATGACTAGATTCTGTATGATTCCAACTACATGACATTCTGGAAAAGACAAAACTATGGAGACAGTAAAAAGATGAAGTGGTTGCCGGGAGTTGGGGGGCAGGGAGGGCTGAATAGGCAGAGTATAGAAGATTTTTAGGGTAGTGAAACTATTCTGCATGATGCTACCATGGTGGATACATGTCATTACACATTTGTCAAAAACCCATAGAATGTACATCACTGGGAGTGAACCCTATGAAGTGTGGGCGATAAGGATGTGTCAGTTGGGTTCACCAGTTATAGCAAATGCACCATTCCGGTGCAGGATGTTGATAGTGGGAGACGTCGTGTGTGTCTGAGAACAGGGGGCATATGGGAACTGTGTATTTTCTGTGAACCTAAAACTGCTCTAACATATAAAGTTTATTGATTTTAAAAAACTAAACCAAAACCAATGGGTAAATGTGAGTTGTGGCTAGGAATTGTCATCTGCTCCAGATTCTGTTCCTTCTTCCTCTCCCTCCACATCCCCAGGGATGGTATTCCCAAACATTTCTCCTATTTTGTCTTTCTTTTTTTTTTCTGTTTTCTTTTTTGTTTGTTTTTTTTCTCTCTCCCTCCCTCCTTCCCCTTTTTTTTCTGTTTTTCTTTTTCTTTTTTTCTATTTTCTTATTTTTCTTACTTCTTTTTACTCTGTCAGAGTCTATGGAATGTCAATTTCCTATCAGGATATTTCTGCTAATGTCCAATTTCCATTGAAAATACCTTCTTACTCTTCTGATGCCCAATAAACTTTAACTCCCTCCCCAAATCTCTCAAAGCATTAGGCTTTCCAGTCTCACCATTCACTGGTTTAATTCTATTTAATTGGGTCTGTCCTTTATACATTGCCATATGGCTTCAATATGTATGTTGTCAGTATCTCCTAAAATGTTATCTCCTAGGCCCAGAGCATTTATAAAGATGTTGCAAAGGGAATTTAATTAAAAACAGATGGATCCTCTTTGAACGGCTTCCTTATCAATTAACAATATCAACTGTCTCACTAATGCAATCCTAGAAGAGAGAGAACCATCTAGTCTAACTCCCTCCTTTTAGAGATGAAGAAACTAGAGACCAGAGATGTTTATGTGACTTTCCGAAGGTCACAGAGCTAGATAGTGACAACACTGTGCTTTGAGTCAGGAGATCTGAGTTCCAGTCCCCGTTTCTATCAGCAGAGGCTGCTCTCCACTTGTGATGTGTGTTTGCAGGGACCCCCCGCCCCCATTAATTGCTTCCTCGTAGGGTGCTCCAGCCAAGGCTGGGGCAGCAACCCTTGCATGCAAAAAAGTTCATGTGTTTCCTGCTGGCTCTCTCCTTCTTCCTCCTCCTTCACCTCTTCTTTCTTCTTTTGTCAGACAAATAAGACTTAAATGCATTTTTCTGGGTTTTAAAAAAAGATTTTATTTATTTGAGAGAGAGAGAGAATGAGAGAGCTAGGGGAGGGAAAGAAGGAGAGGGAGAGAGAGAGAATCTCAAGCAGACTCCCTGCTGAATAGGCATCCCCATGTGGGGCTCCATCTCACGACCCTGAAATCATGACCTGAGCCGAAATCATGAGTCAGATGATTAACTGACTGAGCCACCCAGGAGCCCCTTAAATGCATTTTTCAAGATCTTACATCTTTTCCTTTTATTTATTTATTTATTGATTGATTGATTGATTTATTCATATTTATTATTTTAACGACTGCGCCACCCAGGCACCCCACATCTTTTCCTTTTAAAAATTAAGAATCTAAAGGTCATTGCAAACACTTAAGAGGTCTCTGAGTCTTAGCCTGTTAATTTTACAGATGAGAAAACGGAGGTCCAGAGAGTTGAGTTAACTTGCTTCAGATCATGCAGAAGATGGGAAATCAGAAATTAGGACCCGGTTTCACAAACTTCTAATGGAGTGGCCGTCTACAGTGTCCTAGAGAAGCCTGATTTTCCAGAACTTTTTTTTTTTTTTTTTTGGCAAGCGATGGGTGAAAGGAGGGTTGGAAGCAACAGGGAGGAGGCACTTAGGAAAGATTTGAAAATACCCCATTAATTAATTTCGTGTGAAGAGGAGCCAGTGCTTCTAAAAACATGTCCCTGGGTCAGAGATAGCACTGTTGAGCTGGACTGCTCAGAAGATGAAAAGCAGAAGTTTGTATTGGCACAGTACTCTTCAGTACATGAAAAAGGAAAAATGTCCTTTTTTTGGTGCAAAGACTGCATGGATTGTCAATTTCATTGTGTTTTTCTAGGAATTTGAGACAGTGAGAACGGATCAGCTTTTATTCACACGTTATTTCTCAGTTTATTTTGCTCATAAACATATTATCATTTCCAGACCAATTAACCTTTGACCTCCAGAATCCTGCCTTCAGAAGACACGAGCAAGATGAAAGGTTATTTTGTTCAATGGAACATTAGGATGGGTTGTTATTCCACCAACTCAGCTGCTCCGAGATATGTTTCATTCCCTTTCTTACATCCGTTTTTAGAGATTTCCTTTTTAAAACCCAAACTCATCAGATTTTCATAAAGAGAGGCAATATTAATTACTTGTGAATGACAGCATTTTTTTGGTAATAAGTTTGAACACAGCTTTTAAGCCCTTGGGCTTACAAGTAACATTTCTTAGAAACTTTTCTGCATTAATAATCCAAAAGATATTTTGAACCTTAAAAAGTGTAATTAATGCTGAACTTGAAAGCTTAGTTTTTGTTTCCTGATTACCTTGATTTCCTTCTAAATCAAGTAGCAATTTCAGCACTTGGGGATCAGGAGAGTGTTACAGGATGAATTGTGTGCTGCTCCCCCTGCCCCAACCAAATTTGTACGTGGAAGTCCTAACTTCCAGTACCTTAGATGTGACTGTGTTTAGAGACTGGGTCTTCGAAGAGGTAATTAAGTTAAAATGAGGTCATTGGGTGGGCTGATGTTCTTATAAGAGAAGGAATGTTGAACACAGACACATGGGAGACCATGTGAAGATTCAAGCAGCAGACCTCATCTGCAAGCCCTAATCCAGTACAGCTGGTGTCCTTATAAGAGGAGACCAGGACACAGTTGCACACAGGGAAGGACCATGTGAAGATGCAGGGAGAGGGTGGCCATATACAAGCCCAGGACAGAGGCCTCAGAAGAAACCAGCCCTGCTGACAGGTTGACTGCAGACTTCCAGGCTCTGGGTCGACAAGACAGCCAATGTCTTGGTTTAAGCTGTCCAGAATGTGGCACTTGTCTGCCGAGCAGACTTCTCCGAAGAGGGTGCTCAGAAACACGAGACCTTTTGTTCTCCCCCAGAAGGAGTAGGGCATGCGGCTCTCACTTTCCTTCTAGGGCTGATAAGGGCCCCAGGGTGATAATGTGTGTGAATATGGTTAGAAAACTGTAAATCCCTGTCTAGCTGTGTGACCCTGGCCAAGTCTCCTCTTGGAGGAGCCCCTGGGAATCAGTCTCCTGTTCCGGAGAGCCTGTCCATACTCTGACCGCACTGCACCACCTCCTCCAGCTGGGCCCCCAAGGGAGCTTGGTTAAAATACAAATTCTCAGGCCCACCCGCAGACCTACTGAATCAAAATCTCTGCAAGTGGTGATAGGAACCTTAATTTTTATTTTCTTAAAAAAGATTTTTTTATTTATTTTGAGGGGGAGCATGGGTAGGGGGGAGGGGCAGAGGGAGAAGCAGGCTCCCGCTGAGCAGGGAGCCCAATGCAGAGCTCCATCCCAGGACCCTGGGATCATGACCTGAGCCGAAGGCAGACGCTTCACCGACTGAGTCACCCAGGCACCCCAGGAATCTTTATTTTTAACAAACTCTCCATCAGATTCTGATGGGAAGCCTAGTTTGGGAATCACTGGATTAGATCTTCTCAAGGTTTCTCTGCTCCATCTAGCATTCTGTGTTTCTGGGCAAAAGGTTTTGATTCCTGACCTGCAACAGAGAAGCTAGAACCTGGAAGAAAACGGGCAATGGAATCTTGTCTCTATCCCACCCCGATTATGGTCCTATTTTACTGCCTGCACATTTCCGTGTCAGCCTGCGTTGTGAGGGGGATCTCCTCGGAAGGAGAGCTTGGGCCCCGGGGGCTGGCTGTTGAACTGTTGGCCTGCAGAATGGGGTTGGTTTGGGGTTCAGGGAAAGGGATCAGCTCTAGGCATGGTGTGGAAAGAAGGCCCTGTGAAGCCCAGGGCCACGGTGGTACATGGATGGATGGGTTGAATTCTGTTCCCAGCTTTGTAATGTACTAGTTACGCGCCCTTGGCCAGGATAGTCTGGGCCTCAGTTTACTCACTTGCAAAATTAATTTCTTTCCTGCTCTGCCTGTCTCGTGGGGACTATTGGAATGATTAACTGAGATGATGGTTATAGAAGGGTCTTGAAAGTAGAAATCCTTTCCACCAGTCTCCAATTCTGTGGTTGGGATAGAGTAATAAGGGGCCATGCTGGATGTGGTGGAAGCTAACGGTGTGGCTGGACCACAGCACAGGTGTTTGCAAAGCAAGCAAGATGAACTGGCTAGTTTCTGATACACACTTTCTGATACTTTCTGATATAGATCTAATTAAACTATGCATCTTTGGTTAATGCCTAACCAAGGCTTGTAATAAAATAAAATGACTCTGAATCCACCATAGGGAAAATGGGTTTCTATACCAGATCCTGGCCCAAAATATGGCAGAGTTAGAATATCCATCCAGGTCTTCCTTTCCCATGTCACGTCACCCCTCCTTGAGTGTAAGTGGTGTGCCGCTGGTCAGGGTCTACTCCACAGTCATACCCTAGGACGTGCAAGTTCCAAAGAGAAACCAGCAAGAGCTGCCACTTTTATTAAATCCCTTCACACTCACACCCTGATTTGTGGAAGAATTGTCCTGGTTTCTCTACGAAACTCAGGCACGTTGATATTTACACATCTGATTTTCATAATGATTTTCAACCTTACAGTGTTTACGATGTTAACTAGTGAGTCCTCAGAGAGTCCCTCTGTGGGGTTGGCAGTTCTCATTTCAGTTTTATGAAAAGGGCAGCTGGGAAACAATGGGACTTTCTCTCAGCTCCTGTGAGTAGGGAGGCCCAAGTCTAAAAAACTGGTTAGTCTAGCCCAGACTATACAAACTCACCTGGCTCATCATCAGTCCTTTAGCTACCTCTCAAGTGGCTTTGGGTCAGTTGGAGAGATCAGTTGAAGTAGTTGGTTTATCTATTTTATTTTAGTCTTTCTCTAAGTGTATGTGTATTTGTACACACACACACACACACACACACACGCATAAATAAAATTTTTCTTTTTTTGAAAGATTTTATTTATTTGGAGGAGGGAGGAGCAGAAGGAGAGGGACAAGCAGTCCCTGCACTGAACGCTGAGCCCGATGTGGGACTTGAACCCACCAACCCAAGATCACGACCTGAGCCGAAATCAAGATGGTTGCTTAAACTACTGAACACACCCAGGCGCCTCATAAATAAAATTTTTATACAAACATACATTTT
The DNA here is from genome assembly GCF_017311325.1 of Ursus maritimus. Lineage (NCBI taxonomy): Eukaryota > Metazoa > Chordata > Mammalia > Carnivora > Ursidae > Ursus > Ursus maritimus. The sequence continues at coordinate 2,952,467 of NW_024425341.1, forward strand.
CCCTCACTTGTCCTACCTATGTCTTTTGTTGATTATTTTTCAACCAAGATTTAATTGAGATTTATACATTGCTTTTGTTTTTTAGTCCTGACTAAATCTAAAAAATTCCCGACTAATTGACTTTTTCAGGATTTCAGTCCAGGTGTTTTATAGGATATCCCAAATTCCGGATTGTCTATCTTTTCATGGTGTTTTAAACCTATTCCTCTATCCCCTGCATTTCCTGTAAAATGAAAATTAGGACACAGGCTCGATTAGATTCAGGTTAAACATTTTTGCAGAAATAAATCATAGGTGATACTATATCTCTCATATCACGCCAAATCAGGAAGCACACGGTAACAGGTTGTCCCCAATCATGATGTGCATGATCACTTGGTTAAAGGTGATAACTGACATCTTGCAATTATGGGGTCCATTTCCACTCTTGTAATCTGAGAAGTGATACTTTGACACCCTGGGAATCGCCCGCTTCCAATGTCTCACTGAATGGAATTATCACCTTTCGATGCTCCTCACCTTGACTCACTAAGGACTTAAGAGGTTACAAAGTGGGGATTCCTTCCTTCCTTCCTTCCTTCCTTCCTTCCTTCCTTCCTTCCTTCCTTCCTTCCTTCCTTCCCTTTCTTTCTTCTTTCTTTCTTTCTTTCTTTCTTTCTTTCTTTCTTTCTTTCTTTCTTTCTTTCTTTCTTCTTTCTTTCTTTCTTTCTTTCTTTCTTTCTTTCTTTCTTTCTTTCTTTCTTTCTTTCTTTCTTTCTTTCTTTCTTTCTTTCTTTCTTTCTTTCTCAGAGGGAGAGAGAGAATCTTAAGCAGGCTCCACACCTAGCCTGGAGCCCAATAATCTCACGACCCTGAGATCATGACATGAGCTGAAATCAAGAGGTGGATGCGAACCAACTGAGTCACCCATGTGCCCCTACAGTCACTTTTGATGCTTACATTTCCCCAAATTTAGACAGTGGGAGTGCCTTCTAGTTGGCTCCTGTGTGTGTCCGATCTGACCTTAGTGGTCTTAGAGTGCTGTTCTTGCTTTTCGGCATGATATCCCAGTCTCCTCTACTCTTTTTTCACCTTGGGCCTGAAATTAGCCGTTTCTCAGAGAGCTCTGATTTCTCAATGGGAAAAAGTATTAAAGGTAGGTATGTTTATAAACTTACTGTCATAGTTTTTACATCCTTTCAGTGAATGGAACTAGGAAAGAATGTTTTTAAAAAATGAGTTTATGTTGGTATTTACAAATCTAATCTAACAGTGTAGGTTTTTCTTCACTCATTTTATATAGGTATCTCTGCTCTCTTTCTGAAAATCTTGGTTTACAGAATAACTTGTTTTAGCTTATTCTCGTTATCTTGTTATATACATAAAATAATTTTATGATTATAATCACAATATTGCTACTAACAATAATTTTACCTAATAAAGTTTAATATTTCCTTGCAGGGCTTTTTGTCCTTAGAATATAGTCATATAGAGTGAATAGAGCCATTGAAGATGTACAGAGTATAGTATTCAAAAATCACTCAAAATAATATTGTCACATTGTTCATTTGAGAACCAGTTAAGCTAATTTGTTTCTGTTTGTGTTCCATTTAAGGTTTTAGATTTTTTCACATTTTTGATTTAATTTTAGTTTTTGAATATATGAAACATTTGTAAAGTTTAAAGGTCAAAATAATATCAAAATTATGTTTGGAAAATCCTTGATCCTGTCTCTACCCCCATTCCGCACCCTACCCCCCTCCCCGAGGCTGACTTTTTCATTTGTTTCAGTTTATATTTCCTGTATTTCTTTTTTTTATTTTTTAATTTTAAAATTATTTTTATTTTTTATTTTTTAATTTTTTGTTTAAATTCAATTTAGTTAACATATAGTTTCAGGGGTAGAATTGAGTGATTCATCAGTTGCATATAACACCCAGTGCTCATTACTGAAGTGTCCTTCTTAATGCCCATCACCTAGTTACCCCTTCCCCTCACCCACCTCCCCTCAGAGTGCAACTCCCCTCAGAAACCCTCAGTTTGTTCCGTATAGTTAAGAATCTCTTATGGTTTGTCTCCTACTCTATTTTCATCTTATTTTATTTTTCCTTCCCTTTCCCTATGTTCATCTGTTTTGTTTCTTAAATTCCACATGTGAGTGAAATCATATGGTATTTGTTTTTCTCTGACTTATTTCGCTTAGCATAATACCCTCTAGTTTCATCCACATTGTTGCAAATAGATTTCATTCTTTTTGATGGCTGAGTAATATTCCACTGTATAAATACACCATATCTTCTTTATCCATTCATCTGTCTATGGACATCTGGGCTCTTTCCATATTTTGGCTATTGTGGACATTGCTGCTATAAACATTGAAGTGCATGCACCCCTTGGAGTCACCATGTTTGGATCCTTTGGATAAATACCTGGTAGTCTAATTGCTGGTCATAGGGTAGCTCTATTTTTAACTTTTTGAGGCACCTCCATACTGTCGTCCAGAGTGGCTGCACCAGCTTGCATTCCCACCAAGAGTGTAGGAGGGTTCCCCTTTCTCTGCGTCCTCACCAACATCTGTCATTTCCTGACTTGTTAGCCATTCTGACTGGTGTGAGGTGGTATCTCATTGTGGTTTTGATTTGTATTTCCCTGATGCCGAGTGATGTTGAGCATTTTTTCACTTGTTAGCCATTTGTATGTCTTCTTTGGAGAAATGTTTGTTCCTGTCCTGTATTTCTTTTTGAAACAACAATAACAACAAAAATGTATATATTTTCCTCTTTCTTTCACACAAAAAGTGAATACTTTCTTTCATGTTTTTCTTTCATAAAAAATACTTTATGTACTAAATATACCATTTACATTATTATTGACCTTTTCTTTAATAAAGATCTTAGCAATCATTCCACATACATTCATTGGAAATCTTCATTTCTTTAAGGTTATGTAAAACCACACCGGGTAGATGTATCACAGTTTATTTAACCAGTCTTCTTTTGATGGACATTTGGATTGTTTCCGATCTCTTGCTGTTACAAATAGTCTCGTAATGAGTAAATGTATGCAGATGCCATATATGTATTTATTGAGCTGTGTCTTCAGGGTAGATTCCTAGGAGGCCTGACTTTTCTTTAAGTGCTTAGTGTTTCAAAATCAAAGCAAAAATTCATATGGGATATAAGGATGGGGGTTTTGGATAATTATCAGGGAATACAGTAACTGAACAAAGAATTTTTAATCTTAAAACCTCCATAAGAACACACACTATCCTGCGCAATCATTTGTAGACCTTATAGTTTGTACTTAAAATTATCTTAGGCGTTGAACTACACATAGGAATTATGGTCCAGTGGTATTTCAAATCATGTCCTCTTTTTTGTTTCATGTCCTCTCCCAATGCTTGGGTCTTTGCTATTCTGTGTTCATAAATTCTGACCACATCATAAAAACTGGATTTTATTATTTTTTTAAAAGTTTTACTCATAGTGCTAATACTTTAGGCAAGCATAGTTCCACTGAACAAAGATGAATTTTCACTAACTTGGGGAACTCCTTTATTATCCAGGGTCATTGCTCAGGCATTCAATCATGTACTCAAGCTAACTGACCTCTTGGTAATTAAAACCCTTCTGTTTAGATATGAGTTGATAGTCTATAATCTCTTTACTCAAAAATATCAATATATTTATTATATATATTCATTATATATATATATAAATAAATATATATATATATATAAAATACTTATTATCTTAACTGTGACCAAGGTTAGAAACCTTTGAACTATCACACAACTCTTGCATTCTGAAATAAACTTAACTCTATGCCATATTCCTGATCCAATTTCTAAATTATATAATTCTTCTATAGTTTTTTTTATATCTGCCACTTCCCTTCTCTCTGTGAACCTTTGGTTTCAGGAAGAATGTGATTGATTCATCCATGGGGAACAAGTGAGTTGCTGTGTCCTCTGTGCTTCCATAGTGTTTTGTACTTATGATTCATTTCTCTTTTATAGCACTTAGACATGTGGACACGAAATGATGGCAATACAATGTGAGATTTCCCCATTAGGCTGTGAGCTCTTTGGGGGTGCTCTGGGACTAAAGTCTGCATGGTTATGCTGTCACAGTATGGGGGCACAAAGGAATGACTGATAATACCCTACACTTATTCCTCCTGTGGCATTCATACTTGTCCACTGAGGTGATCGGTAACGTTTCAGGACCCCTCCAACGAGAAGAGGACACTCGGCCAGAATCCAATCTGGATACTGTGAGGAAATTGATGTGGGGAAAAAAAGCAAACTGTCATCTTGATAAATATGTGCCAAAGAAAGCATTCTAATCCAAATCATTAAGGGAATACTATAGAGCCACAGGAATGCAAAATGTAAGCTAGCCATCTCCATCCTATTTTTTATTCCTTTATATTCCTTTTATTCCTTGTCTAGCTTACAGATGACCACAAATGAATCTTTGCCTGAGTCTTCCCAAATGTCCCCAATTATTCTAGCTTTCCAGGGTTATCTTTTCCTTTACTATTTAAATAAAGTGATGTGGTCAATAAGAAATTCATAGGCTCCTGCCAGAACTAAGGTGCTAAATTAAGCAAATGTCTTTTGAGAAGTTTTCTGGACTGTGTTTCCTTTTGTAGTGATTCAGAGATGGTGTGTTCATTACAGGTTCTTGGTGTCCTCCATCTGGTTTAGAGACACAGAGCTGGCCGAGTGAGGCCCATCCCTCCCCCATATGTGGGATAGATTTAGATTCTGAGTGAGCTCTCATTTGGGTTACCCAGAGCCCACCCTTGAGGGAGGTTCTAGGTAGTCCTGGGACATACAGATAAATACTGAGGTTCCCTGCAACCCAGGGTGTAAACTTCACCAAGAGAGGAATAGTAGAGAGAATAAGAAAGTGACTAGACTGACTTAGGTGGGAGACTTAGTATTGCCATTTGGGATGAGATTTTGGAATCTGGTATCTGCAGATCTGGGAGAGGCAGCAAAAAGAAGAAAAGAGAGGTATGGAGTAGGACATGACTAGGAGGTCTGTTTCTTCGGCCTCTTCCTTTCCTCAAATGCTAAGAAGTTCAGAGATGCAAACTGGCCAATTATGAGGGAAATGAATATGTTTAAAAAGGTAATAGCAATACAAGGTAGAGAGAACTTCAGGAGACAGCTAATTTCCACTGGCTAGAGAGGTCTAGAAATGCCATCCAAGCAGAATGGGACTTCAATTAGGTCTTGTGGATAGTACAAACTTAGAGAAGCAGAGGGCTGGCCTGAGCTGTAGTTGGAAGATGGGAGGCATGCAGCCTGCTCATGGAGTGTGGAGAAGGTCTGGCTGAGCTGAGGGAGGGCTTGGGTAGGCAACATGTGGAGGATGAGTTTTGAGAGGTGAGTTGAGGCTGGCTGGCAGAATGCTTGACTGTCCAGCTAAGAACTTTACATTTTACCCTAAAGGCAGGGCAGATTCAGGTTTTGTGGTTTTTGAAGCTCATGAAATTTGGAGGTCTCACTCTAATAAAAAGACTACACAGGAAACTCAGGCTTCATTAACTTCAGAATAAATGAGGAGCCCTTGAATGTTTTTGAGCAGTGGGTATTCTCTGGGCTGCCATGCTTGGCAAGAACTGTTTGGTTCAGAGCTGGATGCAGATATAACTTTTTGGAGTGCCAGGAAGAGTATCAGATGAGTTGGCAAGCTTAAGGTGGGCTATATTGGTTTCCTAGGGCTGCTGGAACAAACCACCACTAACTGAGTGGCTTAAAACAATAGAACTTTATTTCCTCACAGTTCAGGAGGCCTGGCTTCAAGGTGTCTAGTGCTTGTTCCTTCTGGAGGCCCTGAAGAAGAAACCAACCCCTGCCTCTCCCCTAACTTCTGATGGTTACTGACAATTCTTGCTGGTCCTTGGCTTGTAGCCATATTACTCCAATCTCTGCCTCCAACTTCGCCTTGCCTTCCTCTCTGTGTCCTCTCCTCTTTTCATAAGAACATTTGTCACTGGATTTGGGGCTCACCCGAAATCCAGGATAATTTCATTTTGAGATCTGCAAAATAACGTAACATTCACTTGTAACAGCAGGTCAGGACTTGGACGTTATCTTTTGTGGGGACGCTATTCAACCCCACTATAGGCACTAACAAAAAGTACTGCACAACTTAGCACTTAGCACATGTCTTTACCACGGACCTAAGATCTCTTGCTGCCACACACTCATACCAGTCTGAATCTTGACTGCTAGACCTTGGACAACTCACTTAACTTCCCCTGCCTTAATTTGTTCAGCAGAAAAGAGGTGATCAGCCCGGAGTCTCACCTTTTGCTTTACATTAGAATTTTAAAATCTTGCTGTTCAGGCCACATCCCACATTAAACAGAATCTCCTGGGGTGGGGTTTAGGCATTAGTTAAAAAGCAAATGAACTCTTTAGGCGATTCCAAAACACAGTGAGTTTGAGATCAGTGCTTCTCAGCTGTAAATGTGCATGGGAGAATTACACTGGGAAGGATTTTGTGAAAATGTGGATTCAGCAGGTCTGGGGTGGGGCCTGAGACTCCACATTTCTAATGAGCTCCCAGGTGATGCTAGTACTGATGGTCCAGCATTTCTAATGAGCTCCCAGGTGATTTTAATGCTGCTGGTCCAAGGACCAAACTATGTATTAAGGACCTGCATGACCTCCCGCTACCCTCCCAAGTGCTTCCATTATACAATTAGCTCTCCTGCTGTGGAGTGAGGTGGAAGACAACATCTGTAACAGGAAATAGCCTTTGCTGAGAGATAGTTCAATTTGGAGGTGGTTTATATATTGGGAAAACCCATATGCTACAGATAAATGGACTCTGAATCTAATGACATTATTTAGAAACAGTTTGACGAAATGAAGGTAAGCAGCTAACCCTGTGTGTGATACATCCTGGGTCCAGAGTGCTCCTGTTTAGTATAACGTATGTTAATATGGCCTCCCTAAGACCTCTGAAAAGGGACAGTGCCCGTTCAGCAAACCAAATGTCAGAAAAGCAGTGGGAAGGTTGTAAACAGTCTCCAACTTTAGATTTTAATCTGTCAAGTTGGTACTGTAAAAACAAACCTCTCCTTAGCCTGGCGTTAGGGCCTGGGCTGTATCAAATTTAAGTAACGTTGTGTGTTTACACACGTCACACAGGGTAGGTGGGGAAGGGGGGAGAGGTGAGCTCATGGTCCAAGGCTTTCTACTCTGCACTGAGTCCACCTGACCAGACCTGAGAGATGCTAACCTGTGATGAGTCTGGGCCTGGATTCTCAGCAGGGATTCTCACCTACGGCATCATATTAGAATCACCTGGGGAAATCCGGGTGCCACCCATGCCCACAGCTCACCAGGCCAATTAATACCAGTTTTCCTGGGGGTGAGGGTTGGGCAAATGTATGTTTTAAATCTCTTCAGATGATTTCATTGTGTACCAGAGATACTTCCTAGGTTCTCTCGGGTTATAGGAGACTGCACAATTTATTGGGCACATATTTATAGTTCTCACTATATGTAAGGCATTGTGCTCAGTACAGGGGATGTGACGGAGAGCAAGATAGCTTCTATTCTAGCCTGGAAGGCAGATGGAAAGCAGCAAATATGGGACTGATAAATTTCAGTTGTAATCAACAGCTATCAAGGTGTGAAGTACAGGATGCTGTAAGAACATATTATGGGAACCAACCCAGTCTGAGAAGGCATCCTTGGAGGGGTGACATTTGAACAGAGTTTTGGAAGACAAGTAGGAATTATTCAGTGAAAGAAAATGGGGTGGGGGAGAGTGTTCTGCCTCAAGAGAGCAGCATGTGCTAAAGCCTGGAAAAAGGAGGAGCACCAGGGATTGAATGAACTGAAGAGGGGTGGGCTGCAATGCAGGAGGGAGGAGAGAGCCAGCCACTTGAACGCGGAGGGCCAGGGTCCTCGGAGGCCAGTGAGGACTGGGTGTTTACTGGTTTGTAAATGCATAAATATCTTCTAAAGGTTTTATGTTCCCTCTTTCCCATGAAAACTCCTCTAGGGCAGAAAGCTTGTGTCTTCTAAGTTTGTTCTTTCATCTTTTTGCTTTCTTCACCATCTTCCACCACCTTTAATTGGTACTATCACCAAAGTTTAAAAAAGGGACCTCACCTGCATATCATTCATTTATTTTTTACAAGTTGTAAGGTTAAATCATTGTTCACAGAAGAGAGAACTTAGTTTAAGAGAAGTTCTGCTACTGGTACAAGGTCCGGGTGAACAGGGACGCCCTGCTCCTCCCTCCATCCCTCCCTCCCTCTCTTTCTCCCCCCTTTCCTTCTTACTTCCTTTTTCTCACTTTCTTTTTTTACAAAATGAAATTGGAATACATATACAGTTTTATAACCCACCTTATTCATGTAACACAATTCTCAGGAATTTATTCACATTCTTAAATATTCAAGAACGGGATTTTAAAAAATGACTGCTTAATATGCTGTTGTTTGGAGATGTAATAGTCCAGTTAGTCAATCTTGTGTTACTGGATATTTGTTTTCCCTGAGTTTTCTAAACGTTCATTGTTCTCTGCAACGAATATCCTTCTGCATAAATCTCTGAAGACATTTTTGATCATTTAAGAAAAAAACTTATAGATGACATTACTGGGTCAAAGGCCATATACAATTTAAAAGTTTCTTATACATAGTGCTGAATTGCCTTTCAGACTGATTGAACAGATTTAAATTCTCATCAGCAGAGTATGACATTTTCCTGGGGGAAAACATTTCAATTAAGCAAGGCCAGTTGGTCTGCAGCACTTTGGTTGCTGAGAATATTTCAAAATCAAATCAAAACAAAAAATGAAACAAAGTATTTCACTATGAAGCTCTTCATTGGATCCATCTGTCCCCCCCTTGTTAATTCATTTCTTCCCCACATCTACCTTGGGTCTTGAGGGTCTAAGGTAGCTTTGCTCATGATTTTCTGGGTCTACTTTTTCCCCCTGCCCTGCCCCTCCTCAATCAAACCTTCTTATCCATCTAGATCAAGCTTGGATCTCAAAATGTTTCTAAGACATATAAACACAGGTTCACCATTATTCCTCAATTATTAGATTTAAGTTGTCGTAAATATTTTTCCAACATCAAGAATTCCAGTTTTATTGTCACAGAGATTAGGATTTTTAGTGTTGAAAGGGACCTCAGAGGTCATTGGGCCCATCACTTCATCTGTAGCAACCGACTGGTGATGGTCAAATGGCTGATGTCCATCACCTGCTGAGATGGCTGGGACCATTTTTGGTTCTTCATGTGGCAACACTTGAGAGCAAGTCTGCTTTTCATTGCAATTTAGAAAATTATGAAATATTCCAAACATACAAAAATGCAGAAAGTAATGTGACACCCACATTCCTACCACATATATTCACTCAATATTAATATTGTTATATTTGTTCTAGAGATCTCCTTAAAAAAAGAAGTACTCAATGATGAGCACCGAGTTATGTATAGAAATGTTGAATCATCTCACTGTACATCTGAAACTAATATAACACTGTATGTTAATTATGCTTCAATAAAAGAAGAACTATTTCTAAACATAGCTAATATAGCTACTCTTCTTTAAGATTGTCCTGACTATTCTAGACTATTTCATCTCTGTATAAACTATGAATAAAATTGTCCTATGATTTTTAAGGCTAATACCTATTTTTGGACATTTTCCTCAATATTTCACTATTGTGAATCATGCTTTGAAAAATAGTTTGTACATAATGCTTATGCACATTCTTTCTTAGTATAAATTCCTAGGAATTGTCTTTTTTTTTTTTTTAAGATTTTATTTATTTATTTAACACAGGTAGAGACAGCCAGCGAGAGAGGGAACACAGCAGGGGAGTGGGAGAGGAAGAAGCAGGCTCATAGCGGAGGAGCCTGATGTGGGGCTCGATCCCGTAACACTGGGATCACGCCCTGAGCGGAAGGCAGACGCTTAACCGCTGTGCCACCCAGGCGCCCCAGGAATTGTCTTCTTGAGCCAATGATTAAGCATACTTAAAGGCTTTTCATGCAAATTGTCAAAGTGCCCACCTGAAATATATGAGTGTCCCTTTCCTTGCATTCTTGCCAACACTGAGTATAACCTTTAAATTCTTTTCTACAACAGGACAGATATAAAACACTGTCCTATTAGAGTTCTCATTTGCATTTTATACTTACTATAGAAGATGAAAATTTAATCCTATGTTTATTGACCCTTGAAAGTGTTTTGTGAATTGCCAGCTTACATCCTTTGCTCGTTTTCTCATTTCTTTTTTTTTCTTTAAGATTTTATTTATTTATTTGACAGAGAGAGAGACAGCCAGTGAGAGAGGGAACACAAGTGGGAGAGGAAGAAGCAGGCTCCCAGGGGAGCAGGGAGCCCGATGTGGGGCTCGATCCCGGGGTCCTGGGATCACGCCCTGAGCGAAGGCAGACGCTTAACGACTGAGCCACCCGGGTGCCCCACTGTTTTCTCATTTCTAAGTTCTCTTTATCATTATACACATTGCAAATACTTTTTGCATCTATTTTTCAATTTCATCTCTTCTTGTTATTTTTTTTTAAAGAATTGCAAACATTTTATTTAGTTATATCTATTGGTCTTCTCCTTTGTGCTTTTTGTATTAAGCTTAGAAAAACTTCCTTGATGTTAAGACCATATACATCTATTTTATAATATTAATGTATTATTTTATAATGAACTATGCAAATCCATTTTTTCCAGTCACTTTTACATGTAACTTTTTAATATACTTGGAGTTTTGGATAAATTATAAGGCAGAGCTCTATCTTTATTTTTTGTTTCATGCTATTAACATGCTATCATGCTATCAACATGACTTATCACTGGCAGTGGGTAACTTGGTCACCTGGCCAAGGGAGAGTTGGTCAAGGAAGTGTTTTCTACTCAGTAAAGTTACTTTTATTCCCTTTCATACTTTATTCTTGGGAACCAAGTCCCTAAGTCCAGCCATATTGAAAGGGACAGGGTTTGATTCTAATTCAATTAGAATGTTTCTGGTGTTTTGCTGTTATGATATTAACTCTTGGTTTGATATATTATTTATCATGTTAAGGAAGTATCTAAAGGAGATATATTTCTACATGAGTCATTAGCCATTTAAACGATACTTTAGGAAAAACATGAAAAAATGTGTAGAGGGGAAAAAGAAGGGCTTTGAGGAAATTAAAACATTCTTGAATAGAAAGAAACCCTACTACCTACATTAATTCAGAGGTGGCTCATCGGAACTAGTGACAAGTCTATATGTATATACTGAAAGTAGTTAAATTTTAATTCAAATCAGGAAAGCAAATGGTTGTCTCATGAAAGTCTAAGCTTCCTCAGTGAAGATCTATGACTTATTCCTTCTTTGTCTCTACAGGGTCTAAAAGACTATACATTGTGGGAGCTCAACAGGGGTTTGTGGAATGCAATTGCATAAGCCCATAAGTTTATTATCAATCCCAGAAGCATCTCTTGATTTTCATGCCATGTAAAATGTATTCAAGCCAGAAACATATACTGCCCACTACTTCTACATTTTCTTTAAGAAGAAAGCCATATCCAAAGGATTTGAATAGACTTTTCTCCCAAGATACATAAATGGCAAATAAGCACATGAAAAGATACTCAACATCATTAGGGAAGTGCATATTAAATCCACAGTGAGATGCCACTTTATACCCATTAAGACAGCTAGGGTACAAAAAGACAGATAATAACAAATGTTGGTAAGAATGCGAAGGAGTTGAGATCCTATACACTGTTGGCAGGAATACAAAATGGTGCAGCTACTTTGGGAAACAGTCTGGTAGTTACTCTAAAAGTTAAACAGAGTCCCCACATGACCCAGCAGTTCCAATCCTAGGTATATACCCAAGAGAAATGCAAACATATGTCCACACAAAACTTACACAAGAATATTCATAGCAACATTATTTATAATAGCCAAAAAGTGGAAACAATCTAAATGTCTATCAACTGATGGATGAATAAATAAATGTGTCATAGCCATATAATGGAACACTGGACTACAAAAGAAATGAGGTACCAATACATGCTTCGACATGGACGAATCTTGAAATCATTATGCTAAGTGAAAGAAGCCAGTCGCAAAAAACCACATATGGTATGATTTCATTATATAAAATGTCTAGAATAGGCCAATTCATAGAGACAGAATGAAGATTGTTGGTTGCCCAGGACTGAGGAGGTTGGGGAGAAATGAAGAATGACTGCTAATGGTTGTGGAGTTTCTTTTCAGGGTAATGAAAATGGTCCAAAATTGATCATGGTGATGATTGCACAACGCTGTAAACATATTAAAAGCCACTGAATTGTGCATTTTAATCAAGTGAACTGAATTGTGCATTTTATTTTTATTTTTTTGAATTGTGCATTTTAAATGAGTGAATTGTGTGAATTGTATGAATTGTTTCTCAATAAAGCTGTTATTTTAAAAAAAGAAGGAAAGAGCCAGATCTTGGAACATGGCTCCAGTGTAGACAGACCATAAAAGTAGAAACTCAGGCCAGAAGTTAAGTGAACAATACAGTGAGTGTGGGAGGTACTTATGAAAACACACAGCATTATAATTACTCTAGCGCTGAGGGTCTGTTTTTATGCATGGGGAGGTGAAAGTGACCTCCTTTGGGATGATTTGAGGGGCGCTTGGGAAGGCCTAGAATTTAGGCCTGAAATTACATTATTATGTGTCTATTAGAAATTTAATTCTTACAAGCTTGAAATGCAGGTCATCCAATAAACATCTCAGTGTAAATCCATATGTGAACTCTGACTGAGGGCTAGAGAGAGCAGGTTTGGATGGGGAAGACCAGCCTGGGAGAGAGCATGCTGTGACGGATGACAGCCTGTGGGTGTTTCAGGGAGCTGGTGGGGGAGGGTGGAAGGTAGCTGAAAAGAGAGGCCAGAAGAGGGCTCCACAATTTAGCCAGGGTGGATCTTACCGGTAATTTCCATTTTCCACCTCTGCTCTAGCCGCAACTCATAGCCTTGGGAATGAAGTCCTGTGGTTCTGGTCTGTCTTGAGCATCCCCTATCAGTTACCAGTGGGCCTCAAGTTTTTCATGTCTTTGGCTTACTTTAGAATTCCAGAATTTTTACAGCCTGCTTGGAGTGAAATTAAATTGCACTTATTCTTATTGCCCTTATCCTCTTGGCCACCCTTTGGTACCATGCTGCTGTTTGTTTGTTTGTTTATTTATTTATTTTTAAGATTTTATTTGTCAGAGAGAGAGAGCACAAGCAGGCAGAGAGGCAGGCAGAGGGAGAAGCAGGGTCCCCGCTGAGCAAGGAGCCCGATGTGGGACTTGATCCAGGGACCCTGGGATCATGACCTGAGCTGAAGGTAGGTGCTTAACTGACTGAGCCGCCCAGGCATCCCCCACGCTGATGTTTAAACAGAACTGTTTCCTGCCTCCACTGTACCCTTGGAATTGCTCATCAGATAAAGTTCTTGCAAGGTCCAGTCAACAGGTAATACTTCAGACTCTTCTTCAGTTGCAAGCTGTACCCGGTTCTATGCCACATGGTGACCCTCTCAGCTCAATGATCCATCTAAGAGGCATTGCTGTCACAAAAATACATCTTATGTGTTGATTCAAAGTTGCTTGCCATAGCTTGAAGGTTGGCCACACACCACTGTGTCACAGTACACTGGCCCAGAAACCACTGTGTAGCACAAAAGACACACATGTGCATACCCCGTAGAGGTGACCAGTTCAGGATTATGTTCTCTTTTGTCTTATATCACACTTGCATTTTTTTCACATAAGCAAGGCTGGATTTGTTTTTTTCAGCAAGTCTCCTCCCTTTTCTGGACTACAGGTTTCTCATCTTTCAAAGGGACTGAGTCTCAGGTTTTTCTCCATGGATTCCTTCCAAGGATATGATTTAGGATGAGAAAATCTGGTCTCTGTAGTAAGAGTGTGAGCTCTTACAGATTAGAGATGCTACACATGTTTTAAAGGGGTTCCCCTTCTGAATGCCTAACAGTAGTTGTCTATTACAGTTAAGTATGGGAGGAAGAATAGAGTGTTTTCAAGCTACTTACTACTTCGCAGAATTAAAAAAATATATATATCACTCTCCTGGTTGAGAACCACTAATCTAGTTCTTCTCTAGGCCCAAAGGAGCTGCTCATTAAGGTTGCCATTGATTAATTGATTACCAGTATTTCAGCCCTGTACTTGCATTATTTCGCACGTGTGTGCCTTAAAGCTTTTTTTGATAACTTTTTGGTCATGATTTTTGATTTTTACTTTCTTTTTTTTTTTTAAAGATTTTATTTATTTATGTGACAGAGAGACAGCCAGCGAGAGAGGGAACACAGCAGGGGGAGTGGGAGAGGAAGAAGCAGGCTCCCAGCGGAGGAGCCTGATGTGGGACTCGATCCTGGTACACCGGGATCACGCCCTGAGCCGAAGGCAGACGCTTTAAGGACTGCGCTACCCAGGCGCGCCATGATTTTTACTTTCTATTTTGCATCAGAAAAATGGAGATCTCCCCAAAGTCTCCCTATTCTTCATTCTCCTTTCTTTCTCTTGGGGCAGCCTGAGATGCCGGCAGATACATCCCTTTTGGCAGCTTGAGATTCTGGGATCCACTTAGGACCCATTAGTGCACCAGCAGAAGAAAGTGGTCTGGCATGCTGGCCATGGCCATATCTGTTTAATTGTGCAGGAATCAGAGGGATCATGACCTCTTTAGTAATTGCTGTGGAAAGGGCAGCAGAGCAGAGGCTCCCTTCTCCTTGGGCTCCCACCCCCACCAAATTCCGTTTTGGTAAAGACAAGTCAGCCAGTCTTGTGACACCCCATTTGTCTGACACATCCTTCCCTCCCTGCTTGCATGCCGCTGCTCCATCTTGAGAACATGGGCTCATTCAATCTCTCCTGACACCAGGGCAGACAGAGAGATGGGAATCAGACAGTGGGACTAATGGCTTAGCTCCCCAAGCACCTGGACGGCATCCAGGGCTCTGGACACATTCCATGGGAGGCCATCCATCTCCTTCAGGGATGCTTTTGCTAACCCAAACATCTGAACTCTGAGATTCATCTTACCTTATTCCCAAAGACAGAGACGAGCTGGGGCACTGTTTCCACAGTGCCACCTGGTAAGAATCAGCTGCGAATTAATCACAAGGGAAGACCTAGGTGGGTAGGCAGCAGCAGAGAGCGAGTGAAGGAGTCTAATAGTCATGAAAATCTACTCTGTGTTATCTAGGACAACCCAACAAATCAGTCAAAACACGTACAGAAAACCTACTTTAGCCTCAGAGCTGTCCCCCCAACTCCAAACAGCCAAGGCCTGCATCATGCTCACAGATACCATACTTTAGGGGACAGAAGGGGGGATGTCAGGAAGAATAGAAGGAGGCAGGTGCAGCTTGGTGGAAGGAGGGGTACTTGTGATTCCTTTCCCATGTCTCTTAATTGCAAGCCCTTATTTGGGTGCATATTTTCTTTGGGAGCCCTGAGTAAAAAAGGCCAAACAGAGACCCAGGTGTGCCCAGGAAGTATGGGCTTCCTAGGAAGGCCTCCCTCCCTTCCATCTTCTTCTCCTTCAAAAGCTTACACTGGCTTTGAGGCACTAAACAGGGGACACACTCCTAGTCCTTAAAGAACTCACATTCCAAAAGGAAAGAAAAGAAACAGCACCAGGTATGGGAAAAACCATGGTCTTTGGAGTCAGAATACTTGAGTTCTGAGTCAAATTCCACCACTTAGAGCTTTGTGTCTTGGAGCAAGTTACTTAATAATTAACTTCTCTGATCTGCATCTTCAATAATGTACTAGAGCATGAGAGGTAATGTGTGCATATATAATACAAGAGTTCGACAAGTGATAGCTGCATTGTTACGTAATTAAATAGTTAGGTCAAACAAGCCAGATGTGATAAAGGACATGAGTGAAGTACTGACACAGGGCTACCTGACTACAGTCAGTGAATAGCGAATCTTAACCTGAATGAGAGCATTCTAAAGGTCACGACTGTGGTCTTGGTGTTCAGACATTGTGCTAGTCACTCTGATGGTAACTCTTCATTCCAAACAAGGCTCCGCTTTTTATCTTTGGGAAATGCCACAAGGGGGCATGTTGCTCTTGGAGGATGGATGTGTGGATCCATGAATCTGTTCTGTATACCTGGCTAAATTCTAAGCTTATTTACTAAAGGAATTCAAGGTAGGATTTGGGGGCCCAAAGCATGAAATGCAGGCCATACCTTTGTTGGATGCTCTGGATGCATGCTGGGGTTAGGAAAAGGCCCCTGTTCCGGAGGAGCACACAACAGGTTTAGGTACCAGGCACCAGGTACCAAGGCTAGTCCAGTCTTTGCAGACTGGGGCCCATGGAGGTCTTGGTCAGAATGCAGTTGGTCCTGGGTAACGCTGAGCCTCCACTTTGAAGGTCCTGTGAGCCTGTCCTGAGCAAGGATGGATAGCGAAGGTGCTTGTCTCCACGGCTTTCCATGCTTTCTGCCTCCACATAAAGTTACACCTAGGAGTTGGATCCATGGACACCAAACCAAGGCCAAGTCTTCTCTCTATAAGCAGCAGCTTTGGATGCAACCAGATTCTAAGACCCTGAAAAAATGTGGACAGTCCTTTGGGATTTCTTTTAATAATATCTTCTAATGTTTGTGCTGAACTTAATAATTCATAGAGCACTTTCACAGACCTCATCACTGAGTCCTCACAGTCGTTGGCCCTGACTTGTCTATGGGAGCACAGCGGAGGCAACGTGATGAAGGTTGAAATAACCCAGGGTTGGCACTGCGTGAATGTGGGTCTGAATCTTCCTTCTAGCTTTAATAGCTGTGATCTTGCATAAGTTACAAACTCTTCTAAGTCTCAATTTCCTTACCTGTACAGTGAGGATTATCCCCAGGTGGGGATTAAATGACATCTGATACACCAAGTGCCTGCACAGCGCCGGGCATAATGCAAGGCTCTCCTTCCTTTCTACTTTTGTTAATCTCATTTCTGCTGTCTGTTCTTTCAGTTCGATGTTACCTGGTACCTGAAATGGGGGTGACCCATTGACAAGGCTTTCTGCTCATCTCCTTTTTTTGCAAGGCCAGATGTGGACCTCTAGGCAAGGTCTGTGGTGAGGGGCTGGGTGAGCTCAGGGGGCAGCGTCAGTCTCTGCTGCTGTGTGTCCCTCTGAGGTACAATGAAGGGATACCTGTAGTGTCCTCTGCTAGGACAAGAGGGTTGGCTATGGAAACAAACATGGGCCACTGTCAGCTGTGAAGAGGGAGGTGGCAGTCACTTAATGTATCTTTTGTGACCAGGATCTACGTGGCCTGGGTGGGGCAGGGCAGGGGGCTGGGACTTGACCTGCATGGGATGGTGGTGGGGAAATATGGGGTTAGTTCCTCTGAACGTGTGGTAATAATATTTTTGTCAACTGATCAGTATATAACCTCGTTTTATGTGTTTTTGTTTAAAGACACCTTATTTAATATATTCATTCAGATTCATTAACGCTGAACTCATGACGATAGCACTGTGATTCATACCTGAATGAGGCTTATCCAACATGTGTACTTTTCTCTGTAAGTCGCAGCACAGCCTTCTTGTGCTTAGGAATACTAGTTGGAACTTCGGCACCACCCTTTAGGTCACTGTGGAATCACCAACAAAAGCACAAAAATACGGCACTAAATAGACCACAAAAGACATTTGTTTACAATGTGAAACAAGAAGGCAGAGTGTTACCTTATTTGACCTCATCTGGAAATGTACCTGCAGGGTGACTCAAAATTTTCACTC
Source organism: Ursus maritimus (assembly GCF_017311325.1). Lineage (NCBI taxonomy): Eukaryota > Metazoa > Chordata > Mammalia > Carnivora > Ursidae > Ursus > Ursus maritimus. The sequence goes on from NW_024425341.1 coordinate 2,970,265, forward strand.
CAAACATGTGTCCGCAAAGGATCGGGAAGACACCATGCTATTGATTTGGGGGTTATGAGGAAATTTTGGAGTAGGCAAATCTGCGAATGTGGAATCTGTAAACTATGAAGATCAGCTGTACTTTCTTCTCCTCCCACCTTGCCTCTCCTCTACACAAATGCTTTTTATAGCGTTTTAAGGAAGATAGTCACAAAATAGATGGGGTTCTTTCACTTTGGAACTTGGCTGGTGACTTAGTACTTACTTGCTTCAGTTTTAATTTTAATTTTGAGTTGATGAATAATTTAAATCATTCCCTCTCCTCGGGTTCAGGTAAGTACAGATGCTGTCTAACTGTCTCCTTCCCAGTGTATGAGGACCTTCCAGATCTAACACTCTGTCACCTTCCCTGCCTTATCTCCCTCTGGGGCCTTCACAGTCGAGCTCCAGCCATGTGGGACCCCACGTGGTGTCCTGTAGGCAGATGTGTATTTGCACATCTGGTCTCTGCGCCCTTTCCTGCCTGGTGGGCTTCTCAAGTGCTACCGTTTGACAGCGAGGTCCTTCTCTCTCTGTTCTCCTTCACTCTTTAAGCATACAAACCCATTTTTGCTCATTTTCTGTCTACCTGTTTGTTTTCCCCATTAGGATGGGACCTCTCTGAGGGAAAGGACCTCTCTCATGTTTGTTTACCAGTGCTTGGTACGCAGCTTCGTGAAAGGATGGAAAGATGATTGAAGGAAGGAGAAAGTATTCCCAAGTATTGAGATGGCAGATTGCTCATGGTCATTGAAAACACACTGAAAACATTGTATACACTGACCAGAAAGCATCAGAGGGGGAAAGGAAGGAAATGTATTTTCTTCTGTATTTATGTCACAGAGTGTATGGGGTTAGGGATTCTCCAATCTTGGTCACAAAAAATTAAGGACTAATTTCTTGGAACTCATTCCAAGGCAAATGAGGTGTAAATTATAGACCTTTCATTTCAAATTTTGCATTTCTGTGAAGTATATCTGAAAGCGGGGAGCCATCAAGCAGAAGCAGGAAGAGCACTAGAGAGAAACTTGACTTGTGCTGAGAGTAACAGCTGTGTACCCAGTGCAGGTCATTTCACCTCCTAAGACCTCAGTTCCCACACTTGGCAAATAAAAAGGTTAAGAGATTGTATTAGGATGCTGGAGTTCTGCTGTTGTCAAAACTTATTTTAGCAGTAAAATGGATTCTGCCCAGCACCTCCCCCTGCTTTTTTTTCCCTCTCTAGGATCAGGCATGGCCATGAGACTCAGAATTGGTAAGTCAGTGTATTTCCTCTAGCTGATTCAGGGATGGGCACATGACGAAAGTCAAACTTGTAAGACTCCTATTCTTTTGTTGGAACTAGTAGTCCCAACAAGGCAGACACTTTTGGTCTTCTCCCAGTATCAGTTTTGTCCATCTTTTTTTAGTAGTAGAACTCCCAATTCTTAGCTGGCCTCATAAGTGCAAGCAATAAAGATTACATTTCCAGACTTCCTTAGAGCTGGGTGTGGGCATATCATTAAATTTGGCCGAGGGGATATAAAAGGACGTACCATGTATTACTTCTTCAAAGTGACCTTAAAGGAAGGGGGCAAGCGCTTTTTTCTCCTTCCTCTTCTTTTCCTCTTTCATGATGGGTGGAGTATAGACAGGATGGCTGGAACTCAAGCAGCCATATTAGACTACGAATTGGAAGCCACCTGAGGCAAATAATAAAACAACAAAAAAGAAGCCTGGATTCCTGATATTGTGGAGCAACTAGTCAGCCCTGGATTGCTTATCTCTGGAATTTCTTTTTATAAGAGAGAATGAAATTGGTTAAACAATTGCCATTTCAAGTTTTCTTTTACTTGGCAGATTAACCTGATTCTAACAGAGAGAGCTATTGGGGAAGAGAGCCCCTGGGCCTGAACCTTGCTACCACATGGAAAGGGTTTCCTGAGTGAAGTCAACCTAGAAGGAAACAGAGTACGAAATAGAGTGCCTCAGTCACTGTTGAAGCCATTGGATCTGGCTGTGCTTGAAGCCTTTAGCTTTTGCCTTTTCAGTTATGGGTGTCACTATTTTGGTTTAAATGTATTGTCGTGTAAATCAGGGGTCTCTGTCTTTTGCAGTTAAAAAGGGTCCTATCAATACAAGGAGCAAAATCGTTTCTTCAAACAGAATCTTACTCAGAATCCCAGTTGTGTCTCATAATGAGAGTGGAGATACTCAAGCAAAGCTGGGAGATGGAGCAAGATCTCCAGAAACTGCTTGTTCTCCTCACAGCACAGTCTGGAAGCCACTCAACCAGATGATTCTGTGATTCTGTGGAAGAACACAGCGCATTCCGTACCAAGTGTCGGCTCCTTTCCTAGAATCACCGCCAAGCCAGTTATTATATCATTGCTACTTTTCAACACTTTCTTCTCCTTTGTTAGTAATGTTAATAACAAACAGCCACCTTGGTTGAGACAAACAAGCCCAGTCTTCCTCAGATTTTCCAGCACATTCAGGATCCCAGTCTTGTGAGCTCATTCTTAATCAAGATTTGGCAATCAGGTCTGTTGGGCCTAAATAATTCACTTATATTTTAACTTGAGAGTCTTGGGGTTAGGGTTAGCTAGACCCACAGGGACATTAACTTCCTTCTAGTTAACTGCCACCATTTGGATCTTTGGGTCTGGGATTGGTCCATTTGTTTGTCCTCTGGAACCACGTTTAATTTGCAAGTGCTTGGTGAGCTCTTAGAAGGGACTCAGCCTCCAAAACTGGATCCCACATTTGTATTGCTGCAGGAGAGACTCTGATACGGGACAAGACCAGCTGCCTCCTGTAAGGGGCCCTATGGGAGGAGAGGGCAAGCCCACGTTGACTTCTGCTCCTTGTTCACCTCTTTGGAGCAGGCACACTTACTAACTACACTGGATCTGAGAAGCAAAGTGTGTTCTTTCTCTCTGCCCAGCGAACGGTGCCTCGGACCACCGCTGATCTATGGAATGCTGACGCTCTTTGCCAGTGGAATGAGCATTTTCCTCTTGATGTGAGCATTGTTGACATTTTCATCAGCAGCCCAGGCTCTAAAAGCCACATCTTGGCAAGAGAAGAGGTGAAAACTTACTCAAGTCTTTGCTCCAGGCGATCACTCTGGGATTCAGGGTTGCGTCTTTTCATCAGAGGCACAGAAGCACTGGGATCAAGGCACATAATGCTTTCCAGCTTCAGGGAAGAAAGATGCAGCAATAATAAGCCATTCTTTCCTTTTCCCAGGGCTTATGTATACCCTGGCTGCTGACCCAGGGAATTTTTAGAACTCGACTCCGGTATCAGATCAGAGGCTTGATAGAGTTTCCAGCTCCTCTTGTGAGAAAAGTGGCATCAGCACAACCATCTTAAGAGCTGCCTTGGGGTCTGATCTAACCTGGTCAAACTTTTGGTTGCTTTTTTAGGAGCTGATGTTACACAAAAATGGTGAGTGCCTTAGCCCAAACTGGTCAGTTTTAAAGGGATCAGAGTTAGACCAGCACAAATTCTCCTTTCCCAAAGGCAGAAAGATAAAGTTTGCATTTGTAACAGCCCTTGAGCTGACAGGCATTACCCTTTTTATTGCTGTAAGTTTCTTTGCTTAATCAGTAACTATGCAAATATTTACTGGGCACCCATTTTGTGCCTAGAACCAGGCTTGGTCCTAAGGAAGCCTGGAAGAAAATTAGAGGGTGTGGTCTCTGCTCTCCAACGCCCCAGGGTTTGGTGGGGTGGAATGTCTTTGCTATCTGGAGTGGAGATAGTGCGGTATTGTGAACCACAGACCACAAAGGATATGGCAAAGGGGGTAGAGGATTTGGTTGCTTGAAGGTACAAGCAGTACAGTGGGATTCACAATATCTCAAACTTTCATTTTAAGTTGACACACTCTAGACATTGTCCCATCGCTGAACAAAGGTTTGCCAGAATTTCTAGTAGGAATTTCAATTTTATGAGAACAGGGATTTTATTGGCCTTGTTCAGTCCTGTCTTCTGTGTCCAGTGAAATGCCTGAGGAGCGGTAGACGTTTGACAAATATTTGCTAAGTGGGAGAATTAATGAGAGATTAAAATGGACACTGGTGTACACCCCACTATTTTCCCATGGATTGCCTTTGTGTTTATTCCTTAACAAGCTTTGGGGAGAGGATAGCCTCTTCCTGAAATGTCTCTAAAAACTGGGCGCAGATTCCAGGGATGAGTAAAATGTGTCCCAGCATCTGGGAATATATTGCCAGGCACATTTCCCTCAGTTGCTCATCACTAGGGCCTTCTGAGAGCTTTCCAGAAAACTCACGAGAGAAGTCCAGCATCCGCTTATCTTTGGGAGGCATATGCATTCTCCTTCACTGTCTCTAATGGTTGTTATCTGACAACTGTCTAGACTGTAGATTCCAACTGGGGTAAAGAGAAAGAGAATGAAATATTGCTTTACTTGGGGGTGGGGGTGGATACAATGAAATATTCTCATTCCTGACCTTGGGGGCTCACTCCCTGCACAGTCAGCTAGAGGCCCCACAACTTGGGGAATGGGATTTGTCAGTGTCTAAGTGATGTCCCATCACAAGGAGGCTATATATTGCTTGGCTTGCACAAAGAATTTTTGTAATAAACTTTTCCATTTGGGCGAAAAGGGAGCAGGAAAAGCCTTTAATCTTGCCTTTTGCATGGTATCTGTGATGGGGTTAGGGTGATTGCTCCCAACTGCTTAGAGAGCATTTTAGTGGGATGGTGGGAGGTGGATTCCAACCCCCTTTTGGATCCATGTCTAACTTTCTTAAAAAAAAAAAAATCTCCTTTTATCCCAAAGCTCATCATGCTAGCATCCAGCCAAAAGTACATTTTTTTGTAGTTTATTAAACATGTTGCTTCTTAGATCTTATATTAAAATCTATTTCCTTTCTGTAGGGGACAAGTTGAAACCAGAAAAGTTGCCTTGTAATTTTTTCCACTTTGATTCTGCCGTTTGCAAAGGGCACCTCCAGTTCTCCAGTTGTAGTAGGGAGTTTCTTTCTGGGGGAGGAAGGGAGTTAACTCTAGATTTGCTGCCCCACACTGAGGGTGGGGGAGAGTACTTGCTGTCCTCCACCGTCTGAGTGGGCCAGGACACTCCTCACTGTGCAGCTCTGACTTGGGCATCAGCAGAGAGAGTTAGAAGAACACATCAGCTGTGAAAATTAAGTTAAATCAAATTTTTCCTTAATTGATTCCATGATCAAATAGAAACTGTTATCTACTGTTGTAGACTCACAGGGGTTCCCTCGCTCTGTGGGGTCTTTCAGCCCACAATGGTGTGTCCTGTGCACTCCTGGAGCGAGAGTCTCATAGCAATGGACATTTCAAGGTCAGAAGGGACTTCCTACCTCATCTGTGCGTGGAAAGCTCTGCTGAGAAAAGAACTCACTTTTCCCCAAGACAGCCCAGCCCACTGTAGGCCTCACTCATCAACAAGATGTTCTTCCTCAGATCTGGTTGAAGTCTGTCTTGCTCCCATGTCTTGGTCTCTGCCCTGATTGCCAGAGAACCCCGTTTAAGATAAATTGCTTTCCTGTTAGGAAGACAGGGACACTGCTTCGAGACTCCAGCGTAGGAACTGTGGATGCAAATGCTCCCAAAGGCCTGGGACTAGAGCTAACCCGGTGGAGAAAACTGGGTGGATGGTAAGTGGCCCTGTGACAGACTTAGAGCTGGCGAGACACGAGAGTGACATGCTCCGTTTACAAAAGGGAGAGCCACTTCTCCTGCCAATTGTTGTTGCATGGAAATGATTGTAATTTTTCAAGAGGAGATAGAAATTCAGATTTTTAATATGAAATCACTCACTTTCTAAATCCTTAGTATAGAACAGTAAAGGCAAACTAATGAAGCTTCAGGGCAGGAACAGCCGGTGAGTCTTCACTTTGTGATGGAAAAATGAAGATCAGGGACTATAGGCATGGAAGCAGCATACAGTTCTGAAATCTATAAGGAACCCTGTTCCCTCATTGTTACTTCTGCTGTTCTGTTTCCTAGGAGTGATTAGCATGCGGTCCTTACATGTTCCCATTCAGGGATGGCCAGGAAGGGGAGAAAGCATCCAAAAGCAGGTGGTAGGAAGGACAGCTTCAAGTGATGGTGTGGGTGGGAGGGCTGTAGGGGGAGAGAAAGCAGGGAGAGAACCGGCTCCTCCAATAGGGGAGAAGAGAGAACAGTCTGCCTGGTTGGAGAAGAGAGAAGTCCCTGAGATCCCCTTATGCCAGAGACCCCTGGGTCCCTCTGAAGTTTCATGAAAACAGTGCTCTCCCTGGGAAGGGGGAATAGCTTATCTTTTAGGATGGACAGACAGGGGCTAATGGGGCATAGCACTGGGGAAGGGGATAAAGAAGTGGGCCAGTGGTGGCCAATGGTGGTGGTAGAATGGGCTTACCCTTCTCCCAGGCTTCTCTAAATTCAGAGCCCAAGGAGCGGGCTACATTATGGGGATGCGGGAAAGTTAATTTTTGTTTCCTTGCTGGTGCCTTGGTTAAGATCCCTCTCCTCTATCTCTGTTATATGGGTGTGTGAACATTCCTATTTTAACCGTATACCCTGTACTAGTAAGCCCTTAATCCATGTTTGATGAATGAATATACTTGCACATGTATATGCCATGTGTGTATTTGTGTGTAAAACATACATGTCGTGTTGGTCACAGAGAAGGTCTGCACAACCTCCTCAGGAAATCTGGGATGTCAATTCAGGCTCCCAAAAGTGACTTTCATGAGGGTGCATGGAGCCTCTGGGAGACAGCCAAGAGCTATTAGGCGTAAGAACTTTCAAACAAACAAGAGAAACTATGGTCCTTCTGGCTTTAGTGGGGAGAAAGTGGACAGGAAAGAGGTTATTGGGAAGTCATGGAATGGCTATCACCTTTAGAGAGGGCTGACAGCATGGCAGACACTTGCTGGTCTTAGTGGGGACAGGGTGGTGTTAGCCTAATCCCTGGGCATTTTCTGAAGTCCCCTGAAGTCTGGCGCTCTCACAGCAGGCTGCAAGAAGTGTAATCACTTGGAAAGGCTTTGTTGGGCCTCCAAGCAGTGGACCGAGGTGGGTAACAGCAGAGGAGGAGGGAATGACAGACACTGTTGGGAGCAGAAGACCACCCTGTTGCCCAGAAACTAGCTTTAGAGTTCCCGTGGCTTCATTGCCTGGAGGCTGAACCCAAAGACTCAAATTATGCTCAGGGCTCTTGTGAGTGGAAGAAACAGACATGTGTGTGATTATCTGACCATCTATCCCCATGTATATATTTATGTATTGATATATATTACATGTATAAAATGAACATATTCAAAATTCAAACTGCTCGTGCTCCTTTGTATGTGTATACTCAGAAATAATTTCATTGCATTCCAGAAGATGCTGAAGTGATGAGGCCCCAATTGAAAAAGGCTAGTTTTTCACTGACTTTGGGGTATTCTTTGGATTACCTCAACTTCTGCTTCCCATTCTCTCCTCAGTCGTCTTCTTTCTGAGATAAAGGATTACTAAATTTGCAATGCATTCCTAAATTGTTTTAATTTAAAAGAAGATGGTGTAAAAAGCAAGAGGGAAGGGCATTCCCTCGCAGAAGCTATCCATCTCAAGGGCATTTGCAATAGACGTATGTACTGATATTGAAATGTGGCTTCTAGTTCATGTTATTGGAGGAAGAAGACATTTTGGAACTGCCAGCCTGGCCTCGGTTGAGAAGGTGGTTTGTATTATGTGTTCCTCTGGGGGCCCTGCCCACCTGGGGGCACTGAGAAGGATGCTATGGGGCCAGGGACAGGACCTCGGGAGGTGAGTGCTTCCCTCTCCTTGGACAGCTGGCTGTGAGCACATCAAATCAACCACGTCTGCTCGCTAAGATAGGGAAAGGAATTCCTTTGGGAAGAAGCCATGGAAGTTGTGTAAAAGAACCCCTGGCCACAAGGGCCCAATGAGGCAGGGCTCAGTAACAAAACACAGGTCTTGAAAAAACACAATCAACCCTCAAAAATGTACTTTCAAGAATGTTATTCACCAGTGACCCCAGAAATTCCATAATCCTATCTCTTCCCTAAGGCAAGAAATGGAAACCTTGAGATGGGGGAGTGATTTGCAGCCTTCTCAAACAGGCCTCTACTGGTCCCTCCTCTTCCGCACAGCAGACGGCAGTGATCGCACCCATATTTTGGTATTTAATTCCTGTGTTTCAGAGTATTCTCTTGTTTCATGCTCAGGTGACTTGTCTTCCTAAAAGACCTTGTGTCGGTCCTTCCCTGCTTCAGTGTTGTTCTAAAGGGTTCTTTGTGAAATCCTGCCCCAGATCCAAGGAGAACTCTAGGCTATGGCCTTCCAGCTGGTGTCTGGAGAGCACTGGGGGCTCTGGGAATCCGTGTGAACTCCAGGGTCATGGTCAGGTTGGCTGCCTGGTTCTGTCTGGTCCCTGGTTTCTTCCAGTGCAATAGAGGCTGGTCTTACCAGCCCCTCATTCAGGTCACCACCCAACCACCTCATTCCTGCCAGCTCCTTGCTGCACCTGGTCCTCCTGGCCCTTTGCCTTGACTCCACAGGCCTTCATTTCCATGTTTCTGCTTCTTCCCTGGTGCTGAGAAGCTCTGCTGCTTCAGAGATGCTGCCACATCATTCTGCCTTGCTCTCTGGGATCCAACCTTTGGGCATCAACTCAACTCAGATCTAACTAGAGCTGACAACTCTCCATGGGCTTGGTGGTTCTGACTCAGGCCCCACCTTGGCAAGGGTCAGACCACATATTCTGGTTAATTCCCTCCTTCAGCTCCATCCCACATCCATCTTGTTCTCTCCTGCCCTCCTTGGAACTCTGAGGCTGTTGTCGCAACTGCTATCTGTACGCAGGAAGCATCTTATAATTATTCCTAATGGTCCCTAGCAAGTGCTGAGAAGTCAACAGTATTTGTGAAATTAAACTGATGCCACCCACAATATGAATGTTTTCAAAGTTAGATGACAGTAAGTGTGAGACAGAAGGATCATCACCAGGGAAAAAGCCCATGCCAAGTCTTGAGGTTGGCAATGCAAGGGGCAGACAGAGCTGAATCTTCCCCAGAGGAGAGCCTGGTGGGCTTCCACCCTCCTCAACAGGCTAATGTGTAGAGAGGACGAATGGCTCATCTGAGCCACACAGTGAAGTAGCAACAGTGTGGTTGTCTGTGTTCTGACCATCTGCAACCACAAATCATTTGGGGGTGGTCCAAGAAGTGCTAATGTGACCTTCCTCCCTTTCTCCTTGATCCAGAGAAAACCTCTTTCAGATGAGAATTATCATGTCCGCAGCTGAATTTGATACATCAAAAGATTTGGAAGAGTAAAAAAAAAATGTTGATTTCTGTTCATTGAAAACTTGACAGACTGCAGGAGGCATGGACCCTCAGCTCCCTGCTTCTGAGCGAGGGAAGACCCCTCTTTCCAATCCATTCCCATGAGGCTAGAGGCCTGGAATCTCTGTCTTAAAAGCAAAACAAAGCTTTTTTACATATATAAATTTGCATAAATGTGATTATTACTGTACTTTTTTAGTGATGTGTCTCCCCCACTTTTTCTTTTGCTTGGCTCTCTTCTTCCTACCCCTGATCCAATCACATCAGGTCTCCCCAACCTCAAGTTAGTCCTTATTAATGACAATATCTTTCCATCTTTTTCTCTTTACTCATGTAATCACACTCATTATAATCATATAATCACACCATACACATATATACATGCAAACACAAGAATTGTATGCAACTTTTCTTTTTTGCATCTGACTTTTCTCACTTAAAAAAATGTCTTGTGAGGGGCACCTGGGTGGCACAGTGGTTAAGTTTCCTACTCTTGGTTTCAGCTCAGGTTGTGGTCTCAGGGTTGTAAGATGGAGCCCTGCGTGGGCTCTGCACTCAGCTGGGAGTCTGCTTGAGATTCTCTCCCCTCTCCCTCTGCCCCTGCTGCTCATGCTCTGTCTCTCTAAAATAAATAAATACATCTTTAAAAAAATGTCTTGTGAAAATCTCTCTAAATCAAGAGTGTAGTTCATACATTCTCATTGGAGGTGATAGAGACCCCAAGGGGGTGAAACTTGCATTTTGAAGGATAGTGAGAAAATCATACCCTTTTTAAGTACAAAGCACAGACATAGTAAATAAACAGATTTACTGTATATCTGCAATATTAAAATTTCATGAAAGAGCATGTAGGGAAAAATATCCCAAATGTCTCCAAAGGGTGGGGTGGTAATGAAAAAGAGGCTGAGAAACACTTTTGCGTTTTTTCTTATGGCTGGGTATTGTGGTCTTGTGAGGTTGTGCCATCCCTTACTGAACAGAAGTCACTTTGTTTCCAGTTTTTCCAACATTGTGAACTGCTGCACTGAAAATGTTTATGCAGGTCCTTCATATTCGTGATTGTACTTCCATAGACTCAACCCTCATGAGCAAGACTGTTGGGTTGAGGGATAGGTATTTAAAATTGTTTTTAAATTAAAAATTTTAATTGTCAGATTATTCCAAAAAGGCTATAACACTTCACACTTCAAAACATCCTTTTCCCTCTATCCCTGCTAGCAGTAGGTGTTACAGTGCTTTAAAATTTTCCATAGTTTGATGGCTATAACATAATATCTCATTGTCATTTTAATTTGACCTTACCTGACTGCAGGTAAATTGAAGCATCTTTTAATATGTTCATTGGTCACTTGGGCTTGGTTTTCTCCAAGCTGCCAATTCAAGTCCTTTGCCAAATTTAAAAATTGAGTTGTCTTATTCTTGTTGACTTGAAAGAGCTCTTTATATAAGAAAAACATTAGGGGGGGGCGCCTGGGTGGCACAGCGGTTAATCGTCTGCCTTTGGCTCAGGGCGTGATCCCGGTGTTACGGGGTCGAGTCCCACATCAGGCTCTTCTGCTATGAGCCTGCTTCTTCCTCTCCCACTCCCCCTGCTTGTGTTCCCTCTCTCGCTGGCTGTCTCTCTCTGTCAAATAAATAAATAAAATCTTTAAAAAAAAAAAAAAAAAGAAAAACATTAGGGGCGCCTGGGTATCGCAGTCGTTAAAGCGTCTGCCTTCCGCTCAGGGTGTGATCCCGGCGTTCCGGGATCGAGTCCCACATCGGGCTCCTCTGCTGGGAGCCTGCTTCTTCCTCTCTCACTCGCCTGCTCTGTACCCTCTCTCGCTGGCTGTCTCTCTGTCACATAAATAAATAAAATCTTTAAAAAAAAAACATTAAAACTTTATCTGTCATCTATACTATACAAATTTTTGGCTGACATATCATTTGTCTGTTGACTATTTGTGATATCATTTGTCACACAAATGCTTTAAATTCTTATGTAGTCAAGTGTGGCTCACTTATTCTTATTTTGCGGCTTATGGGTTAGGAAAGTGTTCCCTTATTCATTCTACTTGCATTCTAGATTTTCTTGCAAGATTTTTTTATTTTTCACTTTTAAATAAATATTTTTTGAACTATGACTTACATGTACATATAAAGTACCAGTTATGTAAGGGTACATCCAGATGAATGCTCATAAAAGAAACACATCCGTATAACCCAGATCAAGATATAGTGCCGACGTCCACCTCATGCTTCCTCTTGGTCACTACCTTCCTCCTAAGGTAACCTTTATGCGACTTCTAGCACATTGAAATAATTCTACATGGAAGTAATTTATTTATTTTAAAATGTAAAATTTTAATCCAGTTTGAATTTTTGAATACAGTTTGAGATGGGATCCTATTTTTTCCCCATCAGGGATATTCAGTTGTACCAACACGAATTAGTAAACAATTCACACTTTTCTATTGGTTTTCAATGTTGTAATTAAAAACATTTCAATCTATTGTGATTTGTTTCTGAATTCTCTATTCATCTTTATTGATATACTTTTTTTCCCTATACCAAGGCCTTATTGATTTGAATACAGTAGTTATGTATTCTACTGCCTGGTAAGGTAAGTCTCTCAATACTTCGGCTTTCCTCCCTCCAACACTTCTTTTTCATTTCTGAGATCCTATCAGGCATTTATCAGGGACAGAGAGAGAGGGAGAGAGAGAATTGATGCAGGGCTCAATCTCACGACCCTGAGATAGTGACCAGAGCCGAATCAAGAGTTAGATGTTCAACTGACTGAGCCACCCAAGTGCCCCAGGCATTTATTCTTCTAATTTTTTTTTTGTGGTAAGGTAATCTATTTCTGAAATATAAGCAAAGAAAACCAAACATTAATTTCACATTGAGTTCTGCTGGGAATTACATTAAATTCCCATATTACTTAGAGAAAATTGACATTTTTATATAATTATGTCTTCCCATGAAAAAAATATGGTTGGCTTTTGCATTTGTTTTGATATTTTTATGGTTCTACAGTAAGGTTTTTTAGTTTTTAAATGTAAATCTTGTATTTTTCCTGATAAAATTATCCCTAAGCAGTTTTTTTCATTCCTGAGTGTACTTAGAAATAATTTTTAAAATTTTTGTTCCTATTGTAAATAGAATTTTTCATTCTATTTCTCCTTTTAGGTGCTTATTTCTGGAGTAGAGGAAAGCTCTAAAAATATATTTCTTTTGTATTCTGCCCCTCTATTAGTCTGCGTGGGCTGCCATAACGAAATACCACAGGCTGAGTAGTGTAAACAATAGATATTTATTTTCTTATAATTCTGGAGTCTAGAAGTCCATGATCAAGGTGCCTCCAAAGTCAGTTTTTGATGAGACCTCTATTTCTGGCTTGCAGTCAGCCACCTTTTGCTATGTCTTCACATGGCCTCTCTGTGCTTGAGAAGAGAGAGATAGATCTCTCGTGTCTCTTTTCCCTCTTCTTATAAGGAGACCAATTAAATTAGGGCCCACCCTTCTGATCTTATTTAATCTTAATTACCTCCCTAAAGGCCCAATCCCTAAAAACAGTCACATTGGAGGTTAGGGCTCTAATGAATTTTGGGTGAACACAATTTGGTCCATAACAAACTCTTTCCCAAATTATATTAAATCTTCTTGCTTTAAAAAAAAATTTTTTTTTAAAAGGCTCCACGCCCAGCATGGAGCCCAATGCAGGGCTTGAACTCACAACCCTGAGATCAAGACCTGAGCTGAGATCAAGAGTTGGATGCTCAACTGACTGAACCACCCAGGCCCCCCTCACTGTTTTGTTTTTTTTTCTTTGTTAAAGATCCTTGGGTTTTCTAGGTTTATAATAGCATCTCCAGGAAAAAAAGAGAAAAAATCCAATGTCTTTCTTCTTTTCCAATATTATATGTATTATTTTCTATGTATCTTAATATAGTATCTATAATCTCTAAGACCTTAAGAAAATTAATGATGATAGGGGCGCCTGGGTGGTGCAGTCATTAAGCGTCTGCCTTCGGCTTAGGGCGTGATCCCTGCGTTCTGGGATGGAGCCCGACATCAGGCTCCTCCGCTCAAAGCCTGCTTCTTCCTCTCCCACTGCCTGTGTTCCCTCTCTCACTGGCTGTCTCTCTCTGTCAGATAAATAAATAAAATCTTAAAAAAAAAAAGAAAATTAATGATGATGGCAGGCGTTTCTATCTAGATGGTTTTAGTCTTTTGTCACTTAGGATATCTGCTGGTGCATTTTAGTAAACCGTCTTTATTATATTTAAGTAACTTCCTTCCATTTCTATTATATGCAGTCTTTATTAGGATTTGCTGGTACTTTTCTAGCCTCTATTAGTATAGCAAATTCTATCAGTATCTGCCGATGACCTGTCAGTGCTCACCTCTTCACACCAAAGGTTGATTGCTGCGAACAAATATGACTTTCAGCCTGAAGGTTTTCTTTCTGGGTCATGAGAGCAGCAGGGCAAGCCTGAAGGACCCAAGAATGAACACCGCTGAAGCAGCTCTCAACCAAGAACAGATGGGGGTGGTGGTGGTGGATCATTGCCCAGTTTCTTTGCCTCCTGAGAGAGAAAACTCTCTGTTCTGTCATGTCTCTCCATGTTTCCTGCAGTGGTAACTGGTCTGATAATGCATCATCCCCTTATTGCTTCCTCCCTTCTCTGTCTCATGTACTCATTCCCTTATTGGTGTTTTCTGGACCTGGTCCCTAAAAATGATTTTTGTTTGAATCTTTATCTCGGGGTATGGTTCTGGTAGAGACTAAACCAAGATAACTGATACACGCATATGATTTTCTCCATTAGTTTGTTGATGTAATACAGGTGGATAAACCACAGTTTGAGGGCCAGCTGCTTGTTTTGTCAATAAAATTTATTGGGACAGCCACACCCAGTCATTTACTATTGTCTGACTTGCTTTTATGCTACCATGGCAGTTGAACAGTTGCAACAGAGACCATGTGGCCCCAAAGCCTAAAATATTTCCTGGCTGGCCCTTTAAGAAAGTTTTCCAATCCTGTTATAATGCATTGTTTGGGTCCATACTTTCTGAGCGCTCCACATATTCTTAAAACATACTCTATTTGTTCAAAGTAGTATTCTTTTGATAATTTGCTAGAATTTTATTTATTTATTTATTTATTTATTTATTTATTTATTTATTTATATTTATTTATTTATTTGAGAGAGGGAGGGAGGGAGGAAGGGCAGAGGGGGTGGCGGAGAGAGAATCTTTAAGCAGGCTGCACCACACCCAGTGCCCAGAGATCATTACCTGAGCCCAAATCAAGAGTCAGGTGCTCAGACACCTGGGTAGCTCAGCTGGTTAGGCATCTGCCTTTGGCTCGGGTCATGATCTCAGGGTCCTGGGTTTGAGCCCTGCATCAGGCTCCCTGCTTATCAGGGTGAGTCTATTTGTCCCTCTCTCTCTGCCTGCCCCTCCCCGATGCTTGTGATCTCTCTCTGTCAAATAAATAAAGAAAATCTCAAAAAAAAAAAAAGTCAGATGTTCAACCAACTGAGCCACCCAGGTGTCCTTAGAATTTTATTTTCTAATCTAGCTGTATTTTGCATCCGTATTCACAATAAGTTTGGTCTATAGCTTTTTATTTTTTCTTTTCTTTTTCAGAATTTTATATTAAATGTACTCTGGCTTCATACAAATTGGAGAACTTTCTATCCTTTTCTACGTAAATAATGTAAAACATATTGGTATTATCTAGCTTTCAAATGTTAGCTAAAATGTCATGGAACCTTTTTAACAGCAAATCTTTATAAACATTTTTCCAATGTCTTTTAAAGAAATGCCTTTATTCAAGTTTTCTGTTTCTTCTTGCAACAGGTTTTGAGAGTTTTTATTCCCTTCAGGTTTTCACTTCTGTTATTATAGAACTGCATGCACTGTTTTCTCATAATTCTTTTGTTCCTGTTTGTGTCTATGATTATGCTTCACTTCCCATTCAGAGTTTGTCCATTAGTGCTTCCCCTCTTTTTTCTCTTGACTAGAATTGAGAGAGGTTAATCTACTTCATTGGCTTTTTCAATAGCCAACTTTTGGGAAACTTTTATTTTTTTTAATAATAATTTTTTATTGTATTATGTTAGTCACCATACAGTACATCCCTAGTTTTTGATGTAAAGTTCCATGATTCATTACTTGGGTATAACACCCAATGCACCATGCAGTATGTGCCCTCCTTAATACACATCACCAGCCTATCCCATTCCCCCACACCCCTCTCCTCTGAAGCCCTCAGTTTGTGGGAAACTTTTTTTTATCTTTTGTACTATTTTTTCCTGTTTCATTCATTTTAAGCTTTTACTTTTATTACTTCTCTCCCCATAATTTCTTTTGGTTTATTTTTTGTTCTTTTCCCAACTTCTTTGGTTGAATACTTAATTCCAAAGTTCACTCCAGGTTTTTTGGGGTTTGAAACATATAATTTTGGGAGCCCACTCTAAGAAAAATATTACACAATTATAAATATAAAATTAAGTACTGGAGTCTATGTAAGTGAGGAACTCTGAAGCCTCATGAGCATCATAACAAATCCACATCTGACAAATTCTTTCATTTTTTCAGAGTTTTCTGTGAATAATGAATGTATCTAAGGTTATAAATATCTAGCTTTTTTTGTATGCCCTGTAAGTTTTGGTAGAGAGGCAGTAGGAGAACTTGCATAGTCCACTGAAATAAAGGGCTTCCAAGCAAGAATCCCACACTCAGCTAAGATATCATTCACCTGCAGGAAAAAAGATGTTTGCACTTAAACAAAAATTCATAGAGTCTGTCATCCACATACCTCATCACAGAAAAATACTGAGGAAAGGTCTAGCTGGAATAATAAAGGACTAGGAGGGAGTCTTAAGGTGGAAGGAGTGAGAAAACACACATACATGCACACACACACGAATATATTGTCTAGAAGTGTGTAATGTAAGGACACGAGAAAAATCATAGAAAAGAAAGTAGTAAACCACTAAGTTATCTTACCATAGCATAGAGGTTGGTGTCAGGGGCAAAGGGGTAAGGAAAAGCATTTCAAATGTTTCAAGAGGAGTTGGGAGTGGAAAGGGAATGGGTTGTAATGGTTTCTTTTTCTTATTCTTTTTATTTATTTTACTATTATGCATCATGATGCTATGAACATTATTATACATGTATCATGGTGCATATGTGCAATAATTTCTCCGGAGTACTTGTCTCACTATGGAGGGTATACACATCTTCAGCTTGTCTAAATAATTATAAACTATTTTCTAAAATGGCTAAACCAATTTATACTCCCACTGGCAGTGGATAACTGTTTAGATCCACACTCTCCCTGATTTAGATTTCAAATTATCACAAACTTGGTGGCTTAAAACAACACAAATGTACTCACTTACAGATCTGGAGATCCAAAGTCTGAAATCAGTTTCCCTAGGGCTAGATTCAAGGTGTGGACAGTCCCTCCAACTTCTAGAGGTTCTGAGGGGAGGATCTGATTCCTTCAGCTTTACTGCTCTCTTGCACTCAGCCTGTGGCCCCTTTCTCCATCTACAAAGAGCATCATTCCAAGATCTGCTTCCATTGTCATGGCATCACCTTCCCCTCTTCTGTAGTTGTATCTCCTTCTGCAACCCTCTTGTAGGGACACTTGTGATTACAACAACAGAACCAACTGATAACCCAAATTAGTCTCTCCATTTGAAGATCCTTAATTGAGTCACATTCACATGCATTCTCTTTTCCCACATGAGGTAACATATTCATGAGGTCTGAGGATTGGGATGTGGACATATTGAGGGACCATTATTAGGTCTACTGTACTGTCCAACACTTGGTGTTACCAGACTTTTAATTTTTTTTTAACCAAACCAGTGGCTATGGAATAGTATCCAACTCTGGTTTTAATTTATTCTCCCCCCAAACTAATATTTTTTGGTCACTACACTTCCTACTATTTGAAATGTCTGTTTATGTCTTTTGCTCATTTATGCATTGGTTTATTTGTCCTTTTTCAAATTGATTTGTAGAAGTTTCTTATGTATTCTGGACAAATCCTTTGTGGGTTTCATATGTGGCAGACATGCTCCCTCAGTTTTAACATGTATTTTCACTCTCACTTTTTTCACAAAGTCTTTTAAAAAGTTGACCGGCATTTCTTTTTTTTTAACATAATAAATTCACCTATCTTTTGCATATTTTTCTCTTAAGAAAATTTTCATCATCTCAAGGTCGTATTTTCTTATATTATGCTTTTCAGAGTTTTTTTCTCAGTATTTTATCATGAAATATTTTAAGCCTGCAGAAAAATTAAAAGAATTTTGCAGCAAAAACTTGTGCGCTCACTGCCAACATCTCACTGTAAGTACTTTACTGCACTTGCTTTAATATACCTCATTCCAACTATCCATTCCTCTATTCATCCATTTCAAAGTTAACTGGAAACATCATTACACTTCCCCCATGTACATCAACATGCTTATTATTAATTTGGGTTCAATATTGAGCTATAGTTTTCTAGTGTAAAATTTAGACATAAGGAAATGTGCAATCTTACATGTACATTTAGGCAAATGCATACTCTTGTGTAATGCAAACCCTTACAGGGTATGGAACATTCTCAGCACCTCAGAAAATCTCTTTGTGACACTCCCTAGCTATGCTCTCAGAGGTAACAACTGTTTTGATTTTTTTTCCATTGTAGATTAGCTGTGCCTGTTCTAAAATTTTATACAGATGGACTCATACAGTATGTACTCTTTTGTGCAAGGTTTCTTCCTGTTAGCATAACAGTTTTGCCATCCATTCATGCTGTTGCATATATCAGTCATTTATTCCAGATTCTCCTGTTAATGGATTCCTGAGCTATTTCCAGAGTTTCGCTATTAAAAACACAGCTGTTGTGAACATTCTTATATGAGTGTTTGCATGAACATATTTTCATTTCTCATTGCTGGGTCATGGGTAAGGCATATGTTTAGTTTTATAAGAAACTGCCACACATTTTTTCAAAGTGGTTTTATCTTTTTACATCCCCACCGATGGTGTGAGAGTTCCAGTTGCTCCACATCCACTCCAACATATAGTGTTGTCAGTCTTTTGAATTTTAGCTATTTAACTTTAGCATGTAGTGCTATCTCATTGTGGTTTTAACTTGCTTTTCCTTGATGACTAATGATATTGATCACTTTCTCATGTGCTTATTGACAGTCCTATATGTGTTCACATACAGACAAAAAAAAATCTGTTAAGATCTTTTACCCATATTTTAGGTTGGGTTGTTTGTCTTTAGTTGAGTTATAGTTCTTTATATTGTCCTGGTGCTATGGACTCAGTTGTGTCCCCTCAAACCTCAAATATTGGATTCCTAATCCCCATATGTGATGGTATTTGGAGATGGGACCGTTGAAAGGTAATTCAATTTAGATAAAGTCATTGAGGTGGGGGCCTTCAAAATGAGGTTAGTGCCTGTTGAAGAGACACCAGAAAGCTCTCTCTGTCTTGCCTACGTGAGGACACAAGGAGGAGGCCAGGAAGAGAGCCCTCACCAGGGACCTGAATCAGTAAATACTATGATCTTGGACTTCTCAGCCTCCAGAATTGTGAGAAATACATTTCTATTGTTTAAGCCACTCAGTCGATGGTATTTTGTTATGACAGCCCACGCTGACTAATATGCCTGGATACCAGTCCTCTGTCAGATATTTCTTTTGTGAATATTCTTTTCCCTGTCTGTGACTTGCCTATTTATCTCCTTAACTTGATCTTTGATGAGTAGAAATTTTAAATTATGATAAAGTCAACAAACAATATTTCTTTTATGAGTAGTGCTTTCAGTGTTATAAGGAATCTTTGCCTCTTTCCTAGTCTTGGAGATATTCTCTCTCTCTTTTTTTTTTCTCTAAGAACTTTATGGTTTTAGCTTTTATATTTAGGTGTCTTGTCCACCTGGAATTAATTCCTGGGTATAATGTGAGGTAGAAACTGAGGTTTATTGTTTTTTCCTCTTATGAATATCCAGTTATCCCAGGACAATTTATTGAATAGATTTCCTTTCCTCATTGCTTTGGCACCTTCGCTGAAAATCAAATGACTCTATAAATGTTATTCTACTTCTGGGAACTTTATTCTTTCCCATTGATCTATTTGTCAATTCTTAGCCAGTACTTCTCTGTTTTGATTACTGTAACTTTATAATAAGTCTTAAAGTCAGGTTATATAAGACTTTCTTTTCCCTTTTTTTTTAAATAAGATCGCTTTGGCTATTCTAGGCATCTACATTTCCATATAAGTTAAGACTTAGTTTGTTGATTTCCAAAAAAAACCTTCCTGGAATTATGCTTAGAATTGCATTAAATATATAGATAAATTTAGGGAAAATTGCAATCTCAAAGTAGTGTGTTTTTTAATGTATAAATGTGGCATATCTCTTTATTTACTTAAGTCTTCTTTAATTTCCCTCAGCATTGTGTAGTTTTCAATGAAGAGGTCTTGCCCATCTTTTGTTAACTTTATTCCCAAGTATTTTATGTTTTTTGGTGTGATCAAAATGAAATTTAAAATTAAAAAAATCTTCATATTGATTGATGCTAGAATATGAAGATACAATTGTTAGTCAACAGTATGTAAGTATATCCAGAGTATGTAAGTCTGGGTCCAATCAGGAGAAAGTGACCACACAGTAATTTGAACAGGGAAAGTTTAATATAAAGAATTATTAACTATAATGAGGGATTACAACAGTGAAGGATTGGCTAGTAAGAAATAAAAAGAATTCTAAAGAATATAGGAATTAGAGTTCAGAGCAGCAGCCACTAATCCTTGCCTTGATACAGAGAACCCAGAGACAAGACCCTCTCCCCCCCAGGGCAGATACCCAGAACTTACAGGACAGGACAGCCTCAGTTTACTGGATGGCAGAGAATTTGCTGAGTGCAGTGCTGGAAGAACATGCTGGAAATCCACTCTTGAAGGAGCCAGAAAAGCTGTTCACTAGAAAATATATCACTGGCTACTCACTACGCACTACAAACTGCTAAGGGTCTAGAGACGCTGTGAGCACTGCACTAGAGGCATTTTGCTACCAAGCTGTCAGAAGAGGAGTGACAGTGACGTTGCAGAGGAAGCTGCTGGCTGTTGGGGGCTGCTTGGCCACTGTGTGTGGCTGGAGAAAGATACTCAAGCAGCTGTGTGTGTTTTAGGAGCCTGGTACTAGACAAGCTGCACTCGGGACAAGAACATTCCCAGCAAGCACAGAGGAAACAGAGAGAAAAACTCTTCTTCTGTAATGTCTCTCCAGCGCTCTCTACTGACAAAACTTCAGTACCATTGTCATGGGAAAAAAAGTACTTAAAAGGCCCAGATCTCTTTTCACAGAGCAGGCTGAAAGGAAGGATTTGGAGATTAAAGGCAATAAATTGATAACAGGCACATTATGGCATTGTTAAATTCACTGATTAGTTCTAGTAGTTTTCCTTTGTAGATTCTTTAGGGTTTTCTATATAAACAATCATTTAATCCAAAATAGAGACAATTTTACCCTTTCCTTTCCAACCTGTATGTTTTTGTTTAACAGCTTTATCAAGGTATAATTGATATACAAAAAATTGCATATATTTAATGTATACAATTTGATGAATTTGGACATATGCTTACACCCATGAAACCATCACCACAGTCACCACAATAATAGATCTCCATCACTTCCAAAAGTTTCCTTGTGCCTTGTGTCCTTTTGTGTGTGTGTGTGTGTGTGTGCGCACGTGCGCTTTGGCAAGAATATGAGATCTGTATCAAATTTTTAAGTGCATGGTACAGCATTGTTGATCTGTACAGTGGATCTCTAGATCTAATTAATCTTGAATAACTGAAACTTTAGATCAATTGAACAAAAATTTCCCATTTCCCTCTACCCCCAGTCCCTGGTAACCACTGTTCTATTCTCTGCTTCTGTGAATTTGACTATTTTAAGTACCTCATATAAGTGGAATCATGAAGTATCTGTCCCGTGATTGGCTTATTTCACTTAGCGTAGTGTCATCTGGTGATGGACATTTGAGTTGTTTCCATATTTTGGTTATTGTGAATAGGGTTGTCATTAACATAAGAGCACACATACATCTTTAAGATTCTGATTTCAATTCTTTTGGGTCTATAGCCAGAAGTGAGCTTGTTGGAACCTATGATAGTTCTATTTCTAATTTTCTTGAGATACTGCAATACTGTTTTCCATAGTGGCTGCACCATTTTACATTCCCACCAACAGTGTAGAACGATTCTAATCTTTCCAGAGGAATCATGAAATATTTCTCCTGTGATTGGCTTCACCAACATTTATTTATGTATTTTTTGATAACAGCCATCCTAACTAGTGTGAGGTAATATCTAATTGTGGTTTTGATTTTCATTTCCCTGATGATTAATGATGTTAAGCATCTTTTCATATACCTGCTGGCCATCTGCATGTATCTTTAGAGGAATACCTATCTAAATTTTTGGCATAGTTAAAAAAATCTTTAAAACATTTTTTGCTATTGAGTTGTAGGTGTTTCTTATATATTTTGGATTTTAACTATTTATCAGATATATGGCTTGAAGATATTTTCTCCCATTCCATAGGTTGCCTTTTTACTCTGTTGTTTCCTTTGCATGCAGAAGCTTTTTAGTTTGATATAGCCCCACTTGTCTGTTTTTGCTTTTGTTGCTTGTGTTTTTGGTAACATTTCCAAGAAATCATTGCCAAGACCAATGTGAAAATTTCCCCTATGTTTTCTTCTAGCAGTTTTATAGTATCAGGTTTTACATTAAAGTCTTTAATCCATTTTGAGTTTATTTTTGTGTATGGTGTAAGACAGAGGTCCAATTTCATTTTCTTTGCATGTAGATATCCAGTTTTCCCAACACTATTTGTGGAAAGGACTATCTTTTCCACATTGTATATTCTTGGCACCTTTGTTGAAGATTAGTTGACTGTACATGTGTGGGTTTATCGGGGCTCTCTGTTCTGTTCCATTGGTCTATAGATCTGTCTTTATGCCAGTATATTGTGTTCTAGTTACTTTATCTTTAATATATTTTGAGATCAGGAGGTGTGATGCCTCCAGCTTTGTTCTTTTTTCTCCAGATCGCTTTGGCTATTCTGCACCTTTTGTGCTTCCATAGGAATTTCAGGATTGTTTTTCTCTAGTTCTGTCAAAAAATACCATTAGGGGTTTGATGGGGGATAGTATTGAATCTGTAGATTGCTTTCAATATTAAGTCTTCTGATGCACAAACAAGGGATAGCTATCCATTTATTTGTCTTCTTTAAATTTTATTCATCGATATATTATAGTTTTCAGTGTATAAGTCTTTCACCTACTTGGTTAATTTATTCCTAAATATTTTTAATACTATTATAGAGGGATCATTTCCTTGATTACCTTTTTGGATGGGTCATCATTAGTGTATAGAAATGCAACTGATTTTTGTATGTTGATTTTGTATTCTACAACTTTATTGAATTTATTTATTACCTCTAACTGTGTGTGTGTGTGTGTGTGTGTGTGTGTGTGTGTGTGAAGTCTTTAGGAGTTTTTACATACAAGGTCATGTCATCTGAAAACATAATTTTATTACTTCCTTTTCAATTTGGATGCCTTTTCTTTTTCTTGCCTAATTGGTCTAGCTAGGACTTCCAGTACTATATTGAATAGAAGTGGCAAGAGTCTAGAGTGAACATTCTTGTCTTGTTGTCTTGTTGTCGATCTTTAGAGGAAAATCTTTCAGTTTTTCACGATTGAGTACAATGTAAATTGTGGGATTTTTATATACGGTCTTTTTTATATTGAGATACATTCCTTCTAGACCTAGTTTGTTGAGAGTATTTTCATGAATGGGTATCAAATTTAGTCAAATACTTTTTCAACGTCTACAGAGATGAAGATTTTTTCCTTTGTTAATATGATGTATCACATTAATTGATTTTTATATGTCCAACCATTCATCCTTGCTTTTCAGAGATAAATCCAATTCAGTCATGGGATCTGATCCTTCTAATATGTGGTTAAATTTGGTTTGCTATATTTTGTTGAGGTTTTTTTTATATCTATGTTTATTAGGGATATTGGACTATAGTTTTGTATGTGTGTGTGTGTGTATGTGTGTGTGTGTGTGTGTGTGTGTAATGTCTGTCCAGTTTTGGTAACAGGGTAATAATGACCTCAAAAATTAATTTGGAAGTCTTCCTTCTTCAACTTTTAGGAAGAGTTTAAGAAGTATTGGCATTAATTCTTCTTTAAACATTTGATAGAATTTACCAGTGAAGCCATCTGGTCCTGGGCTTCTTTTTTTTGGGAGATTTTGAATTACTAATTCAATCTCCTTACTAGTTATAGGTCTATTCAGATTTTCTATCTCTTCATGATTCAATTCTGGTAGGTTGTATGTTTTTAGGAATTTATCCATTTCTTTTAGGTTATCTAATTTGTTGGCATATAATTGTTCATAGTATTCTCTTAGGATCTTTTTATTTCTGTGGTATCAGTTGTAATATTTCTTCTTTCATTTCTGATTTTATTTATTTGAGTTTTCACTTCTTTCCTTAGTCAAACTAAAGGTTTGTGAATTTTTTTTATCTTTCTAAAAGACCACATGTCAATGTCATTGATATTTTTTATTGTTTTTCTAGTCTCTATTTCTGCTCTTATCTTTATTCATTTCCTTCTGCTGACTTTGAACTTAATTTGTCCTTCTCTCTCCCTTTTTTTTTCTAGTTCCTTGAGGATAAGGTTATGTTGTTTATTTAAAATAGTTCTTTTTAAAATGTAGACATTTATTGCTATAAAGCTCTCTTTTAGTACTGCATTCTATAGGTTTTGGTATATCGTATTTTTATTTTGTTTGTTTCAAGTTATTTTCTAATTTTTAAATTTCTTCTTTGACCCAGTGATTGCATGGGAGTGTATTTTTTAATTTCCACATATTTGTGAATTTTCCAGTTTTCTTTCTGTTTTTGATTTCTTTTTTTTTTTTTAAAGATTTTATTTATTTATTCGACAGAGATAGAGACAGCCAGCGAAAGAGGGAACACAAGCACGGGGAGTGGGAGAGGAAGAAGCAGGCTCATAGCGGAGGAGCCTGATGTGGGGCTCAATCCCATAACGCCGGGATCACGCCCTGAGCCGAAGGCAGACGCTTAACCGCTGTGCCACCCAGGCGCCCCTCTGTTTTTGATTTCTAGTTTCATTCCACTGTGGTCAGAAAAGATACTGGGTATGATTTCAAAGTTCTTAAATTTGTTGAGACTTGTTTTGTGTCTTAACATGTTATATCTCCTGAGGAATATTTCATGTTTATTTGAGAAGAATGTGTATTCTGGGTTTTTTTTGTTGTTTTGTTTTTTTGTTTGTTCATTTCTTTGCAGGGTGGAATGTTCTGTATAGGTTTATTAGGACCACTGTAGTGTAGTTTAAGTCCTTTGTTTCCTTATTGATGTTCTGTCTGGTTGGTCTATCCATTGTTGAAAATGTAGTTGAAGTCTACTATTATTGTATTGTTATCTATTTCTCCCTTCAGATCTGTCAACATGTTCTTTATATATTGAGGTGTTCTGGTGTTGAGTGCATATATATTTATAATTGTTATATTTTCCTTATGAACTGACTTTTAATTATTATATAATAACCTTTGTCTCTTGCACAGGTTTTGATTTAAAGTGTGCTCTCTTTTGGTTACCATTTGCATGGACTGTCTTTTGCATGGAATATTCACATTCAGCTTATATATGTCTTTAATTCTAAAGTAAATCTCTTGTATACAGCATATAGTTGAATCTTGTTTTTATTTTATCCATTTAGCCACACTCTATGTTTTTTTTTTTAAAGATTTTATTTATTTATTCGACAGAGATGGAGACAGCCAGCGAGAGAGGGAACACAAGCAGGGGGAGTGGGAGAGGAAGAAGCAGGCTCATAGCGGAGGAGCCTGATGTGGGACTCGATCCCATAACGCCGGGATCACGCCCTGAGCTGAAGGCAGACGCTTAACCGCTGTGCCACCCAGGCGCCCCCTACACTCTATGTTTTTTGATTGGAGAGTTTAATCTATTTGTTTTTAAAGTGATTATTGATAGGTAAGAACTGACTATTACCATTTTGTTAATTTTTTTCTGTTTGATTTGTGGTTCTTTTGTCCCTTTTTTCCTCCTTCGCCATTTCCTTTCTGCATGTTGACTTTTTATAGTGATATGCTTTGATTTCTTTCTCTTTTTCTTTTATGTATCTACTTTAGATATTTTCTTTGTGGTTACCACAGGGTTTACATAAAATATCTTATTGTTAAAACTGTCTATTTTAAGCTGATAACAACTTAACTTCAGTTGCATAAAAAACTCTACACTTTTACTTCTCTCCCCCAACACTATGTGTCACTGATGTCACAATTTACATCTTTTTATACTGTGTATTTGTTAACACATTTTTGTATTTGTAGTTATTCTTAGTACTATTTTCTTTTAACTTTTATACTAGAGTTAAAAGTGATTTACACAACCCCATTACAGTATTACATTATTCTGTATTGGTCTATATATTTCCTTTTGTCAGTGAATTTTATACTTCTGTATGCCTTCATGTTGATGATTAATATTTTTTTCTTTCAACTTAAACAACTTCCTTAACTCCCTTTACCCTTTTGCATAAGGCAGATATCGTGGTAATGAACCCCCTCAGTGTTTGTTGGTCTGGGGAAGTTTTTATTTCTTCTTCGTTTCTGAAGGATGTTTTGCTAGATATAGTTTTCTTGCTTGGCAGGTTTTATCTTTCAGTACTTTTACTATATCATCCTATTCTTTTCTTGCCCAAAGGTTTCTTCTGAATAATTTACTGATTGTCTTATAGGGGCTCCCTTGTATGTGATGACTTGTTTTTCTCTTACTGGTTTCAAAATCTTCTTTGTCCTTGAGTTTAACAATTTGATGATAAAGTGTCTTAATGTAATCTTTGGATTCATCCTTTTTGGATCCTTTAAGCTCCATTTTCCACCCAAGATTTGGGAAGTTTTCAGCCACTATTTCTTTAAGTAAGCCCTACACTTCTTTCTTTATCTTCTCTTCTCCTTCTGGGACTCCCATAATGTGTATCACAGTTTTATTGCTGGTGTCCCATAATTCTCTTAGGCTTTCTTTAGTTTTTAAAAAAATCTTTTTTTCCTTTTTTTCTCTTCCGAGTGCATAATTTCAAATGACTTGTCTTCAAGTGCTCTGATTCTTTCTTGTGCTTGATCAAGTCTGGTGTTGAATTCCTTAGTGAATTTTAAAATTCAGTTATTGTATTCTTCAGCTCTATGATTTCTGTTTGGTACTTTTTAGTATTTATTTAAATTTCTGCTGATATTCTCATTTTGTTCATGTATCGTTTTCCTGATTTTGTTTAGTTGTCTATCTTTGTTCTTTGGCAACTCCCTGAACTTCTTTTAGATGACTATCTTGAGGTTTGGTTGTTTTTTTTTTTTCTTTTGTCAGGTAATGCATAGATCTCCATTTCCTTAGAGTCAGTTACTTCCTGGGGATGTATTTTGTTCCTTTGATTATGTTGTATTTCCTGATGCTTCATGTTTTTCTAGTCTTGCATTGGTGTCTATATAATTGAAGAAACAGCCATCTTTCTCAGTTTTTATAGACTGATTTGACTGAGAAGACTTTCACCAGTTATCCTGGCTAGTGATTCTTGGCCTTTGTTGCTAGCTTCCCCAGGTGTCTAATCTTTCTTTTTTCTTTCAAGAACCCATAATCTCTTGCTCCCTCTGGTGTCTGAGTATGTCACTTCCTTCAGAGCTCTGTGTGAAGTGAGGCAGAAACAAGTTCTTGGGGAAGTATACTGAAAGGCTGGGGATGTTGGATTCAAACTCAAATCATCTCCCTCTCCTAGAGAGAAGTCCTCATTCATGTGCTTTATCTGAACCTCACAGAACTGATCTGGCTGCAGGAAGGTGCACTTTGCACTAGCTGCCCCAGGTCTCTGAACTCTGCTAGTTCTTTCTGCTGTGTGCTGTGAGATAGAAAGCAGCTCTTGGAAAGTGCCCTGAAAGTCAGGAGTACACTGGAAGGCAGGGACCTTGGGTGTTCACCCCAATCTCTCACCCTTTTCCCAGGGAGGAGTGCAATCTCTCTTGGCACTGAGCTGGGCTTCCTTGGGAGAGGGGCTGACTTGGGTAGAGTGAAATTGCTGCTACCTATTTCAATGTGCCTATTTTCATGTTTTGCACATTTGTGTACTTCAACTTCTTAACTGGATTCTGGACTTCTTATAAAAGTATTTTGTTTCTTATGTGGTTGTCAAATCAATGTTTCTGTTAGGGGATGAGGGCTGGAACTCTCAATTCCACTATCTTGTTGCTGCCACCTTTCTCCTCTTCCTTTTCTTGGCTCATTGCATTGGCTAGGACCTCTAGTACTATGTCCAATGAATCTGGCAAAAATGAGTATTCTTTTCTTATATCTGATCTTAGGGAGAAAACATTAAGTGTAATGTTAGCTGTAGGTTTTTCATGTATGCCTTTTATAGGTTTGAGGAAGTTTCATTCCATTCCCAGTTTTCTAATGGTTGGGTTATTTTTCTCTACTCATTGGTCCTCTGAGAGCTGAACTTTGATCTTCTTGCTTTGTATGAAGGTTTTATGTTTGACTTGTATTTTAGTGCAGATCTTGACTTCTGCCTCCATATGAGGCCTATTACATCTGAATTTCTAAGGTTTTAAAGATTGGCAAGTGTCCCCATGAAAACCTTGAGTTTGAGCACCTTTAAAACATTTGTGTGTGTGTGTGTACTGTATATAATTTACATATGTATGTATATATTTCTGTATTTTTGATACATTCTTCATTAAACAATTTATCTTAGTGATTTCTTTCAATTGAGAGATAGTATAGATCTAAATTATTACTTTAAATGCCTTTATATTATTCAACTGTATGAATAAACAATAACTTACAAATTGAAACCCCTTTTTTGAACATTTAAATTATTTTAGACATTTTAGTATTATAAGCAACACTAAATGAACATTCTTATAGCTGTTTTTGCTCACTATTATTTCTTTAAGATATCCTTTGAAGATTTGTTTAGTCAAAGAATATGCACATTTTTAATGTTTTTTTATTAAGTAAAGCCAAATAATGCTTCAGAATCTGTTTATCATTTTACTTTTCCATTTGTAGCATGTGAAAAGGCATTTTCTTCACATTTTGGAACAATGAAGGGAATTTTAAAATTTTCCCAACAAAGCAGGTGAATAGCAGTGTCTCATTGTTATTTTAATTTTCATCTTTTTTATTAGTAGTGCAGGTGAGTATTTTTTATATTTATTAGCTAAAAGGCTAATATACATATAAAATATGTACTTCTCTGAGTTGCCTATTTATTTCTTTTACAAATAATTTTCTCTGAAGTTTGTCATTCATCTTATACATTGTTTTCTGATTGGTGTTAGTATGGTTTTATGTTGAGAATGTCAAGACAAGTACTAAAATTGGATGAAGACTCTCATCTGGTATTCTCTCTTTTACTTTTCATAAGATACAAGGTACTCTCTGGAAAACTAACATAAAGCAGGTTGCTGGATAGAGAAGACAGGCAAAGTAAAGGACCTTAAATATCAGCAAATTCTGGTGTTTTAAAAAAATCATGTAATATATTTTTGATGGATGAAAATTTGCTAATCTTTCTTGAGTAACAAAACTTTAAGTTCATTGCACTTTACACAAACACTTTTTGTTTCCGAAAAGAGATGATATTATTAGGATAATACAAAGATTAAAGCATACTTAATATTAATTAAATGTTTCTGTATCAAATAAAATGACTAAGTGTTTCCCATTCACATATAAATCTTATGGTAATTGAGGTATGCCAATACTATTTGTAATCTCTTGCTTCCTCATGAAATTATCTTGAAGTAAAAATCAAACAGCTGGTGTGATATACTTTAATACATAACATGTGTTTTGTTGGATCTTATAAAGTTATTTTTATCACTAATACTTATAGTTGTGGGGAATTATACTTCTGGGAATATTTAATAACACAAGCTAAACAAACCTAAATACAACATTTCCCCCCAACTTTATTGAGAAATAATTATCATAATTCACTGTGTAAGTTTAAGGTGTACAAAGTGATGATTTGATTTACATATATTGCGACATGATTACTGCAGTAGGTTCAGCTAACATCCATCTTTTCACATAGATACAATAAAAAGAAAAGAAAGAAAAAAGAAAAAAAGAAAATTTTCTCTTTGTAATGAGAACTCAGAGGATTTGCTCTCTCTCTTTTTTTAAAAAAATATTTATTTCAGAGAGAGAGAGAGAGAGAGGGAGTGGAGGAAGGAGCAGAGAGAGAGAATTCCAAGCAGATTCCCTGCTGAGCACAGGGCCAGATGAGACCTGAGACCCTGAGACCAACAGACCATGACCTGAGCCAAAACCAAGAGTTGGCTGTACAACTGACTGAGCCACCCAGGAACCCCAGGATTTGCTCTCTTAATAACTTTCCTATGTGTTATTAGCAGTTATGTGTTATATATATTATATATGGTTATGCATATATTATGTAGCAGTTAGTTACAGTCATCATGCTGTACAATTCATCCCTAGTACTTATTTATCTTATAACTAGAAGTTTGTACCTTTCTAGCCTCTGAGGATTTCCCTTATGCTCTTGCTAGCTCAGTCATGGTTTTTAAAACATACTTTATTTTATTCAGTATTTTAATGTATTTTTGCATTGCACAGCATTTTTAGTCCATCTAGTCTGCCATATTGTTGGAAACAGAAGGCCAATACAGGGTTTTTAAAGCTGAAATCGCTTTTAAGGTTAAACTAATCCAATGGTTTATTTTATAGATTAATAAATCAAGATCCTGGGAGTTTATCTGAACTCACTTGATTTGTCTGATGTCACATGTTGCACAAGTGACAACAGCAGTTCTCTACATCAGGGCTTCTGACCCCAAGTCCAGTGTTCTTTTTCCTACATTAATGGCCAACAAACTATAGCTAGAGGCCAGTTTGGTTCACCACCTGTCTTTACATGTGTTTCAGGATTTCTTTTTTTAGTGCCCGAAGTTCTTGGTCACACGGCTTTGAAAAATGAAGAAGTAGACCAGATAAAGAAGGGTGGGCAACAAAGCAAAGTTTATTGAGCAATAGTATAAAGCTCCCAGAGAGGGAGGGGACCCAAGAGGATTGCTGTTGGAGTTTCTAAGTCTAAGGGTTTTTATGAGATTGTTGGCAGGCTGTTTTAATCTGATTAACCCTCCCTGTGCCTGTCACCCTATCAGATTTTTGTCCACGTGCTCATCTACCTATCAGGAAGTTGTTTAGGTAAGAAAGGGTGGAGGGCTCCTTTCAGCCCTTTCAGGGTGGTGTAGAATAACAGGATGGGGTCTTTTTCCTTTTAAGGGTAGTTTCTTTTTAAAGCAGGTCCCCTTGCCCCTCCCTGCCTTTATTCCAACTATCCTCCATTACACGGTCTGTGTGCTAAAAATGGCATTTCTATTTTTAAGTCATTGAAAAAATTTTAAAAGAATAACATTTCATGACATGTAAAGAGTACATGGATTTCAAATTTCAACATCCATACATAAGTCTTATTCAATCACAGCCACACTCATTCATTTATGTGTTGTCTATGGCTGCTTTTGTGCCACAACGGCAGAGTTGAGTAATTGCAACAGAGATTGTATGGCCCACAAATCCTAAAATATTTGTTAGCTGGCCATGCAGAGACATATTGTGGACTCTTTTCCTATACCGCACATTGTCTCTACTTTCAGTGAAGCCAAAAAAATCAAATTCTTTATTGGGCCTCCAGAGGGAGACATTGAGGAGGGTCTTCAGTTAGGTTTGTTTTGTTTTGAGTCATATCAGACACTAATGATTTTATGTACAATTCACACATATTTCAAAACTTTTAACCCTATATTCAAAGGTTGTGTAGCTCAAAATAAAGTATGCATAGGAAACATGGAAACGCTATGGAAAAGCAGCTCAAAACTCACATAACGCACTTAGAGGATTGAAGTCAGGCTGCATTGCTGCTCAACAGATGGATAGGAGGAATTGAGTTTGAGTTGTCATTGAGGGATGATTTGTAAAATGTCATGATCAAGTTTTGGAGGTTGAGAACTTAAAGATCCATAAGAGTCCTCCCATGTCTAGAATCAAGCTGATCTGGGTTCTAATCCTGGCTTTGCCACTTTAATACTTTGTGGTAATAAACACTCATACAACTCCTTTGAGCCTAATTTTTCACATGAATAATATTCCATACATTTAAATATATGGGCCACCTGGAACATAAGGTGATTTTTATTATTTCACCAAAAAAAAAAAAAAAGATTTATAAAAACTTGAGTATGTTTTTAGGAAAGTAGATAAAATAGTCAAATGCTTACCTGTAATAGTTTATTCGGTTTTAGACTTTTTAAATTGCATATACCAGATTCAAAAGTAGTATTTTATTCAATTCTCATTCTTTAAGAAATAATTTTATTCAAAGATTTTATAAGTGGCATTGTCATCAACTAGAGTAATTTTTTGAGTTATCTAACAGTTTTCAGGAGCATATGAGGTAGAGTGCCTTTGAATCTGTGTATGAAGCTGTCCCTGGAAATTTTATCCAGGCTACAGTTTCTCATTCACTTACTTGTATGACTTATGGTCCTTTACACATTTGTGATTTCCACCATCTAACTACTTGTTTTCCATTACTTTTTTTTTTAAATTTTGTAGCTAGGGCCCAAGAGTGCAAGAGCACCTGGCTTCAGGCGTCCCAAATAGACCAGGTTTACCTACTTGTGTCTAACAAAATCCAAAGGCAGAGAGGAGTGGTGGTGAAACCAGAAAGGAATTTATTTCAGTGAGGCCAACACCAGGAAGACAGCAGACTGACGTCTCAAAGACTGACTCCAAAGTGTTGAAAATACTTCCAGGTTTATATAAGGAAAATATGGGGCAAATGTTGGTGGGTATGTGCAAGTGGGCAGTGCAGGTCGGGTCGGTCATTGTCTTGAGGTCAATCACTCGGGGGCTTCCTGGCTCTAGGTAGTCCTTATTATTTGAGGGGACAGTTTGGTTCCCATCACCCAGATGTTTTGCTTGAGTTGAGAGATAAGCTGGAAAGAAGAACTTAATCATTTAGAAAGTACAGACTGAGGTCAAAATGGAATAGTTGAAGTCCTCTTTCATTTTAAGATAATTGTACAGTTGCACACAGTTTTAAGAAATGATACAGAAGGATCCTGTGTCCTTTTACCCAGTTTCCTCCAAAATGGTAACATTTTGCAAACTATAGTGTAATATTATAATCAGAAAATTGACACTGATGCAATCTACTGAGCGTATTCAGATCTCCCCAGTTTTGCATGGACTCATGTGTGTATGTGTGTTTAGTTTTATACAATTTTATTACATGTATAAGTTTGTGTGTCTATCATCACAGTTAAGCTACAGGACAGTTCTGTCACCACAAGAATCCTTCTGGTTGTTCTTTTGTAGCCACACCCACCTCCAACCACCTATCCCCTATTCCTAACCTCTGCAACCAATAATCTACTCTCTATTTCCATAATTTTGTTACTTCAAGAATGTTACATAAATGGAATCATTCATATATACACTTTTGGGGTTGGCTTTTATTTCACTCAGCATAATTCCCTTGAGATTCATCAAAATTGTTGTATCAATAGTCATTTCTTTTTACTGTTGAGTCGTACTGTATAGTATGGCTTTATCACAGTTTATTTAACCATTTACCCATTGAAGGACGTCTGGATTGTTTCCAAAATTTAGCTTTTCTAAATAAATCTGCTTTGAACACTCATGAACAGTTCTTTTCTAAATCGTTTCCATTTCTTTTGTGTGTGTGTGTTTTTTTAAAGATTTATTCATTTATTTTAGAAAGAAAGAGAGAGGGAGTACTCGTGAACATGAGCCGGGGCAGGAGTGGAG
Source organism: Ursus maritimus (assembly GCF_017311325.1). Lineage (NCBI taxonomy): Eukaryota > Metazoa > Chordata > Mammalia > Carnivora > Ursidae > Ursus > Ursus maritimus. Next base: position 3,003,595 of record NW_024425341.1, read on the forward strand.
GGAGAAGGAAACAGAGAGAGAAGCAGACTCCCTGCCAAGTGCAAGTGGAGCCTGATGCAGGACTCAGTCTCAAGACCCTGAGATCATGACAAGAACAGAAATCAACATTTGGCTGCTTAACTCACTGAGCCACTCAGGTGCCCCATCATTTCTTTTGTTTTTAAAATGATCTTTAGAAGGTCATCAACTTCCAAGATTTGCAATTTTGAGTTCATGACTCCAAGAATTTATTTATTCATTCCTCAAATATTTCTTATTTTCTATGTGCTGGGCACTGTTCTAGGTGCAGAAATATGTAGGTGAACAAAGTTCCTGTTTTCTTGGAGCTTACATTCTGGTGAAAAACGACAGGTCAAATATATGTATATAACTATTATATAATATAATTATAATTATTAGAAGGGTTTAAAAGGATGCTACTAGTTGTTGTTGTTGTTGCTTCTTTTTAAGCTTATCCTACCAGTTGACTTGTGGCCATCCACAACCAGCATTAATTGGATCTCTTCTGGCTCATGTATCTTCTCTAAAAGCAGTACTTTGTTATTCAAAATAAAGTCATTGAAAGAGCACCAGGTAATATGAGGGACTTCCTAAGGAGTCGAATGAAGGCATCATCCTTTTTTTCTGAGGGGTGCTTTGAGACAAAATATTGCCTTATATGCTTATGCTCTGGGGGATGACAGTGTGTATATGTTGCTGTTGTCCTTGTGTAAAATCAAATTGCTTTTGATCTTCCTTACAGCTAGGGTTTAAAAGATTGCATTTGTTAAATCAAGGACCAGAGGCTGTATTAATCTATTCCAGTGAAGATATCACCAGTACGTTTAATTGAGTCTACTAGTTGCTTAAATTTACAGCAGTGTATTTGTCCTTTGCTTTAATCCATCTGATTTCTATAGGGACCATATAAGTAAATTACACAGGGATATGGTGACAGCCACCTCTTTGCATCCTTTATGTCTTTGATGGTGATGCCAATCTCTGTAATTCCTCCTGATGTGAAGTTTTGCCTTTGATTTATATTCTTGGTCAGAGTGGGAGCAGTTTCAGGAACTTCTACTTGGTTCTTCTTAACAAAATGGCTATTACTTCATTGGACAGGGAAGCCACATGAGGGTCTTGTCAATTTTGAATATACTCATCACATTTATGCACTCAGTGGCCAAAGAACTAACCATAAGTTCCCTGTGAGATGAACGGGGCGAGGGCTACAAATATCATCTGATCTTGATAAGCTTTCACTCTGAATGAGAGGCCATAATGGTATTTTGGGTCCCTGGTCTCCATGTTGGCTCAGATGCTGTATTTAATTACCTTCCAAAGATTTGGTTATTACACTTTTCTCAATTCCCAGATACTCTGATAAGAGGCCACAGTTCTTTTGGGAGAAAGGTTGGCGAAATGAATATTATGTATGCTGGAGTTGTCATGGCAGAGTACTAACTAAGTAGCTTTGATGTGAAAACTGGTGTGGGATTGAAAATATACACTGTGGCAGCTGGTGTCAACTATTGGGGTTTTTGTTTCTTTGTTTTTTGTTATATGAGTCAAGTAACACTCAAGTTGACTACTCATTTTTTTTTGCCCCAGAAATACCATTGGTGTATTTGCTATTGCCATAGATTCCTGTGGGTTAAGCCACCTGGTTGTCATTGCAGACTTGTCCACCATTATGTGACCATGTGGCTTCTGTCATTACAGAATCCCACCATCTCTATTTTACTAGTTTCATGGTGGCATTATTTACTATCTACAATAGAGGCTATTGCTCTCTTACCAGTGATTTTTTTTTAACTGAAGAAATGTTTGATTGAAAGTTTTTGTAGAAAGAGAGTATCCTCTGGTTCTTCCTGGGGAACACAGTCAAGTGGTAAGATCTTTGGTGTCACATAAGAAATCCATTTAATATGCTTTCTGACTCCTTCCTCAATATTCTGCCAAGGCAGTTCCAGCACCTCCACTCTATTTACTATAGTCATGTCTAAACTTTAAGGAGCCATTGCAACAACATAGTAGGACCAGCTCAAGATGTCTTCACTAGGTTAAACTCCAATTCATGGGTGACATCTCCTAAGTCAATATGTTTTCCCTTAAACATCTTGTATTCCATCCTTCCTTGTTCAAGCATCTCCCCCTCATATTTATTTATTTGTTTGAGAGAGATAGAGAGAGAGAACAGAAGGAGGGGCAGAGGGAGAGGGAGAGGAAGATAATCTTAAGAAGACTCCCTGTGAGCATGGAGCCTGAGGTGGGGCTCGACTCTACAACCCTGAGATCATGGCCTGAGCCAAAATCAAGAGTGGGACACTCACTGACTGAGTCACCCACGCACCACTCCTGGTTCAGGCATCTTAAGATTCATTCCCATAGGTGCTGTTTTCTTTTTTGCCAGTACACTTAGTGAGTTCCTGCATAACTTTTTGTGTAACACTACTCTTCCCAGAGGAGGGACTATATTTCTTTACTAGGGTAGTGTTGCAACTTGACCTTGGTTATTGGTTGGGAGTTAGCAGTGGGGGCTGGGAGGTAATCTTTTAAGGGTCTCCTGAAAAAGATAAGCTGTTGCTTTTTTTTTTTTTTTTCTTAGCGAGGAGAAGAGAGCTGTTTCCACTGGCCTGGAGAGTTCTGGAGTATCTGGCATAGTCTATCTAAATATGCTCTTAGTTGGTTTCAGGGTCCCACCTTTTTCCTCTCTGGACATCTACTTTGGTATAGGAGACCTGTTAGGTTTGTGCTTTGGTCTTTTGTGTAACTCTGTTAACCTTGCCAATGAAATCCCAGGCTTGTGGTCTTCCCTGCAGCTACAGGAGATAAGGGTGTCTTTAAACACTGCCAGGGCTACTGTCTGACTTTCCCAAGAAGCCTTGAATTGATAGTGGGCTAACCTGAACCTAGCATTTTTTTCAAGACTTCTGAAACTTTATAATGATCAGCCAACTCTGCAACCATTATGAGTACCAATGTCCCCATACTGTTCAAAAACTATTGCTTCTGCCTGTGCCAAAGCATCACTCTCCTTTGTGTTTCCTTTCTGCCCACCACTGGTGAAGGTGTTAGTTATTGTGATGTTACTGTATGACAGGTATTGTCCACCCCACTTCTGGTATCAACTGTCAGCCTGAGACAAGAGTTTGCATGCAGGTTGTTTGCTTTAGGAAGTGACATCATGGAGTAGAATTGGGGGTTTTGGAGGAGGAGAGAAAGCCAATACAAGAATATTGGCTGTCAACTGTCACCTCTTTGGACTACTGGGACTCAGTACTGCTGCGAGCCATTGATGAACTCTGCAAACGTGCCTCAGAATTATCCTAAAAAGCAGAGAGAGGAGCACTTACCTACCAGCTCCTGAATTCCTGCTGGTTAAGGATTGCTCCATGAGAT